>NC_089840.1:294035633-294367914 GCF_035609145.1 Eleutherodactylus coqui | reverse complement strand
AGCCCCCTATGTACAAGAATATAACTACTATAATACTGCTCCTATGTACAAGAATATAACTACTATAATACGGCTCCTATGTACAAGAATATAACTACTATAATACTGCCCCTATGTACAGGAATATAACTACTATAATAGTGCCTCCTATGTACAAGAATATAACTACTATAATACTGCCTCCTATGTACAGCAATATAACTACTATAATACTGCCCCCTATGTACAAGAATATAACTACTATAATACTGCCTCCTATGTACAGGAATATAACTACTATAATACTGCTCCTATGTACAAAAATATAACTACTATAATACTGCCTCCTATGTACAAGAATATAACTACTATAATACTGCCCCCTATGTACAAGAATATAACTACTATAATACTGCTCCTATGTACAAAAATATAACTACTATAATACTGCCTCCTATGTACAGCAATATAACTACTATAATACTGCCCCCTATGTACAAGAATATAACTACTATAATACTGCCTCCTATGTACAGGAATATAACTACTATAATACTGCTCCTATGTACAAGAATATAACTACTATAATACTGCCCCCTATGTACAAGAATATAACTACTATAATACTGCCTCCTATGTACAGGAATATAACTACTATAATACTGCTCCTATGTACAAAAATATAACTACTATAATACTGCCCCTATGTACAAGAATATAACTACTATAATACTGCCCTCTATGTACAAGACTATAACTACTATAATACTGCTCCCTATGTACAAGAATATAACTACTATAATACTGCCTCCTATGTACAAGAATATAACTACTATAATACTGCCTCCTATGTTCATGAATATAACTACTATAATACTGCTCCCTATGTACAAGAATATAACTACTATAATACTGCCTCCTATGTACAAGAATATAACTACTATAATATTGCCTCCTATGTACAAGAATATAACTACTATAATACTGCCCCCTATGTACAAGAATATAACTACTATATTACTGCCTCCTATGTTCAAGAATATAACTACTATAATACAGCCTCCTATGTACAGGAATATAACTACTATAATACTGCCCCCTATGTACAAGAATATAACTACTATAATACTGCCCCCTATGTACAAGAATATAACTACTATAATACTGTCCCTATGTACAAGAATATAACTACTATAATACTGCCCCCTATGTACAAGAATATAACTACTATAATACTGCTCCCTATGTACAAGAATATAACTACTATAATACTGCCCCCTATATACAAGAATATAACGACTATAATACTGCTCCTATGTACAAGAATATAACTACTATAATACTGCCCTCTATGTACAAGAATATAACTACTATAATACTGCCCCCTATGTACAAGAATATAACTACTATAATACTGCTCTTATGTACAAGAATATAACTACTATAATACTGCCCCTATGTACAAGAATATAACTACTATAATACTGCCCCCTATGTACAAGAATATAACTACTATAATACTGCTCCTATGTACAAGAATATAACTACTATAATACTGCCCCTATGTACAAGAATATAACCACTATAATACTGCTCCTATGTACAAGAATATAACTACTATAATACTGCCCCTATGTACAAGAATATAACTACTATAATACTGTCCCCTATGTACAAGAATATAACTACTATAATACTGTCCCTATGTACAAGAATATAACTACTATAATACTGCCCCCTATGTACAAGACTATAACTACTATAATACTGCCTCCCTATGTACAAGAATATAGCTACTATAATACTGCCCCTATGTACAAGAATATAACTACTATAATAGTGCCCCCTATGTACAAGAATATAACTACTATAATACTGCTCCCTATGTACAAGAATATAACTACTATAATACTGCCCCCTATATACAAGAATATAACGACTATAATACTGCTCCTATGTACAAGAATATAACTACTATAATACTGCCCTCTATGTACAAGAATATAACTACTATAATACTGCCCCCTATGTACAAGAATATAACTACTATAATACTGCTCTTATGTACAAGAATATAACTACTATAATACTGCCCCCTATGTACAAGAATATAACTACTATAATACTGCCCCCTATGTACAAGAATATAACTACTATAATACTGCTCCTATGTACAAGAATATAACTACTATAATACTGCCCCTATGTACAAGAATATAACCACTATAATACTGCTCCTATGTACAAGAATATAACTACTATAATACTGCCCCTATGTACAAGAATATAACTACTATAATACTGCCCCCTATGTACAAGAATATAACTACTATAATACTGTCCCTATGTACAAGAATATAACTACTATAATACTGCCCCCTATGTACAAGAATATAACTACTATAATACTGTCCCTATGTACAAGAATATAACTACTATAATACTGCCTCCCTATGTACAAGAATATAGCTACTATAATACTGCCCCTATGTACAAGAATATAACTACTATAATAGTGCCCCCTATGTACAAGGATATAACTACTATAATACTGCTCCTATGTACAAGAATATAACTACTATAATACTGCTCCTATGTACAAGAATATAACTACTATAATACTGCCCCTATGTACAAGAATATAACTACTATAATACTGCTCCTATGTACAAGAATATAACTACTATAATACTGCTCCTATGTATAAGAATATAACTACTATAATACTGCCCCCTATGTACAAGAATATAACTACTATAATACTGACCCCTATGTACAAGAATATAACTACTATAATACTGACCCCTATGTACAAGAATATGACTACTATAATACAGCCCCCTATGTACAAGAATATAACTACTATAATACTGCTCCTATGTACAAGAATATAACTACTATAATACTGCCCCCTATGTACAAGAATATAACTACTATAATACTGCTCCTATGTACAAGAATATAACTACTATAATACTGCTCCTATGTACAAGAATATAACTACTATAATACTGCCCCCTATGTACAAGAATATAACTACTATAATACTGCCCCTATGTACAAGAATATAACTACTATAATAGTGCCCCCTATGTACAAGGATATAACTACTATAATACTGCTCCTATGTACAAGAATATAACTACTATAATACTGACCCCTATGTACAAGAATACAACTACTATAATACTGCCCCCTATGTACAAGAATATGACTACTATAATACAGCCCCCTATGTACAAGAATATAACTACTATAATACTGCCCCATGTACAAGAATATAACTACTATAATACTGCTCCTATGTACAAGAATATAACTACTATAATACGGCTCCTATGTACAAGAATATAACTACTATAATAATGCCCCTATGTACAGGAATATAACTACTATAATAGTGCCTCCTATGTACAAGAATATAACTACTATAATACTGCCTCCTATGTACAGCAATATAACTACTATAATACTGCCCCCTATGTACAAGAATATAACTACTATAATACTGCCTCCTATGTACAGGAATATAACTACTATAATACTGCTCCTATGTACAAAAATATAACTACTATAATACTGCCCCCTATGTACAAGAATATAACTACTATAATACTGCCCTCTATGTACAAGACTATAACTACTATAATACTGCTCCCTATGTACAAGAATATAACTACTATAATACTGCCTCCTATGTACAAGAATATAACTACTATAATACTGCCTCCTATGTACAAGAATATAACTACTATAATACTGCCCCCTATGTACAAGAATATAACTGCTATAATACTGCCCCTATGTACAAGAATATAATTACTGTAATACTGCCCCTATGTACAAGAATATAATTACTGTAATACTGCCCCTATGTACAAGAATATAACTACTATAATACTGCCCCCTATGTACAAGAATATAACTACTATAATACTGCCCCCTATGTACAAGAATATAACTACTATAATACTGCCCCCTATGTACAAGAATATAACTACTATAATACTGCCTCCTATGTACAAGAATATAACTACTATAATATTGCCTCCTATGTTCAAGAATATAACTACTATAATACTGCTCCCTATGTACAAGAATATAACTACTATAATACTGCCTCCTATGTACAAGAATATAACTACTATAATATTGCCTCCTATGTTCAAGAATATAACTACTATAATACTGCCCCCTATGTACAAGAATATAACTACTATATTACTGCCTCCTATGTTCAAGAATATAACTACTATAATACAGCCTCCTATGTACAGGAATATAACTACTATAATACTGCCCCCTATGTACAAGAATATAACTACTATAATACTGCCCCCTATGTACAAGAATATAACTACTATAATACTGCCTCCTATGTACAAGAATATAACTACTATAATACTGCCTCCTATGTACAAGAATATAACTACTATAATACTACCCCGCATGTGCAAGAATATAACTACTATAATACTACCCCCCTATGTACAGGAATATAACTACTATAATACTGCTCCCTATGTACAAGAATATAACTACTATAATACTGCCCCTATGTACAAGAATATAACTACTATAATACTGCCTCCTATATACAAGAATATAACTACTATAATACTGCCCCCTATATACAAGAATATAACTACTATAATACTGCACCCTATGTACAAGAATATACCTGCTATAATACTGCCCCCTATGTACAAGAATATACCTGCTATAATACTGCCCCTTAGTACAAGAATATAACTACTATATAACTGGCCCCTAGCTACAAGAATATAACTACTATAATACTGCCCCTTATGTACAAGAATATAACTATTATAATACTGCCCCCTATGTACAAGAATATAACTTCTATAATACTGCCCCCTATGTACAAGAATATAACTACTATAATACTGCCCCCTATGTACAAGAATATAACTACTATAATGCTGCCCCCTATGTACAAGAATATAAGTACTATAATACTGCCCCCTATGTACAAGAATATAACTACTATAATGCTGCCCCCTATGTACAAGAATATAAGTACTATAATACTGCCCCCTATGTACTCTTTATTCTCGATCCATATGCTAGTTAGTCCACTTCTGTATATATCACCTTCTTATATAGTGTAATATATAGCAGCATTACTTCCCCCTGTCTCACTGTCTTTGTACAGTGTGGGTGTTGATGCTGCTTGGACCACCCAGACTGCTTGCACCGCCCTATACACCCACTGCATGACAAAGAGAGTGCAGATGCCAAACAGGTGCAGTGTATAAGTTGGGCTGATTAAATACAAGCTTATTGCCATCAAAATTTCCTGACCTGCAGATACAGAACAACTCTACAGCTCATACACACCAAATGAATGTAAATATAAGCTGATACAATTGTAATGTAACACTGTGACAACTCATTGTATAAATAGTAAATCCTCCCAGCTGCCCTGTTTGCACACACAGCGGGTTTATGCATTGGTTTTCAGAAAATCATATTTAAACAGCATGATTTCACCTCTCGCTTAGGGGCTCGGAGGCCGTGCGCCCACTCCTGTGGCCAGCACATGCACTTTACCACTTATTGCATGGCTGCATCTGTAGTTGTCATTGTTTCCGGCTGCAAGTGCATGCGAAGCACAGAAATTAGTGGCAGGGGAGAGAAGGGAGATGGACAGCGGCCATTACCACCAGCAGCAGCAGGGAATACAGAACTGCTGCAGAGCGAAGCTCAGGGGCGGAGAGCCTGGGAGACTTACAGCAGCAGCCGGAATGGGATCATCATACTGGCCTTCCAGGATCTGCAGGGGAGCCATCTCTGTAGCTAATCAGCTTTTCACTGTTCTCTGCACCACTACTTCCTGGTGGCGTCAAGGTATAATATTACCGACAGAATAACCTGTGACGGAACACTGTTCCAGTCACGGACACAACATAGAACACATGCAAGTCACCATGTTAAAAGGCAATTTCAAATCACAAAGCCATAGACGAATTTGGCAGTACAAACTAATAACGACTTTTGACACTTTCAACAGAGGCCTATATTCTTCAAGATGATTCATGCATGAATGGGAGGTATGAGACATCTATAGCAGAGATAACACTCTGGCCTGGTGACCCCCTAACACTAATTCAGAGAACATAAAACCTTCACATCTTTATCAGTGGACTAAGTATTTATGTATTTATTTCTCTACTCATCCTGTTGTGGTATTCTTGTAAGTGCAAATCATTCACAGCATGTCTGTGCCTTGTCATGTGTATGTGTGTATATATATATAGTCATGCCTCTTGGGATCTAAGTCATTATGCCTGAGGAGGAACCTTGAGTAGGTTTGAGATCTCCCTATAACATCATGCATTTTTGTTAGTCATTAAAAGCTATCATATTTACAAGATCCCTTGGTTCCTGCTGAGAACGATCACATTTTGCTCTATTGGCTCACAGCGTACCAAACTTTTTTCACTTTGAAGTATTTATCAGTACACCCCAGTTGTAAAACACGGGGTACTATCGCCGAGCATTTCAACCCAGCAGTGGCGATCACCCATACTCAGGCCGAAAGTAATGCAAGTGATTGGATGAAAACTTATCTCTCTGGTGTTGGCCTACGCTAAAGTCACTATCCGTGGGCACACATCAGGTTTTTTCTGAGGCCGCACCTCACTTACGTATCCCCAGCGTGTTTCGTGCCACAGTGTAGCAGTCTCTCTATATGTAGGTTCCGCAGCTTTGCTCTCAGCCATCATGCGGCCACACTTCTCTGTTGCAGGCTACTTTCTTTCTCGTGCCACTGGCCCTCTCTAGCAGGCACAAATCTCCAGGCCACGTATTACACGATTCCTCCCTTCTCTTGCAGCTCTCTCTCATGCTAAGGCTACATTCACACAAGCCAGTGCAAAATCGGGCCGAGAAACCCAGCCCGATATCACGCTTGTCAACGACTATTTTACCCACAGATGCAAGGCGGTTTTCATGCAAAAACGTCTTGCATCACTTCAGTGAAACTGCAATCCTCCGGCCCTTGTTTCCCGTCCGTCTGAGGATGGGCAAGTAATTCCCATTTATTTCAGTGGGAAACATAACATCGCCTGGCGTGCACCTCGCATGGCATACAATGCCTTACACTGGCCCATTGAAAGCAATGGGCGATGCGTTCTGAGTAGAGATGAGCGAACGTACTCGTTACGAGTACTTACGCACCCGAGTACCGCCATTTTCGAGTACATCAGTACTCGCGCGCAAAGATTTGGGGGGCGCCGTGGCGGCACGGGGGGTTGCAGCGGGGAGTGGGGGGGAGAGGGAGAGAGAGAGGGCTCCCCCCTGTTCCCCGCTGCTACCCCCCGCACCGCCACACCTCTCCCCGCCCCCCGGCGCCCCCCGAATCTTTGCGCGCGAGTACTGAAGTACTCGAAAATGGCGGTACTCGGGTGCGTAAGTACTCATAACGAGTACGTTCGCTCATCTCTAGTTCTGAGGGACATGAAAAAATAGGACATGAAGTGATTCTTTACCTTGCACATGGCTCGGGTGTATGACTCCATTCAAAAGAAAGGAGTCCATATCCGCGCTCGTGTGAATGTAGCCTGATACAGTCTCTCAGGGCTGAGCACCACTCAGATCACTCTCCAGTTTGCCACTTTCTCACAGAGTCCAGCTCCTACAGTTCCTGCATAAGTACACTGAGCCTGTGCACCTCTCCATCATCCCCAGTCCTCCCAACATCCCATTTGATCTCTGTAGCCAATCAGAAGTAATATAACGCACTCCATAAAGAAATGCACAAAATGCAGTGATGCACAACAGCCAGTAGAGGTCACCCTTATACCACCCAAGGAAACATCATCTGAGCCCCTTACAGGACACATCGTGTCGGAGCACCCCAAGCTACATAACTGCCATTAGCGCTCATATAATAGCGCTAATTGCTGGGCTGCACTTGTGCTTACAGGCATTAAAAGCGCCAATACACGAGATACCCAACACATATTAGAACCATTGAGACTTATCTGAACTGACAAGAGTTATAGTGCCCCCAGTAGTGGCCCCAATAGTAAGTGTCCCCCTTAGTAGCCCCAGTAGTAATAGTGACCTACTTATTGGTCCCAATAGTTATAGTAGCCCCCTTAATGGCCCCAGTATTTATAGTGAACCCATCAGGGGTCCCAGTAATAACAGTGTCCTCCTTAGTGGTTCCAGTATTAATAGCAACCTCCACAGCGCCCCAGTAGTAATGATTTCCCCATTAATGGCCCAAGCAGTAATAGTGTTCCAGTTAGTGACTCCAGTAGTAACAATGACCCCCCCATAGTGGCACCAGCAGTAATAGTGACCCCCCCATAGCAGCCCTAGTAGTAATAGTGTCCCTCTTAGTGGCCCCAATAGTAATAGTAACCCACTTAAGGGTCCCAGTACTTACAGTGACTCCCTTTATGGCCCCAGGCGTTATAGTGAAGCTGTTAGGGGCCCCAGTAGTAACAGACCTCTCAAATTTTGAGCAATGAAAATTTGGACAACTATATTTTTAGGACAGGCCACACCCTTTTATGCTAAGCCACACCCTCTGTATCCTGTAATACTGCCTGCAGTGACTCCCTCACAGTTATAGCGACCAAATCTGGGGACATGCATAAGTACTGCAGTGTAGTATTCTAGCAATCAAATGATGGCGTCTTCATGCCCACCCGAGGGACAAGAAAAAAGGGAATAAAAAAGAAATTAAAAAAAAAATTATCTTCTCTACAAACCGCCGTCACATATTGGGTGTCGCTGCGTTCATAAAGACCTGAACTATAAAAACATGTCTGTTACACCGAGCGGGAAGTGCTGCGACAAAAATACCAGAATGATCAAAAAGTTTGTAGTCTAAAATAGTTACAATGGAAGCTTCTCGTCCCAGCGCCATCCACAGCGCCAGTCATCATGTGCCCATTGGCTGCTGCGGTGGGCGTGGCTTGGCCAGCTGGACAGCGCGGTCTTAGCCTAACGCCGGTGACACACTGCTGTATTTTGGCCTCCACTTTGTGTCAATAATATAGAAGTTCGCGCCGGTCCGACCGCGGGTCCGCTGACCTGAACATCACAGGAATGTACGATGCTCGGAGTTTTGGGTCAGGAGACCCGCGGTCAGGCCAGGACGCACTTACGTTATATGGACACAAAATGGAGGCCAAAATACGGCAACGTCCTCATCGTCACACAAGCTTATGGTAAAACTACAACTCTCAGCATGCCATGAATGTCTGGAACTGTCAGGGCATACTGGAAGTTGTAGCTCTATCAAAATCTCAACAGAAGAAGGACCTATAGTTTAACAGGACTACAACTCCCAGCATGCTCTGACAGTGGCAGACTAATGGCATGCTGGGAGTTGCAGCAGCAGCATTTTACCCCCTAATCACCCCTCGTCCGCTGGCATTATCCCCCTGTGATGCTGGAGGTGGAGGAGCTCCTCTCTTACCGCCACTGCAGATGAAGGACCTGCAGTGGTCATGTGACTGGGATGTCATCGCAGCTCCTTCATCCACTGCACCTGGGTACCTGCACTGAGGAGGTGGGGAGGAGGGGCGTGCCTCCTGTGGCCCAGGACTGTGGGAGGCCATCCCAAAATCAGGACTAACCCGCAGAATTTGAGACAGTTGGGAGGCCTGGTAGTGATAATGACCCCCATAGTGACCCCAGTAGATACAGTGACCCTGTTAGTCTCCCCAGTAGTCATAGTGACCACCATAATGGCTCCAGTAGTAATAGTGAACCTGTTAATCATCCCAGTAGTAATGGTGTCCCCTTAGTGGTCCCAGTGTTAATAGCAACTTCCACAGTGGCCCCAGTAATAATAGTGTGACTGTTCATGGCCCCAGTAGTAACAGTGACCGTGACCCCCCATAGTCGTCCCAGTAGTAACAGTGACCCCCATAGTCGCCCCAGTAGTAATAGTGTGACTGTTCATGGCCCTAGTAGTAACAATGACTGTGACCCCCATAGTCGCCCCAGTAGTAGCAGTGACTGTGACCCCAATAGTCGCCCCAGTAGTAACAGTGACCGTGACCCCCATAGTCTCCCCAGCAGTAACAGTGACTCTGACCCCCTTAGTTGCCCCAGTAGTAACAGTGACTGTGACCCCCTTAGTTGCCCCAGTAGTAATAGTGACTGTGACCCCCATAGTCGCCCCAGTAGTAACAGTGACGCCCATAGTCGCCCCAGTAGTAACAATGACTGTGACCCCCTTAGTTGCCCCAGTAGTAACAGTGACTGTGACCCCCATAGTCGCCCCAGTAGTAATAGTGACTGTGACCCCCATAGTCGCCCCAGTAATAACAGTGACTGTGACCCCCATAGTTGCCCCAGTAGTAACAGTAACTGTGACCCCCATAGTCGCCCCAGTAGTAACAGTGACTGTTACCCCCATAGTCGCCCCAGTAGTAAAAGTGACTGTGGCCCCCATAGTCGCCCCAGTAGTAACAGTGACTGTGACCCCCATAGTCGCCCCAGCAGTAGTAACAGTGACTGTGACCCCCATAGTCGCCCCAGCAGTAACAGTGACTGTGAACCCCATAGTCGTCCCAGCAGTAACAGTGACTGTGACCCCCATAGTCGCCCCAGTAGTAACAGTGACCGTGACCCCCATAGTCGCCCCAGTAGTAACAGTGACTGTGACCCCCATAGTCGCCCCAGCAGTAACAGTGACTGTGAACCCCATAGTCGCCCCAGTGGTAACAGTGACTGTGACCCCCATAGTCGCCACAGCAGTAGTAACAGTGACTGTGACCCCCATAGTCGCCCCAGCAGTAACAGTGACTGTGAACCCCATAGTCATCCCAGCAGTAACAGTGACTGTGACCCCCATAGTCGCCCCAGTAGTAACAGTGACCGTGACCCCCATAGTCGCCCCAGCAGTAACAGTGACTGTGACCCCCATAGTCGCCCCAGTAGTAACAGTGACCGTGACCCCCATAGTCGCCCCAGTAGTAACAGTGACTGTGACCCCAATAGTCACCCCAGTAGTAACAGTGACTGTGACCCCAATAGTCGCCCCAGTAGTAACAGTGACCATGACCCCCATAGTCGCCCCAGTAGTAACAGTGACCGTGACCCCCATAGTCGCCCCAGTAGTAACAGTGACCGTGACCCCAATAGTCGCCCCAGTAGTAACAGTGACCGTGACCCCCATAGTCGCCCCAGTAGTAACAGTGACCGTGACCCCCATAGTCGCCCCAGTAGTAACAGTGACCGTGACCCCCATAGTCGCCCCAGTAGTAACAATGACTGTGACCCCCATAGTCTCCCCAGTAGTAATCGTGCCCCTGGCGTCTCCCCTGGCATCTGCACTGTGAGGTGCACTAAACGCAAAAAATAGAACAGACTCCGCTCATAAATCATGGCGCTTTCAAACGGATGTCTGCCAGGCTGATAACAATGCGAGCGTTATACCACAACTAGCGCAGCACTCAGAAAGCCGCGCTAATAGCGGTAAAAAGCGGCTGTGTGAGCAAGTGATATATGTGGGAACTCGTCTCCTGAAATACTCTGCACTGCGGGGTGATGCCTGCATGCATGAAAGGACACCAATAAGTGGGGGGTACAGTATCAGAAGCAGTGAGGCCCGAGGGGCGCCTCCCACTAGAGCGCGATCACACCGTCTCCGAAGGGCTTGCGCCTTGGATATACAGCTGATACAGCTGAGCAGAATTGATATAATCGGAATCGTGCGTCTCGCGTCTGATCCTCGCTATGAGGACGCTCGTTTTCCATTATGGAAATATTTCATTTGCTTCTAATTACATCAAAAATGTCCCTGGAAACGACTTCTCCATCTGTGGAAGAGCCATCGCCGCACATCAGATACCACTTATCACTGATAGCAGACACCCCCAAGACTTCTCACCCCGCTGAGCGAGTCTAACCCCATCCTGTGATACTGTCTGCTGAATGTATCTAATCCCATCATCCTGTGATACTGTCTGCTGAATGTATCTAATCCCATTCTGTGATACTGTCTACTGAATGTATCTAATCCCATCCTGTGTTACTGTCTGCTGAATGTATCTAATCCCATCCTGTGATACTGTCTGCTGAATGTATCTAATCCCATCCTGTGATACTGTCTGCTGAATGTATCTAATCCCATCCTGTGATACTGTCTGCTGAATGTATCTAACCCCATCCTGTGATACTGTCTGCTGAATGTATCTAATCCCATCATTCTGTGATACTGTCTGCTGAATGTATCTAACCCCATCCTGTGATACTGTCTGCTGAATGTATCTAATCCCATCATCCTGTGATACTGTCTGCTGAATGTATCCAATGCCATCATCCTGTGATACTGTCTGCTGAATGTATCTAATCCCATATTGTGATACTGTCTGCTGAATGTATTTAATCCCATCCCGTGATACTGTCTGCTGAATGTATCTAACCCCATCCTGTGATACTGTCTGCTGAATGTATCTAATCCCATCCTTGATACTGTCTGCTGAATGTATCTAACCCCATCCTGTGATACTGTCTGCTGAATGTATCTAACCCCATCCTGTGATACTGTCTGCTGAATGTATCTAATCCCATCCTGTGATACTGTCTGCTGAATGTATCTAATCCCATCCTGTGATACTGTCTGCTGAATGTATCTAACCCCATCCTGTGATACTGTCTGCTGAATGTATCTAACCCCATCCTGTGATACTGTCTGCTGAATGTATCTAATCCCATCATTCTGTGATACTGTCTGCTGAATGTATCTAACCCCATCCTGTGATACTGTCTGCTGAATGTATCTAATCCCATCATCC
Source organism: Eleutherodactylus coqui (assembly GCF_035609145.1). Lineage (NCBI taxonomy): Eukaryota > Metazoa > Chordata > Amphibia > Anura > Eleutherodactylidae > Eleutherodactylus > Eleutherodactylus coqui. The sequence goes on along the minus strand of NC_089840.1, from coordinate 294,355,144 downwards.
TGTGATACTGTCTGCTGAATGTATCCAATCCCATCATCCTGTGATACTGTCTGCTGAATGTATCTAATCCCATATTGTGATACTGTCTGCTGAATGTATTTAATCCCATCCCGTGATACTGTCTGCTGAATGTATCTAACCCCATCCTGTGATACTGTCTGCTGAATGTATCTAATCCCATCCTTGATACTGTCTGCTGAATGTATCTAACCCCATCCTGTGATACTGTCTGCTGAATGTATCTAACCCCATCCTGTGATACTGTCTGCTGAATGTATCTAATCCCATCCTGTGATACTGTCTGCTGAATGTATCTAATCCCATCCTGTGATACTGTCTGCTGAATGTATCTAATCCCATCCTGTGATACTGTCTGCTGAATGTATCTAACCCCATCCTGTGATACTGTCTGCTGAATGTATCTAACCCCATCCTGAGATACTGTCTGCTGAATGTATCTAATCCCATCATCCTGTGATACTGTCTGTTAAATGTATCTAATCCCATCATTCTGTGATACTGTCTGCTGAATGTATCTAATCCCATCCTGTGATACTGTCTGCTGAATGTATCTAATCCCATCCCGTGATACTGTCTGCTGAATGTATCTAATCCCATCCTGTGTTACTGTCTGCTGAATGTATCTAATCCCATCATCCTGTGATACTGTCTGCTGAATGTATCTAATCCCATCATCCTGTGATACTGTCTGCTAAATGTATCTAATCCAATCCTGTGATACTGTCTAATTGTCTCCCTTCAGCCTAACATACTATGTACAATAAAATAGCGCAGCGGAGGTGAATATCAGTAATTCTATTATATGGCAGACTGTGTGATGATGACAGTAACGACGCTGCAGCTGCTGCACCCCTCTTGATTAGGGTGCTGGAGGGGATACGCTGTGGCCTCCATCCATTCATAATTCTGCAGTTGGACTAATTAGACTGAGTTCTGTAAAAGTTTGATGAGTTGTGCGCAGAGATGGCGCCGCTCCGCAGTCCCTATTTATAGCGATGGCTCCGGGGCAGAATGAGAGTCCTGATTCCACAAGTTCAAAGAAAGTCTTATCATGAGCGACAGGAAGCGAAGGAGCGATGGAAACGCCGCCATCATCTCACTGCCGCTGTGAGACATGTACAGGACATAACAGTTATCTATCTAATACTGCTGACGACTGGCCTATATATCATGTCTGAGAGGTAGTCCCAGCCCCACCCCCTGGTGATGACATCACTGATCACAGCCCAGTCCCCATGACATCACTTATATAATGACATGTGATCAGACATGATACTACAGTGACATCATCTATTACTGCTGACAACCAACCTGCGTATTATGCCTGAGAGATAGTCACAGCCCCGCCCCCTGGTGATGACATCACTGATATGATGACCTGATTAGACATGAGATCCGCACACCTTATACTACAGTAACATCATCTAACATGTTGAAAGAAAAAACATCTTAATTGTCCGTAGAAACCAATGACAGCACGGCCTTCATTCCTTCTAGTGCTCGGGTAAAATGAAAGCTGCGCTCTGACTGGTTAACCCCTTAGGGTAACTTCCCAAGGACGAGTGCAATTTGGGGCCGTCAATCCCACCCCCATATCACACACCCCACCACGCAGTCCGCGGCGGAGGTTCGCAACTTTTTTTTCCACTTGTCTTTACTTTTTTTTTTAGGTCTCATAGGGGACTTGAACTTGCAATCATTTGATTGCTTATACCATATTCTGCAATATTTTAGTATTGCAGTATATGACATTCTGTAGACTACAGGGCCATCGTAATAGGCAGAAACGCATGGGAACCCTGGCAGCCTTCAGAAGACCCTGGGTTGCTATGCCAACTGAATGGCACCTCCCGATCTCATTGCGAGGGTAGAGGGGGCCCCCCCAACTCCGATCAGGGAAATTTAAATGCCACTGGGGGCATTAAAGGTTAATAGCCACTCTGGCAAAATGAAAGTTGTATTGTGATCTGACCACCTTATACTACAGTGACATCATCTATTACTGACAACCCACCAGTATGTCATGTCTGAGAGGTAGTCACAGTCCCGCCTCTGCTGATGACATCAGTGATCACAACCCCGCCCCCTACTGATGACATCACTCATATTAGATAATAACATTAGATGTTCTTTGAGTGATTGACTATTTCCTGAAGTGGCGAAGCTGTAATATCCTTATAATCATCGGGTTACAGTGAGCGACAGCAGTGGGTCTGTATCTCTATTGGCGCAGCGGACCGCGGTCACGTTATGCAGCGCAGACACACAGCGCCATTGTCCTGTATAATACTCACTTGTCATTTTCCAGCTTCGCCACATCTGCCATTAACTTTCATTACTGTATTTCAGAAGTCAGAGGAACCGGCCAACAAAAAGGCTTTTCATGTCCCCCTCTAATGGGGCAGAGACCGCGGACAATCGCTTATTTGTCCGCGAGAGGCAGACTGGAAACGATTCTGCTGCAAAACTTTTAACCCTTCCGTCCTAATGCAAGCACTGCTGCACCCCGGACCCCCAGGACAATAACGGAGGCTGTGTTATGGGGGTACGCTCTGCATGATGTCATACAGCAGACACCGATGACCAACGCAGCTGCCCCTGTACGGGCAGGAAGGTCGTCTGCGGATGAAAGGTCGTCTGCGGTCATGTTTATATATCTGACCCTCCCCAACGGCTCCAACATGGGGCAGATATAGGATTATGTCTAAAAAAAACCCATCGCTGTTGCCCATAGCAACCAATCACAATAAAGCGTTCATTGCGTATAGCGCTCTGGGAAAATGAAAGCTGCGCTGTGATTGGTTAACCCCTTAATGCCAGAGGATTTACAGATATGCCCTAAGGGTTCGGGTTTTGTATGGAGCGGGATCAAACAAGGAGGGGCTGGCTGTTTTCGACAGTGACACCCGCCCACAACAGCCGCGATCAGCATTAACGTATCCATTTGAAGAGTTTATATTAAGAGAAAAAACTGGATTTTATTTTTAAATTAAACTTCATTGAACTTTTTTTACACTATTTTTTAGTCCCTGAAGATGATTTGAAGCTGTGATTGTTCGATCACTAGGATAGTACACCGCATTACGTAGGCCGGGCTCACATGAGTGTGTAAGTATAGCGGTTTCCATGTGCGTTTTGCGCTCGAAATACGCTGTACCGCTCTCCCATGTTACCGTTCACACGAAGTGCGTGAAATACACATGCAAAACAAAATGGCAGCATGTTCTATCTTGGCGTGTATTACACATGCATACATGTTATAGGAGGAAACCCCCCGCCCCCCGTCATTTGCTTACATGCCGCAGTTGCTGTTTATTGTGGCATGTAAGAGGTTAAACTGCCAGGATCTGAGGTTTCATTGTTCTTGGCTGTTAGAGCAGGAGCCGGGCTGTCAGTAGTCAGCCGAGTCACCGCCTTAAAAAGATGTATGTGCAGGTTTAAAGCCCATTAGCGACTGCTATAAAAAAGCGTATTGGCCGTCAATAAGGGGTTAACACAGTTTTCTGTGCGGAATGCATCCACTCCTTTGAAGACGCAGAATCCAAACTGCACATCGGATGCGGCTTACTGACAAGCTGCAGATTTCAAGGGGCTGTCCAGCTGTAAACTATTGATGGACTATCCACACGATCAGCCATCATCAGCAGATCTGTCTGTCACCAAGAACCACCACTGATCAGCCACTTGCTGGGTCGGTGCACTTGTGCACTGAGTCACACCAGACAGCTCTGTTCCCGCTGCAGTGGCCATGCTTGGTATTGCATGCAAAGTTCCCATTCATGTCAGTGCCTGCAATACCAAGCCTGGCCACTGTAGTGAGAATGGAGCTGTCTGTGCACCAGCCTAGAGAACAACTAATGAATGCGTGTCCTGGATAGCGGACCCCCTGCAGTAAGGCCATCAATAGTTTACAGCTGGACAAACCCTTTAAATTCCACACTGCGTGTCAATTTCTGCAGAGACTTCTGGTGGGTTTTCTCTGCAGTGTGTGAACGAGATTCTGAATATCTCATTTATATTGCTGCTGCTGGCAGCAAATCCGCCACGTGTGAACATACCCTTAGGCTGAGGTCACACGGGTCGTGCGGAGAATTCCCAGGAAGCACAGCTTCAAAACCCGTGGCACTCAGCCACGGGTTTGGAAAGGCTTTGCCACATGCTTTTCTGTTGCGGATGGCTCTCCTATAGAGGAGAGCGCGGCCGGAGCAGAAAAAAAAGAATTAACATGCTGCGTCCCGGGAATCCGTGTCACAGCACCAGCTTTGCCGCAACGGATTTGCCACCCCGTTTGGACGAGATTTTTGACAAATCTCTTCCACATGGCTGGCTAGCCCCGGGATTAGCGGCCGCAGGGAAATTCTGCGGCAAATCCGCCCTATGTGAACCCAGCCTAATACTGCTCACAGCTGAGGTTTGTTACATTGTATCCAGTCTACACAATCCCCTGTTATGTAAACAGCCAGGACTCCAGACTGATACATTGTAACAAACTAGCAGCACAGGAGAGAGATTTGTACTGCTGCTGTGTTCACCTCACAGAGGATTGTCCAGACTGACACAATGTAACAACCTCTCCACTGAGATAGCATTTAGGCCTCATTCACATAGGTGTATTTCTTACACTGAATGCCCATTAATTTGCATTGGGGCGCTCAGACCTGGATTCATCATGTGTTTACGTACCAGCGTGAAAAAATGCGCAGCGTGTCGTATCTTGGTCCTTAATATGGACTGAAATAGCTCATGGAACACAACGGGGCTGCGGATGTATGCAGTGAATATGCTGGACTGGAAGCTGACCTCAGCCTCTGGATGTAAACAACAAGCTATGGCCATTTACTGACAGCAAGCAGAGATCTTAACTCCAACATACAAGGAGCCACATCAGAAAAATAAAAGCACCTATCCCTCCACCACCTGGTGCTATCACAGGGCCCCCACACTCCTGGGACAGAACGGCATTAACCCATTGCTATCCTGTAGTGGAGGCGACACCTGTGTTCACACCAGTCACTAGGATGGGTCAACCCTGAACTGGAAACCCCCCACGCAGACCCCATAAATGATTGGGGGCGACAAAAAAAATCATCCTTTTTGTCCCTGAGGTCACATGAAGAGCAATTTCACTTCAAAAGCTGTGATCGCTGACTTGCCAGGGCAGGAAGGGCACAGCCCAGAACAATGGGGCCCTCGCTGCGGGGAACGTTTCCACCCAAGGGGCCTCCAGAAATAATGTTTACTTTCATTACCATTGTAGCTGAAACACAATAACGGCGATTAAAGGGCCGGAGACCAGGAGAAAGGTGGACAACAGGAGCTTCAATGGGGGCGTACGAGGGGCCCCTGATATAACCCTCTGGACAATGTTATACATATACAATATCCTAAAAATATCTGGTCACCTGACCCGGGCCTGTTTCCAAAAACAGATCCATTGTAGGAGAAGGAATCCCGGGGCTGCGCCGAGCCTGCAGAGATTAGTGGAAGGTGGGGGGGCGACCCGCGCCGATGACCAGACACAGAAATGAAAACTCTTCTGGTGGACCACTAATAATGGCTTCCATTGCAGCGTTTATGGGGCTGTTACCCAGCTTTTCACACACCGACGTGCCAGAAGTGATGGGATGCGATGATGAAGTGGTGTTAACTCAGATGAGGTTCGGGAACGCCCACACCTGTATGAATTGTGAGGCGTTATCTTGTGAGTGAGGGTGAACACCAGGCAGCGGGCTCATCGTGAGGCGATGGGAATTAACGGATAGCGTACGCCAGACAGATGGGACATCCTATTTCCCGAAGTTGTATGGCATTTAACATTCCTCGATCCTCAGTGTCACGTGTGCCGGTAGTACGTCATAGAAGGCAATACTACCCACAACGGACAGCGTGACCGGCGCCCACGGGGGCTTAATGATCACGACCGTCAGCGTTTGGCTAGAACTGTCCGTCTGAGCATAAATCCCATTCACAGTCAGTAGGAGACCCCACACGTATATCCTGCAGGTCAGCGCAGGAGACCCCACACGTATATCCTGCAGGTCAGCGCAGGAGACCCCACACGTATATCCTGCAGGTCAGCGCAGGAGACCCCACACGTACATCCCGCAGGTCAGCGCAGGAGACCCCACACGTACATCCCGCAGGTCAGCGCAGGAGACCCCACACGTACATCCCGCAGGTCAGCGCAGGAGACCCCACACGTACATCCCGCAGGTCAGCGCAGGAGACCCCACACGTACATCCCGCAGGTCAGCGCAGGAGACCCCACACGTACATCCCGCAGGTCAGCGCAGGAGACCCCACACGTACATCCCGCAGGTCAGCGCAGGAGACCCCACACGTACATCCCGCAGGTCAGCGCAGGAGACCCCACACGTACATCCCGCAGGTCAGCGCAGGAGACCCCACACGTACATCCCGCAGGTCAGCGCAGGAGACCCCACACGTACATCCCGCAGGTCAGCGCAGGAGACCCCACACGTACATCCCGCAGGTCAGCGCAGGAGACCCCACACGTACATCCCGCAGGTCAGCGCAGGAGACCCCACACGTACATCCCGCAGGTCAGCGCAGGAGACCCCACACGTACATCCCGCAGGTCAGCGCAGGAGACCCCACACGTACATCCCGCAGGTCAGCGCAGGAGACCCCACACGTACATCCCGCAGGTCAGCGCAGGAGACCCCACACGTACATCCCGCAGGTCAGCGCAGGAGACCCCACACGTACATCCCGCAGGTCAGCGCAGGAGACCCCACACGTACATCCCGCAGGTCAGCGCAGGAGACCCCACACGTACATCCCGCAGGTCAGCGCAGGAGACCCCACACGTACATCCCGCAGGTCAGCGCAGGAGACCCCACACGTACATCCCGCAGGTCAGCGCAGGAGACCCCACACGTACATCCCGCAGGTCAGCGCAGGAGACCCCACACATACATCCCGCAGGTCAGCGCAGGAGACCCTACACGTACATCCCGCAGGTCAGCGCAGGAGACCCCACACGTACATCCCGCAGGTCAGTGCAGGAGACCCCACCCGTACATCATGCAGGTCAGCGCAGGAGACCCCACACGTATATCCTGCAGGTCAGTGCAGGAGACCCCACACGTACATCCCGCAGGTCAGCGCAGGAGAACCCACACGTACATCCTGCAGGTCAGCGCAGGACACCCCACACGTACATCCTGCAGATCAGCGCGGTGACCCCACACGTATATCTCTCAGGTCAGCGCAGGAGACCCCACACGTATATCCCTTAGGTCAGCGCAGGAGACCCCACACGTTTATCCCTCAGGTCAGCGCAGGAGACTCCACACGTACATCCTGCAGGTCAGCGCAGGAGACCCCACACGTACATCCCGCAGGTCAGCACAGGAGACCCCACACGTACATCCCACAGGTCAGCTCAGGAGACCCCACACGTACATCCCGCAGGTCAGCTCAGGAGACCCCACACGTACATCCCGCAGGTCAGTGCAGGAGACCCCACACGTACATCCTGCAGGTCAGCGCAGGAAACCCCACACGTACATCCTGCAGGTCAGCGCAGGACACCCCACACATACATCCTGCAGATCAGCGCAGGTGACCCCACACGTATATCTCTCAGGTCAGCGCAGGAGACCCCACACGTATATCCCTTAGGTCAGCGCAGGAGACCCCACACGTTTATCCCTCAGGTCAGCGCAGGAGACTCCACACGTACATCCTGCAGGTCAGCGCAGGAGACCCCACACGTACATCCCGCAGGTCAGCACAGGAGACCCCACACGTACATCCCACAGGTCAGCTCAGGAGACCCCACACGTACATCCCGCAGGTCAGCGCATTAGACCCCACACGTATATCCCGCAGGTCAGCTCAGGAGACCCCACACGTACATCCCGCAGGTCAGCGCAGGAGACCCCACACGTACATCCTGCAGGTCAGCGCAGGAAACCCCACACGTACATCCTGCGGTTCAGCGCAGGACACCCCACACATACATCCTGCAGATCAGCGCAGGTGACCCCACACGTATATCTCTCAGGTCAGCGCAGGAGACCCCACACGTATATCCCTTAGGTCAGCGCAGGAGACCCCACACGTTTATCCCTCAGGTCAGCGCAGGAGACTCCACACGTACATCCTGCAGGTCAGCGCAGGAGACCCCACACGTACATCCCGCAGGTCAGCACAGGAGACCCCACACGTACATCCCACAGGTCAGCTCAGGAGACCCCACACGTACATCCCGCAGGTCAGCGCATTAGACCCCACACTTATATCCCGCAGGTACAGGAGCAGAAGACCACCAGACAACCATATTAACACCACAACCACGGACACAGCATCTCACCTGGGCTTGTGAGGTGGCTAACTGGGCCCTAGAGGACTGGCAGCATGTGTCAGGTCCGATGAGTCACGGTACCAAATGTTTCGGGCTGATGGTGGGCTCATGTGTGGTGCATACCCCATTGACCAGTTGTCAACAAGGCCCTGTACAGGCAAGTGGGTGCTCCGTACGTGTGTGAGGTTCTCATGGCATGAGTTGGTGGTGGAGAGGTCTGTTCATACCAGAGATCCTGCACCTACAAATACCCCGGAGCTGTGGGGGCATCCAGATGTCTTCCATCCACTTGTAGAATTGATGTCCCATTGAATTCCTGCACTTTGCTGGGCTAGAGGGGGTCCTACATGATATTCGTTCCCATTCCGTGACTTTTGCCATGTCAGTGTAAGGGCTCTTTCACACGGGGAGCTACGTGCGCAAAAATCACGCACTTAAAAACCATGCGGCTATAAGAACAACTGGTTTCCTATGGGAATGTTCAGACTCCTTTATCTGAGCATTTCCATAGGAAACTATTGGTTCTAAGAGCCGCACGGTTTTTATCCACGTGATTTTTGCGCACGTAGCTCCCCGTGTGAAAGAGCACTAAGTCTCAGAGTGGTACAGCGTTAGATCCCCTCTGCCTACTGCAATGTCTAAGTGTCAGTCTCTAGTATTCTATTCATGAACCATGAAGTTCTGAATGAACAGAGAGCGCTGCAGAGCAAGGTATTGTGGGAGGTCATGGCGACTATAATAAGATGCATCCGCGGTCTATGGGGGGGCTTGTTCAGCCTTACTCAGACTGAAACCTTCCCGCAGGTAATCGGCCGCCGCGGTGTTTCCTCTTTTAGTTCTGCAGTTTGTAACGAAAGCCGCGGACTCGTGTTTTGAGGAAGCGCTTCCCCGTCAGTCTCCTCTGCGTGCAGGTAAAGGACACGACATCTCAGCTCTAGGTAGACACGTTGCATGCAGAACAGGGGGCCCAGTACGGTGCTGGGTTAGACACCATGGACAGAAGGGTCTGGTGTTTGAAGAGAACCTTCGACTGGCTGCACGCAACCAGGCCAGAATCCGACCCTGTGCCCGTCCGGTGACCCTGCGTACCTGTCAGTCATCTTCATTTTCTGGATGGTCCAAACGTCTCGCTGTTGGACATGCGCAGTATAGATTTTCCCACGCCATCGCTAGGTGATGATGCGGGTATTATGACGTTTACGCAATGTTGATTGCAGAAGGGCAGCAGGTCGGACGGTTTCCATTGACTTTAATGGAAGCTGCCCATGCAGACACTGTACATAAATAGAGCATGCTGTGATTTTTCCTCTGCAACTGGAAAATCATAATTGATTTTCGCTCATGTGCAGGAAAAAGCGCTTTTCCGTAGCATGCTATGAACAGTCTCCGCTGCGGAACCTGGAGGCGGATGCCTGCCCTGGATTCCGCAATGCAAATATGCCCATGTACATATAGCCGAAAGGAAATAAGTCATCACATTTTTACAATGTAATCTATGATAAACCTGTAAGGGCGCTGCTGATGAGATTTCCTTATCGCGCATTAGTTCTGTGCTCCTGCGCTGTATTACAATGAGTTGAAGACAGTCAGAGTCTTCCCTCCGCACCACTCCAGGCTGACCCTGTTCTGGATTGGCATGCCTACTGACTTCTCTTCTTCACTATTGTCCTGCGCAGGCACTGTAGCAAATCGTTGCTCTCTGACCTCAAGCCGCATGTGCAGTACGCGGCTAAAGTTACAGCTAGTAAAAGAGAGCTGCAGTGTGCGGAAAGGGTTATCTATGGCGCCTGCACAGGGTCAGTGAAGAAGAGAAGTCAGAAGGCAGGCCAATCCAGAACAGCAGCATGCCGATGCACCAGAGGGAAAATTGGACTCTTTTCAGCCCACTGGAAGACAGCGCTGGTAAAAGGTACCGGAGTGCGGAGCTCAGAACCAAAGAGTCTTAAGGAAATCTCATGAGCAGCGCTGTTAGAGGTTTAGCATGGATTGCATTGTGAAAATGTGATGACAAGTTCCCTTCAAACCGCAGAGGGATTATTCGGCCGCTGTGGTGACATCGCTGCTGCACCTGATAGTTTGTTGCAATGTATCAGTGCAGGAAAAATGGCTCAGTCTGGAGTTTGGAATGTTTATAGGATGTCCAGACTGGTTACACTACACTGGTGCGCTGGTGGGATAGCTGGGAGTTCCAGCAGTCAGACCCCCAGTGATCAGTGGACAGGCAATAAATGTCTTTAATGGGAAACTCCCTGTAAGGCTACATGCACAAAAGCGTGAATTTCGCATTAGTTTTGTGCGTTGCACAAATATGAACTACATTTTTTTGAGTAGAGTTACTTACATGATGCTGCGAGGTTAAAAATTGCTTCATGTCCTATTTTTTTGACGTTCCCTTGAAACGCATCACCCATTGTTCTCAATGCGACCTGTAAAGACCTGGAATGCACTGGCATACTGCGCCATGTAATGTTTCCCATTGAAATCAATGGGAAACACTTTGGATCCTCGGACGTTGGAACCGTCCTTGAAAAATGCCTCGCATCCTCATGTGAAAAGCACGTTGGCAAACGCAATATCGGACCGCATTTCTGCCTGAGATGTAACTACACCGCGTTTTGCAGCAAAATGACAACTTCTTCTGGGGGCTGGACTGTTTTTTGGGGTTTTTTTTACAAAGAGTGTACAAAACTAGAAAACACTTTAAAAACTGGAAAAATCTCTCCGGTTTTCTATTAAAGGAGCTTAACAAAAAAACAAAAAGTTCTGTAACACCCCAGATTTTATGTTTCAGTTCCTCTGCATTTCCAAGAACCCTGCTAGCTGTCAGAGAATGGAAAGGGCTTGTTACAATTGTATCTAGTTTAGACAATCTTCTAAGCCGATCCGCAGCACAAATGTTTGGATAGTTTGCTACATTGTATCAGTCCGAGCAGAATGTTGTGTAAATGTATCAGTCTGATGATGATACTTGATTTTATAGAAGATGGAAAACCCCTCTTGGTTTCAAGGAATCCCAAGGAAAGGGCGGCCCCCCATTCATGTGTTCGGGACCTTCTGCAGTTACATCAGTCTTAGAAGTTGCACATTTCCTGCAAAAACTTTTGCTTTCTCCCGTCCTCGTATGTGAGCGGCGCGGCGGCAGATTTGGGATTCGCCTCCGGTCTATAGATAGGTATTGCACTGTAATTATGACTTCCTGTTTATCTCTGAGCAGCTCATTTGGACGCTGCGTCCACAGATGTGATAAGCCACTGTATGGAGGGGAACGATCGCGCTTCCCTCCCCCAGGATCAGGAATGTCAGATTTGCTGGGAATTTGGTTTCAAAACACAAAAGTATTTACAGGAGTCGCAGGAAGAAAAAGAAGAAGAAGGGGAGGAAGTGACCGACATATCTGACCACAGCAGGAACAGTTCTGCAACTTTTTAATAGACTTTGTCCAGCAATCTCCCCCTCCCCATTTTCAAGATCTCTGCTTGCTGAAAATCCATTCTGCACTTAGAGCCCCTTCACATGGGCGTATTTGCAAGTGAAAGATTTACATGCAGAATTCACAGTGAATAGAACCCATTGATTTCAATCGGTTTGTTAAAAAAAATGCACCATGCTTTAGGCTGGGTTCACACAGGGCGGATTTGCCGCGGTTTTTCCGTTGCGGTTTTGCCGCAGAAGAACCGCTTCTGCAGCAAGACCGCTTCAAAGGTTAATTTGGGCTTGCGGATTTTTCTGCGGAAAAATCCGCAAGCATTTTTTTCCGCAGCGCTTTTTTACTTTTTGCCACGGATTTGGTGCGGATTTTGCTGCGTCCATAGAGGTCTATAGACAAAAAAGCGCTGCGGAAAAGACAGAAGAATGGACATGCTGCATCTTTTAAAACCGCGCCGCAGTTGCATTTCCGCACTGTGGCTGTGCAGAAAAAATCCGCCCTGTGAGAACAGCTTTTTGGCAAATCTCATTTGACGCAGTGGTTTTGCCACAGTGCAGATATGCAACGGCAATCCGCGGCAAAACCGCTGCAAATCCGCCCTGTGTGAACCCAGCCTACTCTTGTGCTCATTTGCACATGTAAGGTCCCCATAGCAGTCTATGGGGGGGATTGCAAATGCGCAAGCAATACACATGTAATGCATGAAAAACAGCGACACTTCACTGGACTTATTAGATAAATTAGCCATTTTAATCAGGGCATGGTTTCGTCCTGTGCGCAAAACAACATGCCTTACATGTGGGAAAAGTGCAGTAAAGAATGCAGATATGCAAACTAAAAAGACTCGCTCATGGTGAAAATGCGTTGCGTTGCAGCACGCGCAAAAGTGCATACAGCGGTTACGAGTACGCCCTAATAGTTTTCTTAGAGTCAATTGTTTGTTACAATGTATCAGTGTAGGCAATTCTAAGCACATCAGAAGCACAAATCTCACATCAGTCTTAAGCTTTAGACCGTATTCACACAGCCGAGAGCAAGATGTCCCTGCTGAACTGTAGACAGCTAAGAGCAGACGAGAGGGGGTGCCCAATGGTTATACACAGAAGAAATTTGGGGTGTCCCTGTTGGGCTGTAGGCAGCTAAGAGAAGACGAGAGGGGTTGCCCAATGGTTATAGACAGAGGAGATTCAGGGTATTCCTCTTGGGCTGTAGGCAGCTGAAAGTAGATGAGAGGGGTTGCCCAATGGTTATAGACAGAAAGAGGAGAATTGGGGTGTCCCTGTTGGATAGTAGGCAGCTGGGAGCAGAGGAGAGGGGGTGCCCAGTGGTTCTACATAGAAGAGATTCAGGGTGTCCCTGTTGGGCTGTAGGCAGCTAAGAGCAGATGAGACGGGGTGCCTAATGGTTATACATAGAGGAGATTTGGGGTGTCCCTGTTGGGCTGTAGGCAGCTGAGAGCAGATAAGACGGGGTGCCTAATGGTTATACACAGAGGATATTCAGGGTGTGCCTGTTGGGCTGTAGGCAGCTCAGAACAAACGAGAAGGGATGCCCAATTGTTATACACAGAGGATATTTGGGGTGTCCCTGTTGGGCTGTAGGCAGCTGAGAGCAGATGAGAGGGGGTTCCTAATGGTTATACATAGAGGAGATTTGGGCTGTCCCTTTTGGGCTGTAGGCCGCTCAGAGCAGACAAGAGGGGGTGCCCAATGGTTATACACAGAGGATATTTGGGGTGTCCTGTTGGGCTGTAGGCAGCTCAGAGCAGATGAGAGGGGGTGCCTAATGGTTATACATAGAGGAGATTTGGGGTGTCCTGTTGGGCTGTAGGCAGCTCAGAGCAGATGAGAGGGGGTGCCCAATGGTTATACACAGAGGATATTTGGGGTGTCCCTTTTGGGCTGTAGGCAGCTCAGAGCAGATGAGAGGGGGTGCCCAATGGTTATACACAGAGGATATTTGGGGTGTCCCTGTTGGGCTGTAGGCAGCTTAGAGCAGACAAGAGGGGGTGCCCAATGGTTATACAGAGAGAAAGCGGTTGCAGGATAATTATGGGAGGAAGTAAAGAAATAGCCTGTAAATGACAGAGCGCACAGAAGGAGAAAGGCTCATCAGTTCTGCCGCGCCATTTATATAGCTTTTCATGGATTCAGTTGCTTTATTTCCTCCACCTCTTCAGATTTACATGGAGCTTTGTAAGAGGATCATCATCAAGGGGGTCGCAACATGTAAATAAAGGTGGGAGATGTTAAAAAAAGAAAAAAGATACGGTGCAGGAGCGTTATAGGGGAACGAACTCAGATTACTTTATATTTCAATTCCTTATCATTTTCAATATCTCAGCTTGCTGTTAGTGAATGGAAATATTTCTAAAATAATAAGTTTAATAGATTGAAAACATGATCTGACTGGTTTGTTCCAATGTATTTCCTATGTGATAAATCCCTCTGCTGTCCTGGACTCCAGACTGGTATGTGACCCCTAAATTGTCCACCTGAAGAATATGTTGGTGCATTGTTTGTCACCAGGGATCACAGACCCTCGAAAGGGGGTTTCCCACTAAATATACTTATCCCCTATCCACAGGATAGGAGATAAATGTCTGAATCGCTGGGGGTCTGATTGTTGGGACTCCCATGACTGGTACACCCAAGTGCAGTAGGATGCATGACTACCGCTCTATTCACTTCAATGGGATGCAGCGAGATTGCTGAACACATCTATTTCCTCCTGTCTCATAAAAGTGAATGTGGCAGTGGTTGAGCCTGTGTACCATTACTCCATTTACATAGGGCATTTTGTTGTGCCGCCCTCAGGATCACTTGGGGTCCCATTGGTTCGACCTTCAGTAATCAGACATTTATCTTCCATCCTGTGGACAGGGGGATAAAATTATTTAGAGGGAGAACCCTTTAGTAGCTGTCAGCTGAATGCTCATTCGGCCAGCAGTTAACTCTTCAGACACCCCAAACACATGAATGTTCAGTTTGGCTGCACATTTATGCGTTTTCAATGGGCAGAGAAAGAAAGCTGCAAACATCTATTCCTCCACACTGCTTTGCTCTCCTCGAGACTCTTCTGTCCCCCTCCAGACTCTTCGGACCTCCTCCAGATTCTTCTGACCTCCTCCAGCCTCCTCTGTCCTCTCTAGACTCTAATGACCTCCTCCAGCCATCTCTGTTCCCCTCCAGACTCTTCTGACCTCCTCCAGCCTCCCCTGTCCACCTCTAAACTCTTCTGACCTCCTCCAGCCTCCCCTGTCCACCTCTAAACTCTTCTGTCCTTCTTCAGACTCTTCTGTTTCCTCCATCCCTCTGTTCTCCTCCACACCCCTCTGTTTCCTCCATCCCTCTGTTCTCCTCCAGACCCCTTTGTTTCCTCCATCCCTCTGTTCTCCTCCAGACCCCTCTGTTTCCTCCATCCCTCTGTTCTCCTCCAGACTCCTCTGTTTTCTCCATCCCCGTTCTCCTCCAGACCCCTGTTTCCTCTATCCCTCTGTTCTCCTCCAGACCCCTTTGTTTCCTCCATCCCTCTGTTCTCCTCCAGACCCCTCTGTTTCCCCCATCCGTCTGTTCTCCTTCAGACCCCTCTGTTTCCCCCATCCCTCTGTTCTCCTCCAGACCCCTTTGTTTCCTCCATCCCTCTGTTCTCCTCCAGACCCCTTTGTTTCCTCCATCCCTCTGTTTCCTCCATCCCTCTGTTCTCCTCCAGACTCCTCTGTTTCCTCTATCCCTCTGTTCTCCTCCAGACCCCTTTGTTTCCTCCATCCCTCTGTTCTCCTCCAGACACCTCTGTTTCCCTCAACCCTCTGTTCTCCTCCAGAACCCTCTGTTCCCCCAACCCTCTGTTCTCCTCCATCCCTCTGTTCTCCTCCAGACCCCTCTGTTCTCCTCCATCCCTCTGTTCTCCTCCAGACCCCTCTGTTTCCTCCATCCCTCTGTTCTCCTCCATCCCTCTGTTCTCCTCCAGACCCCTCTGTTTCCTCCATCCTTCTGTTTAGGTGAGCCCAACTTTTCCCTGATGTGTAACGGGGTCTTCAGTCCACTTTTTACAGTCCACCCATTACTCAAATTCCTTTTCTGTGCTGAAACAAAGTGAGGAACTATCCGATTGTACCCGAATGCTGCAGGTAAGGATGTTAGGGACGGCGATCTCACAGATGGAGATTATCTCACATCCCAGAACTGAATTCCTAAAAGCAGATGAACCACTGATTATACCAGATTCTGGGGTCGCTGCTTCCTGGACTCTGTCCTTACTGGACAGGTGTATTACAGGAGCTTTCTAGTTTGGACACCCCAATCATCACCACTTGGATCCCACTGCAAAGACCCCATCATTTAGTCGTCATCTGTAGGGGAACCTTATCCTCCTCATCAGTCCCATATATTCAAGGATCCATATAGCACCCTATATACTCATGTTACCATGCAGGACCCGGCGGCAGTGTATAGGGTCGCCTTCTGTGCTTCATGGTCATGCAGGACTGTAGGCATCAATGTTAAATGGAACCTGTCCCCTCCTATATGCACCATAAACTTATGGCGCTTGTAGGACAGGAGTCCGGGATGTAATTTCTATACTTACCGGCTCCCTGATCCCGCACTTTTACCCCAGGAGGTTGGTGCTCCGTCTATCACTATGACTCTTCTCACTCGGCCCATGTGTGTACTTACCTGTTTTCTATGGGACTGTATGTGCACGAACAGAATGAAAAGAGTCGCGCTGCCAGAAAAAGCGCCAACTTCCTGGGTTGACAGTGCAGGTAAGTATAAAAAGGACAGCCCCGGACTCCTCGGTACCTGTCCTATAAGAGCCAGAACTTAGTGTATGGTGCCTATAGGAGGTAGTAGGTACCCTTTAAAGTCCTGGAGAATCCCTTTGAACTGGATGGCTCTTTTCACCTGTAGGACCCCCTTTTCGCCTGATGTAATGGAGCAGACAGTTACCGTCAGCAATGAGAATCTCAACCTCTAGTTAGGCCAAGATTATTCAGTTAGTGAAGGGATGCAGCAGAATTGTAGTCAATGACTTCCTGGGGTTCAGTAGCCATAACTGCAGTACAGGGGGGCACAAACTATTCATAAGGTACACTTACAGCAAATGGAGACAGTCAGCAATGCAGATGAGGTAATAGGAGTGTCACAAACTAACAACCCAGAGAACACAAGAAGGACCAGAAGTTCCAGTTACGTTTTTGCATTTCTTCCTTTTGAGGTCGATAGGGAAAAATTACCAACTGGAAAAGCCGGTTGGGATAGAGCCGCCTACTGATGGGAACCCCGTGGCGGCTGCTGAACATCGGAAAGCCCCGTCCCATTTCAGAGGTGCATCTGAGGAATGTGGTGATCGCTATAATAAAACTGGAGGAATTGCACCAGTATTGACCCCCTGCCCCGCTGTGCGAGAATAATGAGGGCACAGAAAACCGCAGCGACTCCTCATTACAGCAGAAATCTCCACATGGGGGATAAACAGGTCAGAAGCTGCAGGACAGCAGCCCGCTGTAGAACTACAAATCCCAGCAGGGAGCTACATGCAAGCTGTAACACAAAGGGTACCTTTACTCATAGCGGTTATAAGCAGGACGGAGGAGAGCAATAAAATGTCATGAAAAACTAAAAATGTAAGCAATCAAGAGAATTCTCCCGTCTCGCTGAGTGACCACCAATATGGCCGCCATTAGAGCCCCCCACTGTTACTTATTAAACTTACTCTACAGCCACAACTCTTCATACACTGAATGACTAACGAAGAAGCGGGGGTGACGCTGGCAGGGCAACTGGGTGATATAGGGGGCACAGACCCATAAAACTGCTGGATCGGCACACGACAGCAACGCACATGACTTAAAGGGGTTTCCTGGACAATTAAAAAAACAAGGGCCGGGAATGCAATAAAATAGAAAACAAGCCTTACTCCCCTCCTTGTAGAGCCCCGGTCCAGCGCAGAAGCCCCAGTCTTTTCTACTCCGATCTCAGAAGAAGCTGCAGCCGTTCATTATGCATGTGACCACTCCTCAGCCAATCACAGGTGGAATAGAGTTATGAAGAACCAAAAGCTCAAGGATTTGGGGGCCATTTACACTTTGGTTTACCCCATGTCCCTGGCTTGGTCCGGGGGTTGCAAACCCTGAGACGGAGCTGCAGACTTTAATGGTCATTTCTATTTGTATCAGGCATTTGTGCTGGAGAGAATAACATGGTGGGCCTCATTAGGCTCCATGCAGACTGTGTTTGGGACCCTCTAGAGTCAACTACTCTAAAATGCCAGAAACAAACGGAAGGCCGTCGAATTGGAAACCAAAGTTTGCAGCTTTGGTCTTCGTTTTAGTAATTGCAGCCTATGATTTCATCCAGGGTTAAAGCTGAATGCCACTTTCAGCATTTGAAATGGAACCCCAAGACCAAAGACGGGGTCCCAGTATGAAGCCTTAGGGTTCTTTTACCCGAGAGGTTTGTCTGGTGCTTCAACGTCTGACAGTCATCCCTATAATTTCTCCTGCGCTTTCACACTGAAGCGATGATCCCTCTGTGAATGGAGTGTGCCAGGGATCTCTTCCATTCACAGTGAACAGGCAGTCGCTCAGAGATGAATGACTCCCTGTTTACATGATCGGAAAAACGAACAATAAACCAGTGAATTATCATTGGTCGTTCAGACATTTATTGTTCAGGTTCCCGTAATCTAAAAGATAATCATTCCGTGTAAAATGGCGCATATGAAGAAACTAATGAAAAGCTGCTCAAAGGAAGACGTTCTTGGTCTGCAGTTGAACAATGAAAGTCTATGGATCCATCCTGGGGTTTCCATTTTTAGGAATTCAGATAGAATCTTGGGACAGAAATGAGGACATAGGGAGAAATGAAGTGTGAATGATTCCTTATATACACAGACAAGATACATAGTAACATAGTATGTTAGGCTGAAAAAAGACAAATGTCCATCCAGTCTGTATCCACCCCCAGTTGTTGATCCAGAGGAACGCAAAAAGACCCCCAATGAGGCCATAATGGCAGTCAGAGTAATCTCTTGATCAACATTTGAAAAGTTCCTACCTGACTCCAAGTCCAGCTGTCGGAAGATCCCCCTATCAGCAACCATTCTGGTCACCTAATGTCTATATCCTGTAATATCATAGCGCTCTAAAAAAGACATTTAGGCCCCCTGTCCACCGGCGTTGGGGGAGCAGGAGCCGGCATACAGTTCTCCGCAGACAGCTGACCGTGGAGAATCAGGGCAATTCGCAGCATGCTGTAAATTGCCGTCTACGAGCGGAGAATCGCAATGATTAGCCGTCTTTTTTCCGGAGTAAATAATCCCAGTTTTGGTGCCTCTCTGGGTATTCCAGTCCCGTCATTCCATCTATTAGTTTGGTTGCCCTTCTTTGAACCTCCTCCAGCACTGTGACATCTTTCCTGAGCATCGGTGACCAGAACTGTACGCAGTATTCCATGTGAGGCCTGACTAGTGCCTTATATAATGGAAGGATAATGTTCTCGTCCTTCGCCCCTATACTTCTTTTACTGCACCCCAAGACTCTATTAGCTTTTGCAGCAGCTGACTGGCATTGGTTGCTCCAGTTTAGTCTATAATCCACTGGTACCCCCAGGCCTTTTTCCATATCACTTTTCCCTAGCAGTACCCCATTTAGTGTATATTGGTGACATCCATTTCTCCTGCCCATGTGCAGAACCTTACATTTATCGAGAAGTTAAGTCACTAAACATCAGGTAATACCATATAGAAGCAGAGAGGAATCCTCAGCACTCAGAGGTCGTGTCCCCTCGGGACTCATCAGATCTTCCCTTTTCCTCAATGAGTTTCCTGATATTCCTGCTTAACACGCTAGATCCAGCGCAGCCAGGACATGAACAGGTTAATGCTCTGTGCCCCTTGTATTACATGTCCGCCCTTTGATGTTTGCAATAATAACAGTAACAAACACATGCTTGAGCCCTCATACACACTTATATCTGCATAAAAATGCACAACTGTTGTTTGTACTAACCGAATACAATGCAAGGTTCTTAGTGCATAAACTATGTGAACCCACCTGCCACATCCAGGAAACCTTGATGGATGGGTACCTAGCTCTATTTGGACTAAAAAGCCTCCACATGGGTGGGAAAGCTGTGTATCGGGCTATATACTATCACTGAACCACCTGGGAAGGATGGGAATATGTGCACCATCACACTTAATGCATTTGGTTTTTTTGTTGCATGTGCCTTTCTGTAGGAGCGGCTGCTCACACTTGTCCTGCACTCCACTTTCCCAACAGGTGGTTCAGTGATAGTATATAGCCGGGTATCCAGCTTTCCCAATCACGTGGAGGCTTTTTAGCCCAAAGACAGGTGTCTATAGAGCTAGGAACCCATCCATTAAGCTTTGCCTGGATGTGTCGGATGGGCCTACATAGTTTGATTATAGCCTCTGTGTAACCAGAGCTCTACACTAGCTGCAACTGTATACTACTACAACCCTGGGGACAATGTACAACTATGCCCTATATATGTAAATTTCCCAATTATATGATCACACTGGATACAATGTAATGTGTACAATATACCATATATGCAAATGTCCAACTTGTCACAACAGAATCAGTGTAATTGTAACACTGGAAGCAATGTAACCACAATAGATAGAAACATGCACACACTTCTGAATACTGTGATAAAGCTGGATACAATGTAACAACACAATGCAATGCGAACAACAGATCATAGATGCAAAATATCCAAGTTATCACAACACTGGATACAATGTAACCAGAATGTAATGTGGCAATAATGAATCACATATGAAAATATTCATCTTATCACAACACTGGATACAATGTAACCACAATGGATCCGAGATGTAAACATGTATGAACTCCTCACTGATATAATGACACTGCATACAAAGTAACAACATGATATAATGGAACAATTGTAAATGCCATTTCTGAGATTCGTGGATTTGGCACAAGTACTAAATATTGGCATCGACCCACAAAAATCCTGTACTGAAATATTGGACAGAGAGCAGAGTTATACCAAGGATGAGACAGATGCTCCAGCGGTATGATTAAGTAATAATGTATATAAATACATCTCTATATATACCGCCATATAATTATGAAGTACACATCTAGGGCACCAGTCACTGCTCCGGACTGGGCCAGTTTTTAAGCAATGTGCCCCAGTGTATCATCTCACAGTATACAGCTCAGCAGAGATAGATGTGGTGTGAGATGAACTGAGACCATAGATATATATCTATTGGCAATATACAGGTACCACCTAAGGGTCTTCAGGAAATCGGCTGTGACATCAGATGCGGAGCATGGGGGTGAATGTCTCAGGCTGGCACTACAGGGGGTACATAATGTTTAGAGGACCTCTCAGGAATACAAGGCACATATCAGCATCGGCTGAAGGTGTGTGTAGTACATGTACAGTATACACTCGTCCTTTGCATAATCTACATCCCTATATACTTCATTTTTTTAGTCATACCCTGTATAATGATATATTGTACTGTCATATATATATATATACTGTATCCTGCACAGCATTATGTAGTCCAGTTATTATACTAATTTTCTGTAGACTGTAAAACCTACTCAGCAGATATCACCTTATCCTCTGTATAGTATGCTGTCCTATATACTCAGCAGATACAGTATACAGTCATCCTCTGTATAGTGATAACGTCCTATACACTCAGCAGATATACCCTTATCCTCTATACAGTATACTGTCCTATATACTGAAAAGCTGCAGTAAATACTCATCTTCTGCATAGTATACTGCCCTATATTCTGACCAGATACAGAACAAACTCATCCACTGTATAGAGTGCTGTCCTATATACTCAGTAGGTACAGTATGTACTCGTCCTCTCTGTAGTGTACTGCCCTATATACTCAGTAGGTACAGTATATACTCATCCTCTCTGTAGTGTACTGCCCTATATACTCAGTAGGTACAGTATGTACTCATCCTCTCTGTAGTGTACTGCCCTATATACTCAGTAGGTACAGTATATACTCGTCCTCTCTGTAGTGTACTGCCCTATATACTCAGTAGGTACAGTATATACTCGTCCTCTCTGTAGTGTACTGCCCTATATACTCAGTAGGTACAGTATATACTCATCCTCTCTGTAGTGTACTGCCCTATATACTCAGTAGGTACAGTATATACTCATCCTCTCTGTAGTGTACTGCCCTATATACTCAGTAGGTACAGTATATACTCGTCCTCTCTGTAGTGTACTGCCCTATATACTCAGTAGGTACAGTATGTACTCATCCTCTCTGTAGTGTACTGCCCTATATACTCAGTAGGTACAGTATATACTCGTCCTCTCTGTAGTGTACTGCCCTATATACTCAGTAGGTACAGTATATACTCATCCTCTCTGTAGTGTACTGCCCTATATACTCAGTAGGTACAGTATATACTCGTCCTCTCTGTAGTGTACTGCCCTATATACTCAGTAGGTACAGTATATACTCGTCCTCTCTGTAGTGTACTGCCCTATATACTCAGTAGGTACAGTATATACTCGTCCTCTCTGTAGTGTACTGCCCTATATACTCAGTAGGTACAGTATATACTCATCCTCTCTGTAATGTACTGTCCTATATACTCAACAGTTGTTCTACAGCATACACATGCTCTGTATCTTTCCCACTGATAGGGCTATATGTGACAGCACTGCTCGTCTTCACACATACATGCTTCCTCCCAGACAAGTTCCATCTGTACATGCTGGACCCTGCAGCCCCCTATATCCCCGTATAGAGGGGGCTGTGACGCCTCTTACCTTTATACTTCTCCATGAGTGCGGCGCCCCGATCTCTGCTGAAAACTCCCGGCTTAGATGAGCGATCCCCGGACTGCGAGCTGAGAGCTGCCGGCCCCTCCCTGTGAGGTCAGTCAGCTCAGCCTGGGAACCAGCACAGCCCTCCCACCGACCCCCAGAGACCCCCAACACGACCGGGACTGCAGGACAGAGGTGATCAGAGAGTAAGACGCCCCCACACACAAAGATCACCTCCCAAACATACAACCATCCCTGCAAAGTCACCAATAAAGGTCTATCTATATAGGGGGCAGCATTATAGTCGTTATATTCTTGTACATTGGAGGCGGTATTATAGTAGTTATATTCTTGTACATAGGAGGCAGTATTATAGTAGTTATATTCTTGTACATAGGAGGCAGTATTATAGTAGTTATATTCTTGTACATAGGAGGCAGTATTATAGTAGTTATATTCTTGTACATAGGAGGCAGTATTATAGTAGTTATATTCTTGTACATAGGGGGCAGTATTATAGTAGTTATATTCTTGTACATAGGAGGCAGTATTATAGTAGTTATATTCTTGTACATAGGGGGCAGTATTATAGTAGTTATATTCTTGTACATAGGAGGCAGTATTATAGTAGTTATATTCTTGTACATAGGGGGCAGTATTATAGTAGTTATATTCTTGTACATAGGGGGCAGTATTATAGTAGTTATATTCTTGTACATAGGAGGCAGTATTATAGTAGTTATATTCTTGTACATAGGAGGCAGTATTATAGTAGTTATATTCTTGTACATAGGGGGCAGTATTATAGTAGTTGTATTCTTGTACATAGGGGCAGTATTATAGTAGTTATATCCTTGTACATAGGGGGCAGTATTATAGTAGTTATATTCTTGTACATAGAGGCAGTATTATAGTAGTTATATTCTTGTACATAGGGGCAGTATTATAGTAGTTATATTCTTGTACATAGGAGGCAGTATTATAGTAGTTATATTCTTGTACATAGAGGGCAGTATTATAGTAGTTATATTCTTGTACATAGGGGGCAGTATTATAGTAGTTGTATTCTTGTACATAGGGGCAGTATTATAGTAGTTATATCCTTGTACATAGGGGGCAGTATTATAGTAGTTATATTCTTGTACATAGAGGCAGTATTATAGTAGTTATATTCTTGTACATAGAGGCAGTATTATAGTAGTTATATTCTTGTACATAGGGGGCAGCATTATAGTAGTTATATTCTTGTACATAGAGGCAGCATTATAGTAGTTATATTCTTGTACATAGGGGCAGTATTATAGTAGTTATATTCTTGTACATAGAGGACAGTATTATAGTAGTTATATTCTTGTACATAGGGGGCAGTATTATAGTAGTTATATTCTTGTACATAGGAGCAGTATTATAGTAGTTATATTCTTGTACATAGAGGCAGTATTATAGTAGTTATATTCTTGTACATAGGGGCAGTATTATAGTAGTTATATTCTTGTACATAGAGGACAGTATTATAGTAGTTATATTCTTGTACATAGGGGGCAGTATTATAGTAGTTATATTCTTGTACATAGGGGGCAGTATTATAGTAGTTATATTCCTGTACATAGGGGGCAGTATTATAGTAGTTATATTCTTGTACATAGGGGGCAGTATTATAGTAGTTATATTCTTGTACATAGGGGGCAGTATTATAGTAGTTATATTCTTGTACATAGGGGGCAGTATTATAGTAGTTATATTCTTTTACATAGGAGCAGTTTTATAGTAGTTATATTCTTGCACATAGGGGGCAGTATTATAGTAGTTATATTCTTGTACATAGGGGGCAGTATTATAGTAGTTATATTCTTGTACATAGGGGGCAGCATTATAGTAGTTCTATTCTTGTACATAGGGGTCAGTATTATAGTAGTTGTATTCTTGTACATAGGGGGCACTATTATAGTAGTTGTATTCTTGTACATAGGGGGCAGTATTATAGTAGTTGTATTCTTGTAAATAGGGGGCAGCATTATAGTAGTTCTATTCTTGTACATAGGGAGCAGTATTATAGTAGTTGTATTCTTGTACATAAGGGGCAGTATTATAGTAGTTGTATTCTTGTACATAGGGGGCAGTATTATAGTAGGTATATTCTTGTACATAGGAGGCAGTATTATAGTAGTTATATTCTTGTACATAGGGGGCAGTATTATAGTAGTTATATTCTTGTACATAGGGGGCAGTATTATAGTAGTTATATTCTTGTACATAGGGGGCAGTATTATAGTAGTTATATTCTTGTACATAAGGGACAGTATTATAGTTGTTATATTCTTGTACATAGAGGACAGTATTATATTAGTTATATTCTTGTACATAGGGGGCAGTATTATAGTAGTTATATTCTTGTACATAGGGGGCAGTATTATAGTAGTTATATTCTTGTACATAGGGGGCAGTATTATAGTAGTTATATTCTTGTACATAGGGGGCAGTATTATACTAGTTATATTCTTGTACATAGGGGGCAGTATTATAGTAGTTATATTCTTGTACATAGGGGGCAGTATTATAGTAGTTATATTCTTGTACATAGGAGCAGTATTATAGTAGTTATATTCTTGTACATAGGGGGCAGTATTATAGTAGTTATATTCTTGTACATAGGGGGCAGTATTATAGTAGTTATATTCTTGTACATAGGGGGCAGCATTATAGTAGTTCTATTCTTGTACATAGGGGGCAGTATTATAGTAGTTGTATTCTTGTACATAGGGGGCAGTATTATAGTAGTTGTATTCTTGTACATAGGGGGCAGTATTATAGTAGTTATATTCTTGTACATTGGAGGCGGTATTATAGTAGGTATATTCTTGTACATAGGAGGCAGTATTATAGTAGTTATATTCTTGTACATAGGGGGCAGTATTATAGTAGTTATATTCTTGTACATAGGGGGCAGTATTATAGTAGTTATATTCTTGTACATAGGGGGCAGCATTATAGTAGTTCTATTCTTGTACATAGGGAGCAGTATTATAGTAGTTGTATTCTTTTACATAGGGGGCAGAATTATAGTAGTTGTATTCTTGTATATAGGGGGCAGCATTATAGTAGTTCTATTCTTGTACTTTGGAGGCGGTATTATAGTAGGTATATTCTTGTACATAGGAGGCAGTATTATAGTAGTTATATTCTTGTACATAGGGGCAGTATTATAGTAGTTATATTCTTGTACATAGGGGGCAGTATTATAGTAGTTATATTCTTGTACATAGGGGGCAGTATTATAGTAGTTATATTCTTGGACATAGGGGGCAGTATTATATTAGTTATATTCTTGTACATAGGGGGCAGTATTATAGTAGTTATATTCTTGTACATAGGGGGCAGTATTATAGTAGTTATATTCTTGTACATAGGGGGCAGTATTATAGTAGTTATATTCTTGTACATAGGGGGCAGTATTATACTAGTTATATTCTTGTACATAGGGGGCAGTATTATAGTAGTTATATTCTTGTACATAGGGGGCAGTATTATAGTAGTTATATTCTTGTACATAGGAGCAGTATTATAGTAGTTATATTCTTGTACATAGGGGGCAGTATTATAGTAGTTATATTCTTGTACATAGGGGGCAGTATTATAGTAGTTATATTCTTGTACATAGGGGGCAGCATTATAGTAGTTCTATTCTTGTACATAGGGGGCAGTATTATAGTAGTTGTATTCTTGTACATAGGGGGCAGTATTATAGTAGTTGTATTCTTGTACATAGGGGGCAGTATTATAGTAGTTATATTCTTGTACATTGGAGGCGGTATTATAGTAGGTATATTCTTGTACATAGGAGGCAGTATTATAGTAGTTATATTCTTGTACATAGGGGGCAGTATTATAGTAGTTATATTCTTGTACATAGGGGGCAGTATTATAGTAGTTATATTCTTGTACATAGGGGGCAGCATTATAGTAGTTCTATTCTTGTACATAGGGAGCAGTATTATAGTAGTTGTATTCTTTTACATAGGGGGCAGAATTATAGTAGTTGTATTCTTGTATATAGGGGGCAGCATTATAGTAGTTCTATTCTTGTACTTTGGAGGCGGTATTATAGTAGGTATATTCTTGTACATAGGAGGCAGTATTATAGTAGTTATATTCTTGTACATAGGGGCAGTATTATAGTAGTTATATTCTTGTACATAGGGGGCAGTATTATAGTAGTTATATTCTTGTACATAGGGGGCAGTATTATAGTAGTTATATTCTTGGACATAGGGGGCAGTATTATAGTAGTTATATTCTTGTACATAGGGGGCAGTATTATAGTAGTTATATTCTTGTACATAGGGGGCAGTATTATAGTAGTTATATTCTTGTACATAGGAGCAGTATTATAGTAGTTATATTCTTGTACATAGGGGGCAGTATTATAGTAGTTATATTCTTGTACATAGGGGGCAGCATTATAGTAGTTCTATTCTTGTACATAGGGGGCAGTATTATAGTAGTTCTATTCTTGTACATAGGGAGCAGTATTATAGTAGTTGTATTCTTGTACATAGGGGGCAGTATTATAGTAGTTATATTCTTGTACATAGGAGCAGTATTATAGTAGTTATATTCTTGTACATAGGGGGCAGTATTATAGTAGTTATATTCTTGTACATAGGAGCAGTATTATAGTAGTTATATTCTTGTACATAGGGGGCAGTATTATAGTAGTTATATTCTTGTACATAGGGGGCAGCATTATAGTAGTTCTATTCTTGTACATAGGGGGCAGTATTATAGTAGTTCTATTCTTGTACGTAGGGAGCAGTATTATAGTAGTTGTATTCTTGTACATAGGGGGCAGTATTATAGTAGTTATATTCTTGTACACAGTAGCAGTATTATAGTAGTTATATTCTTGTACATAGAGGGCAGTATTATAGTAGTTATATTCTTGTACATAGGAGCAGTATTATAGTAGTTATATTCTTGTACATAGGGAGCAGTATTATAGTAGTTATATTCTTGTACATAGGGGGCAGTATTATAGTAGTTATATTCTTGTACGTAGGAGGCAGTATTATAGTAGTTATATTCTTGTACATAGGGGGCAGTATTATAGTAGTTATATTCTTGTACATAGGGGGCAGTATTATAGTAGTTATATTCTTGTACATAGGGGGCAGTATTATAGTAGTTATATTCTTGTACATAGGGGGCAGTATTATAGTAGTTATATTCTTGTACATAGGGGGCAGTATTATAGTAGTTATATTCTTGTACACAGTAGCAGTATTATAGTAGTTATATTCTTGTACATAGAGGGCAGTATTATAGTAGTTATATTCTTGAACATAGGGGGCAGTATTATAGTAGTTGTATTCTTGTGCATAGGGGCCAGTATTATAGTAGTTATATTCTTGTACATAGTGGGCAGTATTATAGTAGTTATATTCTTGTACATAGGGGAAAGTATTATTGTAGTTATATTCTTCTACGTAGTGGGTAGTACTATAGTAGTTATATTCTTGTACATAGGAGCAGTATTATAGTAGTTATATTCTTATACATAGGGGCAGTATTATAGTAGTTATATTCTTGTACATAGGGGGCAGTATTATAGTAGTTATATCCTTGTACATAGGGGAAAGTATTATAGTAGATATATTCTTGTACATAGGAGGCAGTATTATTGTAGTTATATTCTTGTACATAGGGGGCAGTATTATAGTAGTTATATTCTTGTACATAGGGGCAGTATTATAGTAGTTATATTCTTGTACATAGGGGCAGTATTATTGTAGTTATATTCTTTTACATAGTGGGCAGTATTATAGTTATTATATTCTTGTACATAGGGGCAGTATTATAGTAGTTATATTCTTCTACATAGGAGGCAGTATTATAGTAGTTATATTCTTGTACATAGGAGGCAGTATTATAGTAGTTATATTCTTGTACATAGGGGGCAGTATTATAGTAGTTATATTCTTGTACATAGGGGGCAGTATTATAGTAGTTATATTCTTATACATAGGAGGTAGTATTATAGTAGTTATATTCTTGTACATAGAGGACAGTATTATAGTAGTTATATTCTTGTACATAGGAACAGTATTATAGTAGTTATATTCTTGTACATAGGGGGCAGTATTATAGTAGTTATATTCTTGTACATAGGGGGCAGTATTATAGTAGTTATATTCTTGTACATAGGGGGCAGCATTATAGTAGTTCTATTCTTGTACATAGGGGGCAGTATTATAGTAGTTGTATTCTTGTACATAGGGGGCAGTATTATAGTAGTTGTATTCTTGTACATAGGGGGCAGTATTATAGTAGTTATATTCTTGTACATTGGAGGCGGTATTATAGTAGGTATATTCTTGTACATAGGAGGCAGTATTATAGTAGTTATATTCTTGTACATAGGGGGCAGTATTATAGTAGTTATATTCTTGTACATAGGGGGCAGTATTATAGTAGTTATATTCTTGTACATAGGGGGCAGTATTATAGTAGTTATATTCTTGTACATAGGGGGCAGTATTATAGTAGTTATATTCTTGTACATAGGGGGCAGTATTATAGTAGTTATATTCTTGTACATAGGGGGCAGTATTATAGTAGTTATATTCTTGTACACAGTAGCAGTATTATAGTAGTTATATTCTTGTACATAGAGGGCAGTATTATAGTAGTTATATTCTTGAACATAGGGGGCAGTATTATAGTAGTTGTATTCTTGTGCATAGGGGCCAGTATTATAGTAGTTATATTCTTGTACATAGTGGGCAGTATTATAGTAGTTATATTCTTGTACATAGGGGAAAGTATTATTGTAGTTATATTCTTCTACGTAGTGGGTAGTACTATAGTAGTTATATTCTTGTACATAGGAGCAGTATTATAGTAGTTATATTCTTATACATAGGGGCAGTATTATAGTAGTTATATTCTTGTACATAGGGGGCAGTATTATAGTAGTTATATCCTTGTACATAGGGGAAAGTATTATAGTAGATATATTCTTGTACATAGGAGGCAGTATTATTGTAGTTATATTCTTGTACATAGGGGGCAGTATTATAGTAGTTATATTCTTGTACATAGGGGCAGTATTATAGTAGTTATATTCTTGTACATAGGGGCAGTATTATTGTAGTTATATTCTTTTACATAGTGGGCAGTATTATAGTTATTATATTCTTGTACATAGGGGCAGTATTATAGTAGTTATATTCTTCTACATAGGAGGCAGTATTATAGTAGTTATATTCTTGTACATAGGAGGCAGTATTATAGTAGTTATATTCTTGTACATAGGGGGCAGTATTATAGTAGTTATATTCTTGTACATAGGGGGCAGTATTATAGTAGTTATATTCTTATACATAGGAGGTAGTATTATAGTAGTTATATTCTTGTACATAGAGGACAGTATTATAGTAGTTATATTCTTGTACATAGGAACAGTATTATAGTAGTTATATTCTTGTACATAGGGGGCAGTATTATAGTAGTTATATTCTTGTACATAGGGGGCAGTATTATAGTAGTTATATTCTTGTACATAGGGGGCAGCATTATAGTAGTTCTATTCTTGTACATAGGGGGCAGTATTATAGTAGTTGTATTCTTGTACATAGGGGGCAGTATTATAGTAGTTGTATTCTTGTACATAGGGGGCAGTATTATAGTAGTTATATTCTTGTACATTGGAGGCGGTATTATAGTAGGTATATTCTTGTACATAGGAGGCAGTATTATAGTAGTTATATTCTTGTACATAGGGGGCAGTATTATAGTAGTTATATTCTTGTACATAGGGGGCAGTATTATAGTAGTTATATTCTTGTACATAGGGGGCAGCATTATAGTAGTTCTATTCTTGTACATAGGGAGCAGTATTATAGTAGTTGTATTCTTTTACATAGGGGGCAGAATTATAGTAGTTGTATTCTTGTATATAGGGGGCAGCATTATAGTAGTTCTATTCTTGTACTTTGGAGGCGGTATTATAGTAGGTATATTCTTGTACATAGGAGGCAGTATTATAGTAGTTATATTCTTGTACATAGGGGCAGTATTATAGTAGTTATATTCTTGTACATAGGGGGCAGTATTATAGTAGTTATATTCTTGTACATAGGGGGCAGTATTATAGTAGTTATATTCTTGGACATAGGGGGCAGTATTATAGTAGTTATATTCTTGTACATAGGGGGCAGTATTATAGAAGTTATATTCTTGTACATAGGGGGCAGTATTATAGTAGTTATATTCTTGTACATAGGAGCAGTATTATAGTAGTTATATTCTTGTACATAGGGGGCAGTATTATAGTAGTTATATTCTTGTACATAGGGGGCAGCATTATAGTAGTTCTATTCTTGTACATAGGGGGCAGTATTATAGTAGTTCTATTCTTGTACATAGGGAGCAGTATTATAGTAGTTGTATTCTTGTACATAGGGGGCAGTATTATAGTAGTTATATTCTTGTACATAGGAGCAGTATTATAGTAGTTATATTCTTGTACATAGGGGGCAGTATTATAGTAGTTATATTCTTGTACATAGGAGCAGTATTATAGTAGTTATATTCTTGTACATAGGGGGCAGTATTATAGTAGTTATATTCTTGTACATAGGGGGCAGCATTATAGTAGTTCTATTCTTGTACATAGGGGGCAGTATTATAGTAGTTCTATTCTTGTACATAGGGAGCAGTATTATAGTAGTTGTATTCTTGTACATAGGGGGCAGTATTATAGTAGTTATATTCTTGTACACAGTAGCAGTATTATAGTAGTTATATTCTTGTACATAGAGGGCAGTATTATAGTAGTTATATTCTTGTACATAGGAGCAGTATTATAGTAGTTATATTCTTGTACATAGGGAGCAGTATTATAGTAGTTATATTCTTGTACATAGGGGGCAGTATTATAGTAGTTATATTCTTGTACGTAGGAGGCAGTATTATAGTAGTTATATTCTTGTACATAGGGGGCAGTATTATAGTAGTTATATTCTTGTACATAGGGGGCAGTATTATAGTAGTTATATTCTTGTACATAGGGGGCAGTATTATAGTAGTTATATTCTTGTACATAGGGGGCAGTATTATAGTAGTTATATTCTTGTACATAGGGGGCAGTATTATAGTAGTTATATTCTTGTACATAGGGGGCAGTATTATAGTAGTTATATTCTTGTACATAGGGGGCAGTATTATAGTAGTTATATTCTTGTACATAGAGGGCAGTATTATAGTAGTTATATTCTTGAACATAGGGGGCAGTATTATAGTAGTTGTATTCTTGTGCATAGGGGCCAGTATTATAGTAGTTATATTCTTGTACATAGTGGGCAGTATTATAGTAGTTATATTCTTGTACATAGGGGAAAGTATTATTGTAGTTATATTCTTCTACGTAGTGGGTAGTACTATAGTAGTTATATTCTTGTACATAGGAGCAGTATTATAGTAGTTATATTCTTATACATAGGGGCAGTATTATAGTAGTTATATTCTTGTACATAGGGGGCAGTATTATAGTAGTTATATCCTTGTACATAGGGGAAAGTATTATAGTAGATATATTCTTGTACATAGGAGGCAGTATTATTGTAGTTATATTCTTGTACATAGGGGGCAGTATTATAGTAGTTATATTCTTGTACATAGGGGCAGTATTATAGTAGTTATATTCTTGTACATAGGGGCAGTATTATTGTAGTTATATTCTTTTACATAGTGGGCAGTATTATAGTTATTATATTCTTGTACATAGGGGCAGTATTATAGTAGTTATATTCTTCTACATAGGAGGCAGTATTATAGTAGTTATATTCTTGTACATAGGAGGCAGTATTATAGTAGTTATATTCTTGTACATAGGGGGCAGTATTATAGTAGTTATATTCTTGTACATAGGGGGCAGTATTATAGTAGTTATATTCTTATACATAGGAGGTAGTATTATAGTAGTTATATTCTTGTACATAGAGGACAGTATTATAGTAGTTATATTCTTGTACATAGGAACAGTATTATAGTAGTTATATTGTTGTACATAGGGGGCAGTATTATAGTAGTTATATTCTTGTACATAGGGGCAGTAGTATAGTAGTTATATTCTTGTACATAGGGGGGCAGTATTATAGTAGTTATATACTTGTACATAGGGGCAGTATTATAGTAGTTTTATTCATGTACATAGGACTATTATTATAGTAGTTATATTCTTGTACATAGGGGGCAGTATTATAGTAGTTACATTCTTGTACATAGGGGGCATTATTACAGCAGTTACATTCTTGTACATAGGAAGCAGTATTATAGTAGTTATATTATTGTACATAGGAGGCAGTATTATAGTAGTTATATTCTTGTACATAGTGGGAAGTATTATAGTAGTTATATTCTTGTACATAGGGGAAAGTACTATAGTAGTTATATTCTTGTACAAAGGAGCAGTATTATAGTAGTTATATTCTTGTACATAGGGGCAGTATTATAGTAGTTATATTCTTGTACATATGAGCAGTATTATAGTAGTTATATTCTTGTGCCTAGGAGGCAGTATTATACTAGTAATATTCTTATACATAGGAGGTAGTATTATAGTAGTTATATTCTTGTACATAGAGGACAGTATTATAGTAGTTATATTCTTGTACATAGGAGCAGTATTATAGTAGTTATATTCTTGTACATAGGGGGCAGTATTATAGTAGTAATATTCTTGTACATAGGGGGCAGTATTATAGTAGTAATATTCTTGTACATAGGGGAAATATTATAGTAGTTATATTCTTGTACATAGGGGAAAGTATTACAGTAATTATATTCTTGTACATATGAGCAGTATTATAGTATTTATATTCTTGTACCTAGGAGGCAGTATTATAGTAGTTATATTCTTGTACATTGGAGGCAATATTATTGTAGTTATATTCTTGTACATAGGGGGCAGTATTATAGTAGTTATATTCTTGTACATAGGGGGCAGTATTATAGTAGTTATATTCTTGTACATAGGGGGCAGTATTATAGTAGTTATATTCTTTTACATAGTGGGCAGTATTATAGTTATTATATTCTTTTACATAGTGGGCAGTATTATAGTTATTATATTCTTGTACATAGGGGCAGTATTATAGTAGTTATATTCTTGTACATAGGGGGCAGTATTATAGTAGTTATATTCTTGTACATAGGGAGCAGTATTATAGTAGTTATATTCTTGTACATAGGGAGCAGTATTATAGTAGTTATATTCTTTTACATAGTGGGCAGTATTATAGTTATTATATTCTTTTACATAGTGGGCAGTATTATAGTAGTTATATTCTTGTACATAGGAGCAGTATTATAGTAGTTATATTCTTGTACATAGGGAGCAGTATTATAGTAGTTATATTCTTTTACATAGTGGGCAGTATTATAGTTATTATATTCTTTTACATAGTGGGCAGTATTATAGTAGTTATATTCTTGTACATAGAGGGTAGTATTATAGTAGTTATATTCTTGTACATAGGAGCAGTATTATAGCAGTTATATTCTTGTACATAGGGGGCAGTATTATAGTTGTTATATTCTTGTACATAGGGGCAGTATTATAGTAGTTATATTCTTGTACATAGGAGGCAGTATTATAGTAGTTATATTCTTGTATATAGGGGCAGTATTATAGTAGTTATGTTCTTGTACATAGGGGGCAGTATTATAGTAGTTATATTCTTGTACATAGGGGGCAGTATTATAGTAGTTATATTCTTGTACATAGGAGCAGTATAATTGTAGCTATATTCTTGTACATATGGGCAGTATTATAGTAGTTATATTCTTGTGCATGGGGCAGTATTATAGTAGTTATATTCTTGTACATAGGGGGCAGTATTATAGTAGTTATATTCTTGTACATAGGAGGCAGTATTATAGTAGTTATATTCTTGTATATAGGGGCAGTATTATAGTAGTTATGTTCTTGTACATAGGGGGCAGTATTATAGTAGTTATATTCTTGTACATAGGGGGCAGTATTATAGTAGTTATATTCTTGTACATAGGAGCAGTATAATTGTAGCTATATTCTTGTACATATGGGCAGTATTATGGTAGTTATATTCTTGTACATGGGGCAGTATTATAGTAGTTCTATTCTTGTACATAGGGGGCAGTATTATAGTAGTTATATTCTTGTACATAGGGGGCAGTATTATAGTAGTTATATTCTTATACATAGGAGGCAGTATTATAATAGTTATATTCTTGTACATAGGAGGCAGTATTATGGTAGTTATATTCTTGTACATAGGGGGGCAGTATTTTAGTAGTTATATTCTTGTACATAGGGAGACGTATTATAGTAGTTATATTCTTGTACATAGGGGGCAATATTTTAGTAGTTATATTCTTGTACATAGGGAGACGTATTATAGTAGTTATATTCTTGTACATAGGGGGCAATATTTTAGTAGTTATATTCTTGTACATAGGAGGCAGTATTATAGTAGTTGTATTCTTCTGCATAGGGGCCAGTATTATAGTAGTTATATTCTTGTACATAGTGGGCAGTATTATAGTAGTTATATTCTTGTACATAGGGGAAAGTATTATTGTAGTTATATTCTTCTACGTAGTGGGTAGTACTATAGTAGTTATATTCTTGTACATAGGAGCAGTATTATAGTAGTTATATTCTTATACATAGGGGCAGTATTATAGTAGTTATATTCTTGTACATAGGGGGCAGTATTATAGTAGTTATATCCTTGTACATAGGGGAAAGTATTATAGTAGATATATTCTTGTACATAGGAGGCAGTATTATTGTAGTTATATTCTTGTACATAGGGGGCAGTATTATAGTAGTTATATTCTTGTACATAGGGGCAGTATTATAGTAGTTATATTCTTGTACATAGGGGCAGTATTATTGTAGTTATATTCTTTTACATAGTGGGCAGTATTATAGTTATTATATTCTTGTACATAGGGGCAGTATTATAGTAGTTATATTCTTCTACATAGGAGGCAGTATTATAGTAGTTATATTCTTGTACATAGGGGGCAGTATTATAGTAGTTATATTCTTGTACATAGGGGGCAGTATTATAGTAGTTATATTCTTGTACATAGGGGGCAGTATTATAGTAGTTATATTCTTATACATAGGAGGTAGTATTATAGTAGTTATATTCTTGTACATAGAGGACAGTATTATAGTAGTTATATTCTTGTACATAGGAACAGTATTATAGTAGTTATATTCTTGTACATAGGGGGCAGTATTATAGTAGTTATATTCTTGTACATAGGGGGCAGTATTATAGTAGTTATATTCTTGTACATAGGGGGCAGCATTATAGTAGTTCTATTCTTGTACATAGGGGGCAGTATTATAGTAGTTGTATTCTTGTACATAGGGGGCAGTATTATAGTAGTTGTATTCTTGTACATAGGGGGCAGTATTATAGTAGTTATATTCTTGTACATTGGAGGCGGTATTATAGTAGGTATATTCTTGTACATAGGGGGCAGTATTATAGTAGTTATATTCTTGTACACAGTAGCAGTATTATAGTAGTTATATTCTTGTACATAGGAGGCAGTATTATAGTAGTTATATTCTTGTACATAGGGGGCAGTATTATAGTAGTTATATTCTTGTACATAGGGGGCAGTATTATAGTAGTTATATTCTTGTACATAGGGGGCAGTATTATAGTAGTTATATTCTTGTACATAGGGGGCAGTATTATAGTAGTTATATTCTTGTACATAGGGGGCAGTATTATAGTAGTTATATTCTTGTACATAGGGGGCAGTATTATAGTAGTTATATTCTTGTACACAGTAGCAGTATTATAGTAGTTATATTCTTGTACATAGAGGGCAGTATTATAGTAGTTATATTCTTGAACATAGGGGGCAGTATTATAGTAGTTGTATTCTTGTGCATAGGGGCCAGTATTATAGTAGTTATATTCTTGTACATAGTGGGCAGTATTATAGTAGTTATATTCTTGTACATAGGGGAAAGTATTATTGTAGTTATATTCTTCTACGTAGTGGGTAGTACTATAGTAGTTATATTCTTGTACATAGGAGCAGTATTATAGTAGTTATATTCTTATACATAGGGGCAGTATTATAGTAGTTATATTCTTGTACATAGGGGGCAGTATTATAGTAGTTATATCCTTGTACATAGGGGAAAGTATTATAGTAGATATATTCTTGTACATAGGAGGCAGTATTATTGTAGTTATATTCTTGTACATAGGGGGCAGTATTATAGTAGTTATATTCTTGTACATAGGGGCAGTATTATAGTAGTTATATTCTTGTACATAGGGGCAGTATTATTGTAGTTATATTCTTTTACATAGTGGGCAGTATTATAGTTATTATATTCTTGTACATAGGGGCAGTATTATAGTAGTTATATTCTTCTACATAGGAGGCAGTATTATAGTAGTTATATTCTTGTACATAGGAGGCAGTATTATAGTAGTTATATTCTTGTACATAGGGGGCAGTATTATAGTAGTTATATTCTTGTACATAGGGGGCAGTATTATAGTAGTTATATTCTTATACATAGGAGGTAGTATTATAGTAGTTATATTCTTGTACATAGAGGACAGTATTATAGTAGTTATATTCTTGTACATAGGAACAGTATTATACTAGTTATATTCTTGTACATAGGGGGCAGTATTATAGTAGTTATATTCTTGTACATAGGGGGCAGTATTATAGTAGTTATATTCTTGTACATAGGGGGCAGCATTATAGTAGTTCTATTCTTGTACATAGGGGGCAGTATTATAGTAGTTGTATTCTTGTACATAGGGGGCAGTATTATAGTAGTTGTATTCTTGTACATAGGGGGCAGTATTATAGTAGTTATATTCTTGTACATTGGAGGCGGTATTATAGTAGGTATATTCTTGTACATAGGAGGCAGTATTATAGTAGTTATATTCTTGTACATAGGGGGCAGTATTATAGTAGTTATATTCTTGTACATAGGGGGCAGTATTATAGTAGTTATATTCTTGTACATAGGGGGCAGCATTATAGTAGTTCTATTCTTGTACATAGGGAGCAGTATTATAGTAGTTGTATTCTTTTACATAGGGGGCAGAATTATAGTAGTTGTATTCTTGTATATAGGGGGCAGCATTATAGTAGTTCTATTCTTGTACTTTGGAGGCGGTATTATAGTAGGTATATTCTTGTACATAGGAGGCAGTATTATAGTAGTTATATTCTTGTACATAGGGGCAGTATTATAGTAGTTATATTCTTGTACATAGGGGGCAGTATTATAGTAGTTATATTCTTGTACATAGGGGGCAGTATTATAGTAGTTATATTCTTGGACATAGGGGGCAGTATTATAGTAGTTATATTCTTGTACATAGGGGGCAGTATTATAGTAGTTATATTCTTGTACATAGGGGGCAGTATTATAGTAGTTATATTCTTGTACATAGGAGCAGTATTATAGTAGTTATATTCTTGTACATAGGGGGCAGTATTATAGTAGTTATATTCTTGTACATAGGGGGCAGCATTATAGTAGTTCTATTCTTGTACATAGGGGGCAGTATTATAGTAGTTCTATTCTTGTACATAGGGAGCAGTATTATAGTAGTTGTATTCTTGTACATAGGGGGCAGTATTATAGTAGTTATATTCTTGTACATAGGAGCAGTATTATAGTAGTTATATTCTTGTACATAGGGGGCAGTATTATAGTAGTTATATTCTTGTACATAGGGGGCAGCATTATAGTAGTTCTATTCTTGTACATAGGGGGCAGTATTATAGTAGTTCTATTCTTGTACATAGGGAGCAGTATTATAGTAGTTGTATTCTTGTACATAGGGGGCAGTATTATAGTAGTTATATTCTTGTACACAGTAGCAGTATTATAGTAGTTATATTCTTGTACATAGAGGGCAGTATTATAGTAGTTATATTCTTGTACATAGGAGCAGTATTATAGTAGTTATATTCTTGTACATAGGGAGCAGTATTATAGTAGTTATATTCTTGTACATAGGGGGCAGTATTATAGTAGTTATATTCTTGTACGTAGGAGGCAGTATTATAGTAGTTATATTCTTGTACATAGGGGGCAGTATTATAGTAGTTATATTCTTGTACATAGGGGGCAGTATTATAGTAGTTATATTCTTGTACATAGGGGGCAGTATTATAGTACTTATATTCTTGTACATAGGGGGCAGTATTATAGTAGTTATATTCTTGTACATAGGGGGCAGTATTATAGTAGTTATATTCTTGTACATAGGGGGCAGTATTATAGTAGTTATATTCTTGTACACAGTAGCAGTATTATAGTAGTTATATTCTTGTACATAGAGGGCAGTATTATAGTAGTTATATTCTTGAACATAGGGGGCAGTATTATAGTAGTTGTATTCTTGTGCATAGGGGCCAGTATTATAGTAGTTATATTCTTGTACATAGTGGGCAGTATTATAGTAGTTATATTCTTGTACATAGGGGAAAGTATTATTGTAGTTATATTCTTCTACGTAGTGGGTAGTACTATAGTAGTTATATTCTTGTACATAGGAGCAGTATTATAGTAGTTATATTCTTATACATAGGGGCAGTATTATAGTAGTTATATTCTTGTACATAGGGGGCAGTATTATAGTAGTTATATCCTTGTACATAGGGGAAAGTATTATAGTAGATATATTCTTGTACATAGGAGGCAGTATTATTGTAGTTATATTCTTGTACATAGGGGGCAGTATTATAGTAGTTATATTCTTGTATATAGGGGGCAGTATTATAGTAGTTATATTCTTGTACATAGAAGGCAGTATTATAGTAGTTATATTCTTGTACATAGGGGCAGTATTATAGTAGTTATATTCTTGTACATAGGAGCAGTATTATAGTAGTTATATTCTTGTACATAGGGGGCAGTATTATAATTGTTATATTCTTGTACATAGGGGGCAGTATTATAGTAGTTATATTCTTGTACATAGGAGGCAGTATTATAGTAGTTATATTCTTGTACATAGGAGCAGTATTATAGTAGTTATATTCTTGTACATAGGGGGCAGTATTATAGTAGTTATATTCTTGTACATAGGAGGCAGTATTATAGTAGTTATATTCTTGTACATAGGGGCCAGTATTATAGTAGTTATATTCTTGTACATAGGGGCAGTATTATAGTAGTTATATTCTTGTACATAGGGGGCAGTATTATGGTAGTTATATTCTTGTACATAAGGGGCAGTATTATAGTAGTTATATTCTTGTACATAGGGGGCAGTATTATAGTAGTTATATTCTTGTACATAGGGGGCAGTATTATAGTAGTTATATTCTTGTACATAGGGGGCAGTATTATAGTAGTTATATTCTTGTACATAGGAGGCAGTATTATAGTAGTTATATTCTTGTACATAGGGGGCAGTATTATAATAGTTATATTCTTGTATATAGGGGCAGTATTATAGTAGTTATAGTATTGTGCATAGAAGCAGTATTTTATTATTTTTTTGATCTATTATTTATCTAATATATATATATACACATTTACACACACACACAGTCATATATATTAAGTATATATATATATTTGTTAGGTATGACAAATACGGTTGCTGTACAGTACAATAGAGCATTTTCTACTGCCAAATGCTGACAGGATGGTTTGCGACGTTCTTCTTCTTTAAGACCCATTTAAATTCTTCTGATTATTACAGCGATTAATGTGATAATGTAGATGGCGCAGGAGGAGGAGGAGGATTCTGGTCCACAACATTCCTTTGAAGTGTCCTTATGAATGTGTATGAGGAGCGGTATGCAAAATTTTGAGAAAGATCAAAATACAGAGGAAGCTTCACCTGATATGAGTCTTGCATACAGAATCTGCGACATCGCAACGTAGGACATCTGCAGATTTCCAAGGTGACTTACTTCAGGAAAAAGGTATATGAGTGCACAGATGAAGGTTATAATAGCCCCCCCCCCTGTGATTGATATGATTACATGTAGTCAGATATGAGTCACACACCTTATACTACAGTGACATCTATTACTACTGACAACCAGCCTATTTATCACATAAGGTTGTCACAGCCCCGCCTCCTGGTGATGACATCACTGATATTCCCCTGAGATCCCTTATTCTGTGTTGGTGGTCCCTGTTTTCTCACGGACCGGTTGGAGTCCTTTTTCTCTTTCCTCTTGCTGTCACGGTCCTGACTCCGTCACATTCTTGCCTTGTTGCTCACAGTCTGATCCTCCTTTCGTCATCTCACACTGGTGAATAGTGGAATTGTACGCGCTCCCACGTCCCGGACGCCATAGAAGACTTCATTCATAAGCGTCAAGCATTTCCCTCCGACCGAATTTGCTCCCATTGTTGGAGAACTTCATGCAGCTGGTCACAGGCTGCAGCCTAATGATGGCTGATTATTTACAGGATCACACAGCTGCGCCGCCAGGAGGCCACTATGGGGACTGCGGTTTATATGTCTGTGATACGGACTAAACACCTCTCTAAGGTTTTACCTAGCTTCATGAGAACCGAACAAAAAGTTGTACAACTTTCTAATAAACTTTGCTTCCTCTCCTCCACAGTTCAGCTGCCCAGAATGGTGTTGAACGCTCATTGACATTCATTTCAATGAGAGTCTGCAGTACCATTCTGTGCCACTGAACTGCATGCGGTGCTGTGCTGCCTCCAAATGCAGAAGCTCGGCCAAACTGATACATGTAGAGGGTGATTGATTAAAGATCACCACTGACATGGTGGTCTTAGCTACATTTAACCGTGCTATTGGACAAGGCACAGGCCACCAGATCGTAGATGGGGCACCAGGCAGATGTAGGCTGGGGATGAGCCCCCCTTCCTTAGGTCAATCCAGCCAGATGATTTTCTTGCTCTGTGTGGAAGGATTTTGTGGAGTTACATGAATCATCTTCCT
The DNA here is from genome assembly GCF_035609145.1 of Eleutherodactylus coqui. Classification (NCBI taxonomy): domain Eukaryota; kingdom Metazoa; phylum Chordata; class Amphibia; order Anura; family Eleutherodactylidae; genus Eleutherodactylus; species Eleutherodactylus coqui. The sequence goes on along the minus strand of NC_089840.1, from coordinate 294,313,545 downwards.
CCTGACTGTCTCCTCCACTCTGATGGTCAGAGGCGCCACAGTTATCTCATCAGTATCTCCCAAGAAAATCTCTTAGTTCTGTTACTGTTTTTATGCTATGAGCTTGGTTCTGGTGCTGTATTTATTCACTGGGCGGTTCTGCTCTGGTAATGCTGCTATCTTGTTGCTTTCTGTACAAGTAGAATAGAGACTGACTGCCTACAAGTGCAATATACATCATTTTCCGCTTACAATGGGCAAAAGGCAGCCCAAACAAATTATGGACAGGCTGCATTTATGTACCGAACGTGGTTCTGGTGCTGTACTTATTTACTGTGTTTGGTTCTGGTGCTGTACTTATTTACTGTGTTTGGTTCTGGTGCTGTACTTATTTACTATGCTCGGTTCTGGTGCTGTACTTATTTTCTGAGTTTGGTTCTCGTGCTGTATGTATGTTATGAGCTGAGTTCTGCTGCTGTATTTATGTTATGAGCTTAGTTCAGGTACCGTATTTATTCACTGCGCAGTTGTGGTGTGAATATACTGCTACCTTGCTGTTTTTTGCGCAAGCAGAGTGCAGGCTGGCCGCCGATTAGTGCAGTATATGTAATTTTTCTCTTATGATGTGGGGAAGTTACACACAAGGTGCCATCTAACTTAAGGCCTGCACGGCTCACTGATCTTTGATTGATGACCCAACCTGCATATTCCTTCTCTGCAGACACCGAGACAAATATTCCAGCGTCCGGCTCTGACGTAAAGACTAGCGGAGGTGATGGAACCTGCTGTGATTCTGCTATGGGGAAACCAACATGGCTGCTATTCTCACAGCGTTTAACATTCAGCTTTCCCGGACTCCAGAATGGAAAATCGGCTTTATTATATAGTGATATGCAAACAGGGGGAGTAGAAGTAGATGGAGCCGTCGTTCAGAAGTCTGGGAAAGCCGTGCTACAATATTGGTTCTCATCCAGCTTTTCTGCATTCAGGAGAATTTTTGCATTTTAAAAAAAAAATCAACCTAACAGAGCAGAACAGCGAGGGGGGGGGGGGGGCGATGTCCTGAAATCCACTTACACCATCAGGGAGCATCGTCAAAGCCCCATTGTGTACATGTGACCCGTGGAGAAACAAGCGCGCTGCAGGGGATGTACCGCTGCTACCTCATGTGACATTGTATATTGCCCCTCCTGTTTTACCATCTTGTTTGGGAGTCTTCTTGCTGATGTTTCCTTCACATCTTCCTTGAAGTTTGCACTATTAGTTACATGCAGTACCACTCTTCACCACTGTACTCAGCCACTATTTACTATACACCCTAATGCAAGAGCGCCCCCATCTCTAAACTACCTAAAACCTGAACAGACCCCTGGAAGCAGCATCAGAAAAATGACGCACTCGTAATTATAATTGGGACAGTGTGTAAGATGTGCTGATAGAGGTCATAGCTTTGGTATATGGAGGTGCGATACCGAGAGCGATGTGTTGAAGGGGAACCTTCTGGGCAAGGGGGTCATGCATCCATAACAACCATGCCGGGGTCTGGGGTATAGGAGCTAATAATGGGTGGAGGAGCTAAAATAGCTTCATGATCAGTGGACGTCAGGTTGGGAGTACAGGTGTATATGTGAGGGCACTTGGCTCACCTGGGGTCAAGTGGCCCCCAAAAGATGGCCCGGCCTTGGTGGACATATGTTGGAGTGGTGGCAGGTTATAAAGAAGGTCGTTGTGCAGGATTAGAAATACATGGCGGTGTTCTCCCAAAAACAGTGCCACACCAGCCCACAGGTTGTGCGTGGTATTACACTTCAGCTGCAGTCAATTCCTTAGAGTTGAGCTGCAGTACCAGACACAACCCATGCACAGTTGTGGCGCTGTTTCTGGAAGAAATTCGCCAAGGGAGTTCACTCAATGGAAAATGGTGCAACAGTGATTATGATGCCCGGTCACTACAGGCAGTATGGGGCCAGCCGAGCCCAGATGCAGGACGCCTCACACAACTGGATTTAAATGCGTATTGTGCGATCGCCGTTCGCACGGACTTTCCGCGGTAAAACGCAGGCATTTAAAGGGCACGCATGTTCAATTATTCCTTCACAGTCGTGGATATGGATTGTGTATTCGCAGCAATCTCTATTGTATTTATTGGAGATGCGGGAACTAAAAAGGCGCAACTCTGGCATTCCATATGGTTTTTCGATGCCGTTTGCCACGTGGGATTAATAATGGGATATTTTACTAAATTGGAGTTTTACGGAGGCGGCGATCTCAGTTTTTCCTTTTTGAGGTGATGACTGGACGAGCGGCGGATCGGCTTCTTGTACTTTCTCTCTAGTCTAACCGTTAATACATTTTTTTCTCAGCTTATTTTTTAGTTCCCACGGAGGACTTGAACCTGCGCTCACCTGATCGCTTATACAGTACAAGTGAAGCCTTGGGCTGCGGATGCCTCAGCTTGCGAGCGTTTTTTTTTAACTTGCGAGCAGGCTCTCTCCTGAATTTTTGCTCTGATTTAAGAGCACAAACTTGGGTTATGAGCCTGCTTTTGTATTGCAGCATTGCTTCCAATGGGGCCACCGCTGCTGCGGGCGGCCCCAATAAATGCAATGGGCTGCTAGCAATCCCTGCAGTGATTTTTAGGGGAAGGGCTTAAAATATAAGCCCTTCCCTGAAAATCATCCCTAGCTTTGGTAAAAAAATAAAAAATATATACTCCTCTGTCTGCCGGGGCTCAGGCGCGTCCAGCCGTGTCTTCTCCCTGCATGCTCTGAAGCTTTTCAGCAGGTGGGAATTTAAATTTCCGTCTGCTGAAAGGGCTGCGTCTGATTGGCTGAGTGCTCAGCCAATCACAGGCAGCGCACTGCCATTCATTGAATACAATGCCCATTTGGCAGGGGTTGCATTCAATGGGACAGCAGCATCCCCATTGAAATCAAAGGATTAATGGCTTTTCCATTTATTTCAATGGTGAAAATTGATTTGACTTCTGAGTGTTTTGGGTTTGGAGCGCCGTCACGGGACGAATGAAACTCCTAACCCAAGGCACCGCTGTATAATGCAATACTGTACTATTGCATTATACTGTGTTTTGGCCAGCATTCTATTAAAGGAGTTGTCCCGCGCCGAAACGGGTTTTTTTTTTTTTCAACCCCCCCCCCCCGTTCGGCGCGAGACAACCCCGATGCAGGGACCTAAAGAAAGCTTACCGGAGCGCTTACCTTAATCCCCGCGCTCCGGTGACTTCTATACTTACCGGTGAAGATGGCCGCCGGGATCCTCTTCCTCCGTGGACCGCAGCTCTTCTGTGCGGTCCATTGCCAATTCCAGCCTCCTGATTGGCTGGAATCGGCACGTGACGGGGCGGAGCTACACGGAGCCGGCATCCTGCACTAGAGGCTCCATAGAAGAAAGCAGAAGACCCGGACTGCGCAAGCGCGGCTAATTTGGCCATCGGAGGCCGAAAATTAGTCGGCACCATGGAGACGAGGACGCCAGCAACGGAGCAGGTAAGTATAAAACTTTTGATAACTTCTGTATGGCTCATAATTAATGCACAATGTACATTACAAAGTGCATTAATATGGCCATACAGAAGTGTATAGACCCACTTGCTGCCGCGGGACAACCCCTTTAAGTCAAGCTACAGGCCCCAGGCTGCCATGACACCTGGACAGCTCCACCATGATCTCAGCAAAGGTGGGGGGGGGGGGAGTCATTTGGGACCTCCAAACTCAAATTGGAGCATTTAAATGCCGCTGTCAGAATTGACAATGGTGTTTAAATGGTTAATAGCCACGATTGGAGTTCTCTCCAATCATGGCTGTTGCAAGCGTGTGTCAGCTGTCAAAAATGGCTGGCAGCCGCCGTGGTTGTAGCGGATATGGCTCCCAAGTGCAGTCCATGCTGACGTGCGCAATACATGTATGGTGCATGACAGGAGGGGGTTAAAAAAGTGGCACTCTGACAAATGTTTTTCCTTCAGCTGCACGCATACGGCGTTATTCTCACACGAGTCTTGTGCCTTGCGAGACGCACAAAACGTGCACGGAAATACAACCTGTTACATCAGCAGCTTCCCTCGCATCATGTCTGCGGTTTTGGCGATCTCGCCCGTTATTTGTTATGGAACCACAAAAAAATTGCACGTCCCCGATACGATTCCCACGGAGCGCGATGCAATCTTTTGTTTTTTTCTCTTCGCGCGTGTGAAGATGGCGGGCACGGGGAGGCAGGTTTCTTGCAAAATGAATCGCACTCGCATAGAAAATTTCATGGTTTTGTTCTCACTTTCGGATTCTCACCCTTTAATTCTGCGGCCGAGAAAAGACGTGAAGCTGCGCTCTATATAGTATCAACTACGTGCGGGGAAGGAGGGGCAGCGCCCATCTCCCTATGGCCCAGAGTTTGAAAAGTCCAAGAACGAAGAAAATAAAAGTGTTCATGTGCCACAATGTTCCGTAGTGGCGAGCGGAGTTGCTCATATGGCCATCTGAAACCGCCCTAATATCGCTGTCTTCTCTCTGGATGCAGCCGTAGGGCTTATTCGCACGGACGTATGCCGTTTTGATGTCCTTCGCATGGATCTTCTATCGATATGAACGGGAGATGTGCGCAGGAGTCACGCTGCATCTAAGCGTGGACTTTAGAGGAACAGGGCGCCTGGTGAGCTTATGACAATGCTTCCCGGACACCCCCCCCCCCCCCCCCGTTCCCTGAGCTTGGAGCCCCAAAACATTGTTTATAGAACTCAGAAGTCATGATTCCCTTCAAGCTCTCGAGTAAATAATGCGCATGATATGGAGCGCAAATACGCCCATGTGAATGAGACCTTCAAGGAGTTGTGCCTGGATTCAGAGGTATCCCCTGAGCACAGGACAGGGGACAACTTTCAGATCAGTGAGGGTCCAACGGTCATGAGAATGGGGTTCCTCCAGCTCCCCATATGAGTGGAGTGGCGCTCAAGGATCCGCCGCTGCTGCATTCACTTCCGTGGGATCACCAGAAATAGCCAAGTTCGAGAGCTCGGTAATATCCGGAGGCCCATAGGACAGAACAGTAGTGCACACGCTCGACCGCCACTCCACTGCTGCAGGGACCTTCAGGAAGCCCTGTTCCCAAGATCCGTGGTGGGCCCCGCCGTCATCGGTCCTGTAGATCCCAGGAACAGGGGATAGCTCTCAGTCCTGGCACAGCCCCGGCATGGAATGTGTCCGTGATTTCTGAAGGAGGGTGCGGAATTAGTGGGCAGCAGGTGCGGCTCCCGACCTCTGACGGTTCATGTTGTAGTTGGGGGCTGCACATACATAGGAAGTGCATGGAGTACAAGACACTCACATAGCAACAATGTAACACATTATTATTGTTTCCATCACATGCTTCTTAAAGGGGAACACACCGCGGACACATCAAAGACGAATGAGGGCTGCCGATCCTTCATCCGCTGAGAAAAGTCTCCTGAAAACAAAGATTATTGGAAACATCTTTACTTGTGGGTTTGTTTTGGCTGCAGATGAGCAGAAGTTCTAATCTCCAGCCTGGATCTGGGATGGTCGGGATGGACGGGGATATTATTACAACCTGCACGGGGGATTTCATCCAACATAATGGAGGAGGTCACCCGGCGGGACGGACCGGAGAGAAACTGAAAACAAGCAGAACTGGAAGAAGCCAAACCTGCAAAATCACAAAGAGGCTGCGGCCAAACTGGGCCAGACAAGCTGAGAGCATAGAACACATGTAGTAGAGCTGAGCACAAGTCATTATATCACTTAGTCATACCAGAACATACCCAGGTTATACCAGCTGTACAGATATAATAATATACAGGAGATACCCAGGTTATACCAGCATGCTCCATACCACTATATACAGGAGATGTAGAACTTATACCAGCTGTACATATATAATTATATACAGGAGATACCCAGGGTATACCAGCATGCTCGATATCACTATATACAGGAGATGTATTACTTATACCAGCTGTACATGTATAATTATATACAGGAGATACCCAGGTTATACCAGCATGCTCCATACCACTATATACAGGAGATGTAGAACTTATACCAGCTGTACATATATAACTATATACAGGAGATGCCCAGGTTATACCACCATGCTCCATATCACTATATACAGGAGATCTATAAATTATACCTGCCGTTCATATATAATTGTACACAGCAGATACCCAGGTTATAATATCATGCTCCAAACCAATATGCAGGGAGATGTATAACTTATACCAGCAGTACATATATAATAATATACAGGAGATACCCAGGTTATATCAGCATGCTCCATATAACTATATACAGGAGATGTATAACTTATACCAGCTGTACATATATAATTATATACAGGAGAAACCCAGGTTATACCAGCATGGTCCATATCACTATATACAGGATATATAACTTATACCATCGGTACATATATAATAATATACAGGAGATACCCAGGTTATACCAGCATGCTCCATATCACTATATACAGGGAGATGTATAACTTATACCAGCTGTACATATATAATTATATACAGGAGATACCCAGGTTATACCACCATGCTCCATATCACTATATACAGGATGTATAACTTATAGCAGCTGTACATATATAATTATATACAGGAGAAACCCAGGTTATACCAGCATGCTCCATATCACTATATACAGGAGATGTATAACTTATACCAGCTGTACATATATAATTATATACATGAGATACCCAGGTTATACCAGCATGCTCCATATCACTATATACCGGAGATACCCAGGTTATACCAGCATGCTCCATATCACTATATACGGGAGATCCCCAGGTTATACCAGCATGCTCCATATCACTATATACAGGAGATCTATAACTTATACCAGCTATACATATATAATTATATACAGGAGATCCCCAGATTATATAATCATAGTCCATATCATTGTATACAAGAGATGTATAAGTTTTAGCAGCTATACATATATAATTATATACAGGAGATACCCCGGTTATACCAGCATGCTCCATATCACTATATACAGGAGATACCCCGGTTATACCAGCATGCTCTATATCACTCTTTACAGGGAGATGTATAACTTATACCTGCTGTACATATATAATTATATGCCAGAGATACCCAGATTATACCAGCAAGGTCTATGTCACTCTATACAGGAGAACTATAACTTATATCTGCTGTACATACATAATTATATACAGGAGATACCCAGATTACATCATAGTCTATCAAAATACTAGTGACCATCTGTGAGTTGCATGCTTTGCCCCTGATCACATGACAGTGATGTCATCAAAGGTCCTAAAACATACAGCGCCTGACAGCACCCGTGTGCTTACAGGACCTGTGATGATGTCATTGTCATGCAACGAGTCACCTGGGCTCTGTGTCTGTGAGTGAGTGAATTACATGCCCCGCCTCTGCTCACATGATGGTGACATTATCACAGTTCCTTCATCCCTGTGCATATTATGGGTGGACTACATTCCCTAAACCCCCTCCCCACCCCCGGCCTCAGCTGCAATGGAATACTAATGACCAACTGTCTGTCAGTTATGAGTAACTGTGTGAGTTACATGTGAAGATGCCTCTATCATGGGATCAGTCACCGGGGCTCTGAGTTCCACCCCTGAACATATGATGGTGCCATCATCACAGATCCTTCATCCCTGTGCACTGAATGAAGGATTATGGGCGGACTACATCCCCCACAAATGCCTGCAGCCTCAGTTGCTATGGATACAGCAGTACTCAGACTGGCAGTTTGTAGCTGGTTGTGAGACAGCTGCACACCTGTGTGGAGACTGCAATAAATGACACCTCACAAATGTCCGCATACATACCGGTAGCTGGTGGTGCATGTTGACCAACCACATTGAAGCAGAGTCCTTCCCCGCTAGCTTCGCATCTACTGAACGTGATATCATATCATCTCCAGTGCTAATGCCACCGACACCAGTCCAGCCTTCATCTAATCCTCAGCCATTGTCTGGTGCTGTAAGAAACAGTTGCTGCCATGCAAACATGTCACCACAGAGGGTTCAATGCCGCCGTGAAGCTAATGCAGCTTACATGACAGCGACAAGCCATGATGTCACCGCAGCCACCAGCTGAAGTTTATAAATTACTAGCTTACCCGCCACGCGTTGCTGCGAAGACAGACAGACATACATACATTCGTTTTATATATATATAGATAACAACCAATCACAGCGCAGCTTTCAAGTTACCTCAGCGGTATAATATATAACAACCAATCACAGCGCAGCTTTCATGTTACCTCAGCAGTATAATATATAGCAACCAATCACAGCGCAGCTTTCATGTTACCTCAGTATAATATATAACAACCAATCACAGCACAGCTTTATGTTACCTCAGCAGTATAATATATAGCAACCAATCACAGCGCAGCTTTCATGTTACCTCAGCAGTATAATATATAACAACCAATCACAGCGCAGCTTTCATGTTACCTCAGCAGTATAATATATAACAACCAATCACAGCGCAGCTTTCTTGTTGCTTCAGCATTCTCAATATCCAGCAATTGTCTTGCGAAACGTTCGGCGGATGCATCATTTTGTAGTTGAACACGCTTCGTAATGCCTTTTGCTTTTGTGCTTGAGATGGAAATCAAACGATCTTTGTCTGGGGGGCATAACTGTCAACGATGCTCGTAGGATAGTTGTACTATGCCAGTAATCTTCCCAGGAGTGTACTCAACAGCTTCCCAAAGTTTCATGGCGATCGGATGAATGGTGTAGTAATGCATAAAGGACAGACAGACAGACACGCAGACATACATTCAATTTTATATATATAGACATGCAGCTCATATGCAAAAGCAACGTAGCAGAGCTGTGTGTGATGTGACATGAACGTAACAGAGCTGTGTGAGTGTGACATACATGTAGTAGAGCTGTGTGTGAAGTAACATGAATGTAGCAGAGCTGTGTGAATGTGACGTGCACGTAGCAGAGCTGTGTGTGACGTGACATGAATGTAGCAGAGCTGAGTTTGACATGCATGTAGCAGAGCTGTGTGCGCCACCAGAAACAATGGTACTATAATTTCCTAATAATTACTAGTAACACTATATACAGGAGATATATAACTTTTAAGTAAAATAATTATTAAATAAAATGTATAGCTTCTAAAATGGTTTGGTGCCCTTTCCTTCATTTTAAACCCCTTAACGATGCAGCCCCTTTTTTTAATTTGAATTTTTGATTTCTCATCCCCCTTTCAAAAATTCACAACTGTAATCTTTCTATCACCGTTGCTGTCTAAGCGCTTGTTTATGAGGGAGGAGTTGTAGTTTTTACTGGAAAAATGGCTGGGTGTTCCTGCGAATGCACTTAAACGTATGTCTTATGAATGGCGCGGGCTCAGAAGCAGCAGGAGCCAGCTATGACTGACAGCCAACCTTCCGCTGCAATAGGGGGATCGGTGAGGATACCAAACCCCTCACGTGCCACTATCAATGTTAGCCATGGCATGTAGAGGGTTCACAGAGGGAGGGTGCTGCCTCTGACGTCATCGGCCCTCCGCCATGTAATCACTGCCTCCCAAGAAAATAAATAAATAAAAGTGATTAAAAAGTCATATGCAACCCAAAATGGTACCAATGAAAAATACATTTCGTCACACTACAAAGAAAAGTCCTCAGAGCTCCATCCATGGAAACAAAGAACGTTCTAGAAATTTGAAATAAATAAAAAAATTCAAGTAAAAAGTTATTTTGCAAATGTTTAAAAACCTTAAAAATACAGTGCAGCGATTAGTATACTGCAGCATTTTACCGTTGTTTGTAAATACCAGCTCTGATGGCAGAGACCGCATATGGCTGAGAGCGTACTGCGCCCGCCCACGCATCACACGGACAGGCGCAGTATGACTTTTTTTTTTCTAAATTCACATCCTCTTATACTTGGGGGTGTGGTCTTGTTCAGAATCAGCCAATCACATGTGACCTCCTGATAGATAGCAGTCTGCACTCCGCTGACAGTACTTACATATAAAGTTCGGCTCTTCTAGGATTTTCCTGACATTTTCTTCGTTGGTCCATAAAGATCTTACAGATCATCAAAGAGGTCTGATTGTTGGAAGGTGTCAGTCAGGAGAAGGAGCCAAGACATCTCCAAGACATTACATATACCATGGGGCACAGGGGAGACCGTCAGCAAGAGGGGGGTTAATGGCCCAACAGTGACATCACCAAGAACTGGACGTCCCTCAGAAATGGATGAAAAGACCAGAAGAAGATTGTTCTGGGAGGCCAAGAGGCCGACAGCAACATTAAAGGAGCTGCAGGAGTTTCTGGCCAGTCCTGGTTGTGTAGTCATGTGACAACCATCTCCCGTGTTCTGCATATGTCTTGGCTGAGGGGGAGGGGCAAGACTGAAGACTTTACTATGAAAAACATCCAAGTCCAGCCCTGTTTTACCAGAACCTCCATCCCGTCTGCTAGGAGTCCATGGAGAACGTGTTCTGTCTGAGGAGACCGAGGGGAAACTTGTTGGCCAAAATTCCAGAAGATCTGTTTGCTATAAAGCCAACCCTGCAATCACCAGAAGACCCCCAGACCGACGTGAGGATGGTGGGGGCAGCATGATGGTGGGGGGCTGTTCTGCTACTGGGCCTGGGGCTTTCGTCAAGGGGAGGGGATTTTGAACAGTCCCAAATATCAGTCCATGTTGGCCCAAAACCTTCAGGCCTCAGCTAAAAAGCTGAAGATGAAGAGGAATTTCACAACGAAGACCCAAAGAGGCCGACAAATCACCAAGAGAACGGATTCAACTTTAGAAGATGAAAGCTTTGGAATGGCCCAGCCATAGAAAGAGCACAGGAGCCAAGAAGAGTCGTGTCCTTGTGGCCCCTATTATAGTTATCCTCATTAGGCCCCATTTGTGGAGGAGCCATTCAGGGACGCTATTACACAACGCTCGTGAATAGCGCTAGCTGCCAGGCAGCACTCGTGCTTATAGGTTCAGCCTGGCAATTGTCGGGAAAACCTGAGTGCAGCCACTAGTGCTCATGTGATAGCAGCCGAAGGGCTTATTTACACGGGTGGGAAAATTGCACAAGCTCTGTGGATTTGCGCGATGCACGGAGCTCATGTGCTATATTAACAATGCGTTAATTTCCATAACCGTTTTTCCTCTCGCCGCTGGGCTGCAAGACTGAGGAACCGCAAAACATCCTAATTTTTAAGTGATATTGCAGAAAACTCTCACATGAAAGCTGCACGTTCGTGCGCACAACTTTTTTAATGTTTGCTAATGAATCAACATGGTAATTTCCCACACACGAAAATTGCACAATGCAATGCGATATTGTTCAGAGTATCTCAGATAAATTGCGCACTCATAAATCTGCAATTTGGTTTCTGCGATTGCAACACGTTTTGTGAGAAAAAGGCATCGCTGCACGTGTATTTTTGCACGCATGAAAAAATTGCACGTAGTTTCCATGGTAATAACAGAAAAACGCATTGCGCTCGCAGAGAGATCGTGCTTACAATTGGTTTTTCCTCCCATAGAAGATAACGAGTGATTCTGGAGCAGAATTACCCAACAATAGGACATGCTGCAACATTTCGTTCTCGCATCAGTGCGACCAAAAATCGCTCATGTAAAATAACGCAATGAAAACAATGGGTTAATTTCTTCTCCAAACGCACGGCGATCGCACATGAAATTTGCCTGCATGAATCCACCCTAAAGCGGCTTTCAGACTGGCGTATTTTTGGCTCCGTATTCGGTCAGTGTTGACGGTCCGTAATATGGGGCTAATATAACTCTACGGCGCTAATCACACGGACGGATTTTTTATGCGCGCTCTATTTTTTCCGTACTCTGTTGTCTTGGGCGACACAGATCAGCATTTGGGGTTTCATTATAGTTTTCTTCATGGTTGTTCGTGTTCTTTCTCGGTCTTCCTGCTGAATTGATATGGTATTTACGGCGGCGTTGTGTTTACGGTCAGCGATTCGTTGCGGTGAGGAACCAGAGGTGGACTGCCCTCTGGTACGTCGGCACAGTCTAGCACTCTCGTGTTCGCATGGCTATGGCCATTTTGGAAAAAATGAAAGCAATATCATGCATCGCGGATTCCTGGAAAAGGTAATCCAAAGGCAGATCTACCGTCTACGGAGGAGCCCAACGTCGCGCTCCTCAAATAGAACGTCATTGATATGGTGGCCAACTAATCTAGCCATGGAGGTCACAGCACATCATATGACTCCACCAAGAAGAGCACAAAGAAGGGCACATCCAGCCCGCCTGCTCTCCAAGATGGACGGAGATTGGGCAGCAGCGCTGTGATTGATGCTGAAGAGGTAGATCAGCACTTCCCAGGCGGACAGCTCAGAACTGATGTTGCCACTTGGAACACGGAAGGAAAGCTGAGAAGAACTTATTATTGTGCCCCATAGGTGTTGCCGGGTAAACTGGGCTGTACCCATGTCTTACCAGTATCCTACCCGGGGCCAATCGTAGGCCAAGTCAAGGTTTCTGTACACACTGTACACTCTCACTCTCCAGCCCCGGCCGTAGCCTACCTGAGCCTAGTACCTACTACAGACAATCCATCACTCACTGAGCAGACAGCATTACCTGTGCATTATACAGAAGATACTAGTAATGTATATACACAATATAGCGCTGCTCGTCATCATCACCTGGGCGAGAAAATCAGATTGTGCCATCCCAACACAGAATATTGTTTGACTAATGAAGGTCGTGTGCGCTTCAATGAATCTGGGTCCCAAGTTCAAAACTCATCAAGGAAAACATCTGCATGGACTTTGTAAAACTCCATCCAGATGTTGTCCTTGGTCAGATTGAACCTAGAGATCCAGCACTGCGAGGCAGCAGTGCCAACAACTGAGCCACCACACTTGTCCCTTCTGCTCCAGAGAAGAACAGGAAGAATAAACACAAGGGGAACACACGAACTCCATCCAGATGCCCTCAGACAGATTCAGGGGTTTAGCTAAAGTCTCATGGGCCCGGGTATCATACATGTGCAGAACAGCCTCCGACATCAGAGCGCTGTCCTGCATAGTGTTAGAAACATATGTTGGCCCTCATCCGACATCGGAGCTATGCAGGGATGGGGGCCAACGCTGGATTGCAAAGGGTTAATGCTCAAAAAATTGCACATAAAAAGATCATTTAAGGTCATTTTTATGTGTTTCTGTGGAGTAATTCCAAGGAATCCACAATGTACTTTCCCACCTAAAATAAATAAGAGTTGGGGAAGGTGTGGGTGCAGGGAAACTGGATTGGAAAGGGTTAACAGCAGTCAGAAGATCAGGCCCAGAAGAAGAGAAAAGGTCCCTTCTTCTTCTGTCCCTGAACCACCAGCTATTCCACATACTTATGCCACATGCAACGCATTTACTTAAAGGGGTTGTCTAAGACTTTTACTATTGCGGACCTCGGAATTCCCGCCATTGTCAGTAAGAACGGTGCTGAAAGCAGATAGCGCCCTCCTTACTGCAGTGGCCTACTTTGGTATCGCTGGTACGGTTCTCATTGAAGTCAACGGGAGTTGTGCGTGCCGTAAGAAACAGAGCGCTGCAATCTTCACAACATTATCTGTGCTACCCCTATGGTAACAGTGCTGGGAATCAGCTGAGTGATGGGGATCCAGAGCAGCAAACCCCTGCTGACCAATCCTATGGACAGTCAGGGTGATCTGGACCTAGAGAAACCTTTACAGGCAGCATGGTGGCTCACTGTTACCTTGCAAAATCTTACTGTCAAACCTGCAAAAACTTTAAAAAAGTGTTTATTTTTAATTGAAGCATTCAGAGCGAACCACAGCAGATAAAATTCACTTAAAGGGGAAGTACCGCCAGATGCTGACTAGAATGGAACTTAGTATAAAAGACAAAGTGCAATAAAGTTAGGAGAGCCGTGACTGCAAAACTGTGCAGCCGACCAGCTGATAGGTGAGATGTATAACTGATACCAGCTGTACATATATAATTATATACAGAAGATACCCAGGTTATACCAGCATGTTCCATATCACTATATACAGGAGATGTATAACTTATACCAGCTGTACATATATAATTATATACAGAAGATACCCAGGTTATACCAGCATGCTTCATATCACTATATACAGGAGATACCCAGATTATACCAGCATGCTCCATATCACTATATACAGGAGATGTATAACTTATACCAGCTGTACATATATAATTATATACAGAAGATACCCAGGTTATACCAGCATGCTTCATATCACTATATACAGGAGATGTATAACTTATACCAGCTGTACATATATAATTATATACAGAAGATAGCCAGGTTATACCAGCATGCTTCATATCACTATATACAGGAGATACCCAGATTATACCAGCATGCTTCATATCACTATATACAGGAGATGTATAACTTATACCAGCTGTACATATATAATTATATACAGAAGATACCCAGGTTATACCAGCATGCTTCATATCACTATATACAGGAGATGTATAACTTATACCAGCTGTACATATATAATTATATACATGAGATACCCAGGTTATACCAGCATGCTTCATATCACTATATACAGGAGATACCCAGGTTATACCAGCATGTTCCATATCATTATATACAGGGAGATGTATAACATATACCAGCTGTACATATGTAATTATATACAGGAGATACCCAGGTTATACCAGCATGCTCCATATCACTATATACAGGAGATGTATAACTTATACCAGCTGTACATATATAATTATATACATGAGATACCCAGGTTATACCAGCATGCTCCATATCACTATATACAGGAGATACCCAGGTTATACCAGCATGCTCCATATCACTATATACAGGAGATGTATAATGTATACCAGCTGTACATATATTATTATATACAGGAATACCCAGGTTATACCAGCATGCTCCATATCACTATATACAGGAGATGTATAACTTATACCAGCTGTACATATATAATTATATACAGGAGATACCCAGGTTATACCAGCATGGTCCATATCACTATATACAGGAGATGTATAACTTATACCAGCTGTACATATATAATTATATACAGGAGATACCCAGGTTATACCAGCATGCCCCATATCACTATATACAGGAGATGTATAACTTATACCAGCTGTACATATGTAATTATATACAGGAGATACCCAGGTTATACCAGCATGCTCCATATCACTATATACAGGATGTATAACTTATAACAGCTGTACATATATAATTATATACAGGAGATACCCAGGTTATACCAACATGCTTCATATCACTATATACAGGATGTATAACTTATACCAGCTGTACATATATAATTATATACAGAGGATACCCAGGTTATACCAGCATGCTTCATATCACTATATACAGGGAGATGTATAACTTATACCAGCTGTACATATATAATTATATATAGGGGATACCCAGGGTATACCAGCATGCTCCATATCGCTATATACAGGAGATGTATAATTTATACCAGCTGTACATATATAATTATGTACAGGAGATCCCCAGGTTCTACAAACATGCTCCATATCACTATATACAAGAGATGTATAACTTATAGCAGCTGTACATATATAATTATATACAGGAGTTACCTGCGTTATACCAGCATGCTCCATATCACTATATACAGGATGTATAGCTTATACTAGCTGTACATATATAATTATATATAGGAGATACCCAGGTTATACCAGCATGCTCCACATCACTATATACAGGGAGATATATACAGCTGGTATAAGTTATACATCTCCCTGTATATAGTGATATGGGGCATGCTGGTATAACCTGGGTATCTCCCGTATATAAATATATATGTACAGCTGGTATGAGTTATACATTTATATACGGGAGATACCCAGGTTATACCAGCATGTTCCATATCACTATATACAGGAGATGTATAGCTTATACCAGCATGCTCCATATCACTATGTACAGGAGATGTATAGCTTATACCAGCTGTACATATATTATTATATACAGGGATACCCAGGTTATACCAGCATGCTCCATATCACTATATACAGGAGATGTATAACTTATACCAGCTGTACATATGTAATTATATACAGGAGATACCCAGGTTATACCAGCATGCTCCATATCACTATATACAGGAGATGTATAACTTATACCAGCTGTACATATATAATTATATACAGGAGATACCCAGGTTATACCAGCATGCTCCATATCACTATATACAGGAGATGTATAACTTATACCAGCTGTACATATATAATTATATGCAGGGGATACCCAGGTTATACCAGTATGCTCCATATCACTATATACAGGAGATGTATAACATATACCAGCTGTACATATATAATTATATGCAGGGGATACCCAGGTTATAGCAGCATGCTCCATATCACTATATACAGGAGATGTATAACTTTTACCAGCTGTACATAAATAATTATATACAGGCGATACCCAGGTTATACCAGCATGCTCCATATCACTATATACAGGATGTATAACCTATACCAGCTGTACATATATAATTATATACAGGAGATACCCAGGTTATACCAGCATGGTCTATATCACTATATACAGGAGATACCCAGGTTATACCAGCATGCTCCATATCACTACAGTATATGTAGAGAGGAGATAGATACATAGATAACAGATGACACCAGACCAGAAGCTTTCTGTAATATTTGCTTTAATGCAGGTTGTACAGATATACATGAGGGTCTCAATACTGACGGTTCAGCCCTACAGGAAAGCACCACTGCAGGATCGGGGTGCTCCTGCCATAATGGGGTGTGGGGGGGTCACACATACATGTTCATACTTCCATCCTGTAATATATTGATATGTGATAGAAAGTCCTTAAAATCCAGTTATAATCTAAATGGTTACCGATCAGCGAGAAGCCGCATTGTGTAGATCTCTGCAGGTCGCCTCCCCGCCTGCTTTCAGCCTCCCCGATTGTCTGTGTGTCTGGAGATGGGGGGGGGGGGGGGGGAGACGACGACGCGGCTGCTGAGGATGATGATAAATGTGAAGAGGAAACCAGCAGCTGCGGAGCAGCTCTCTAACCCTGAAGCTACAAGAGAATCCTACCCAACAACACCAGGAAGAAGCAGGTAGCCAAGCGCTCCCAAACCATACCAAGAGACCAAGCCGGGGGCCCCTTCCGCTCATTCAGTGACCTCACCACTAGGCGCTCCCTCCTTTACAGTCTAACTAGAGAATGGATACAATGTTAGTTGGTGGAAATGGAAACAATGTCAGCACTGCTCCAGTCCCTGCAATCTATAGAGGTGACCCCATCAGTTGCGGGGGGCCTTTGAGGTGGTTGTGGGGGGCTCATCAGAGAGCGGTGTCCTATGAAAAGCAGCAAGATAGCCCAAATAAAGAAAAGCAAGGGTTAATAAATAGACAATATGGCACAGGCCTGATATAGAGCCATGTGGGAGTGCACTATATAAGTGAGTGGGGTGATCACTTCCTTTCCACGTAACTGACTCCGCCCCCCGCGCTGCATTAGATAAATAGGGGACTGGCGGAAATTCAGAAAACCAAAGTTTCAGGACAGACCAAACCGTTCTAGGGAATGTGGTTATAACTCTGTGCCCGCTGCTGGCACAAGAACCAGTCAAAGCTAAATCTGAGGAGCCCGGTGGTGCCACGCGGCAGCCATCATTCTATTCTCTTACACAAACACACAACACGTTAATCACGCAGTTGGTTCGCACACCCCTCCTATATTGGGATCCGGTGGGCAGAGAGGGGCGGAGCCTGCCAGGCAGTTGCATTCAGCTCGCTGTTCAAAGTCCAATGGCACACCAAAGAGAGAAAGCGGCAAAGCTTTCACACCCTCGCCCATGACCCTGATCACTAGCACCGTCCCGCCACAAGGGGGCACAGTATTGGATTGCTTCCTAGAACGTCGGTGGACTGCAACAGCTCAGAAAAGCCGGGCCTTCTTCTTCAGCTCATTGCGTCTCCATAGAGGCAACTTGTCAAATTCTTGTATTGTCATTTTAAAAATGTCTTGAAAGACTTCGGGTGCCAAATGGCGCTGGAGAGAGAGAGGGAGGGGCATTGTTAGTCACATGACATGCCAGCTGCTTACAACTAAATCACAAAGAATTCAGCATTTTCCTATAGAAAGGACCGAAATCTGTATTTGCCCAGAATTGTACATGCGGGTGGCAGATCCTCCTACAGCACCAGGACCCCACGAGGGCATCGCTGCCCAGCCTACATGGCACTAGTAGGGCTACAGCTACTGTGTGGCACAACAGATCTGGACAACCCATGAACTATTCACCTGGTATTGTGTGGTACTATTTACACGGGCACAGTATGGCACTATCTTGGTGATACGATGACTCATTTTCTGGACTCCGCATGGCACTATTTACATGGGCACTGGCAGTATTTGGGTGCTGTAATTCCTCATGTTTTGGCCTCCGTATGGTTCCATTTATCTGGGCTATATGAAATTATTGGGGTGCTATAATAGCGCATGGCTCGGACTTTGTGTAACACGATTGTTATTAGGAAAGCAGATAAAGGGGGAACGATTGTTGCCTTAAGGCTGATTTACACACAATGATTTTCGCTTGGCTTTTGAGCAATAGCTGTAGCGTGTAAATGTGCGCCCATCACGCTCTTACCGTGCACTGGTCGTTCATCGCTGACTTCAGCTCAGCAGGAAATCTGTTGCCCCTGACAACAGGGATGGCATGCTGTGTTCTCCGTGGGCAGCGCTGATAACATTGTATGCAGCCGGCAGCACACGGCACAACAAAGCGGATGTATTTAGAGAACAGACCACCTGCTGTTCTCTAAATACATTCAAATGAAGCTAATTAGCTACTAATAGGGCAATTAGCTTATTAGTAGCCAATGCAAAATGATCGCTCAAACTGTCCGTTTCTGAGGAATTGTGAGCGATCATCTTTAGGCTGCATTCAGACGAACGTATATCGACTCAGTTTTCACGCCGAGCCGATATACGTTGTCCTCGTGTGCGGGGGGGGGATAGGGAGGATGGAAGAGCCAGGAGCAGGAACTGAGCTCCTGCCCCCTTTCTGCCTCCTCTCCGCCCCTCTACACTATTTGCGATGGGGAGAGGAGGGGCAGGGGCGGGGCTAAATTGCGGGAATTAGCCCCACCCCCGTCCCGCCTCTCCCTATTACAAATAGTGCAGAGGGGCGGAGAGGAGGCAGAGAGGGGGCGAGAGCTCAGTTCCTGCTCCTGGCTCTTCCATCCTCCCCCCCTGCACACGAGGACAACGTATATCGGCTCGGCGTGAAAACCGAGCAGATATACGTTTGTCTGAATGCAGCCTTAGATAAAGAACTCCAGTGACAACTTGCATGGGAAATTTTGGATGATGACACAACTTATAAAAAATTAACAAGTAATCTGAAAAAAAAACAACTTTCTGGACAAATTAAGACATTTGATTAAGGGGGGGGGGGGGGGGAGGGTCAGCTCTGGGAATATTCAATGAGAAGCGAGCATATCTGAGTATAGAGCCCCCTATCACACCAGACCCCAATGACGTCCCATTATCGAGGCCAGAGGCGCATTAAATAACCATGTGTGTGTTTGGGTGGACACTTTTTGCAGCCTTTGGTTCAGACAGCGGCAGGATACATTACAGATACTAATTTTGGGAGCGTTCCATAATTTTGAATGGAAGGAGACCTCTTCTTGGATCCCATGTGATACAGCCTGTATCTTCCGGTATACCACATAATATTGCCCACAACCACGGTGCGTTACATGAATACATTCTAACAGGTAAGTATTTGTTACAACATGTTCTTTTATTTTTGATCAGCCGTATTATTGGCGGGGGGGGGGGGGGAGGGGGGGGGCTCCGATGCGGCTACAATTTTACCATCACTTACAAATCTGTTTCATAGCGGGAAGAAAACGCTGCTTTTTTCATGTAAATAAAGGGCATCTTTATCATCGACATTCGTGAGGTCGTTTCACTGATTGCATGGGACGGAGATACTGACATCGTGCCAGAGTTTATTGCGCTATTTACTAACAATGACATCAATTTGACAATTACTGGTAGTTTTGATGAATTTCCTAGATGTCACTTTGATGGGAAACGGGACACTGAGAAAGGTGACAGCTGCCCCTACTGTAAAGACATGGCAGGTAATACTATTCTCCATATTGCTGGTAGCCACCCACAACATACTGTAAAGGCTCACAAGACTCCAACGTGCATGTTCAGATGATGGAACAAATGAGGTTCACGAGAAATCAAAGTGCTAACAACCACTTCACCATGGGTATGTGTGTGAGTGTTTCTCATGCTCCGCCCCTGATCACATGATGGTGACATCATTGCAGGTCCTAAAGCATAAAACATGCAGAGCCTGACAGCAGCAGTGTGCTCGCAGGACCTGTGATGATGTCACCATCATGTGATCAGTCACCTGTGTGGGTGGACTTGAGCTGTGTGTGTGTGTGAAACACGCGCATGTAGCAGAGCTGTATGTGTCTGTGACACGCAAGTAGCAAAGTTGTGTGTGTGACGTGCACATTTAGTTGAGCTGTGTGTGTTTGTGTGTGAGACGTACACATGTAGCAGAGTTCTGTGTGTGTGACACGCAAGCAGCAGAGCTTTGTGTGTGACGTGTGCATTTAGTTGAGCTGTGTGTGTGAGACGTACACATGTAGCAGAGCTCTGTGTGTGTCTGTGACATGTGCATGTAGCAGAGCTGTGTGTGTCTGTGACATGTGCATGTAGCAGAGCTGAGTGTGTCTGTGACATGTGCATGTAGCAGAGCTGAGTGTGTCTGTGACATGTGCATGTAGCAGAGCTGAGTGTGTCTGTGACATGTGCATGTAGCAGAGCTGAGTGTGTCTGTGACATGTGCATGTAGCAGAGCTGTGTGGCGCATTGTGCTACCAGAAACACTGGTGCTATAATTTCCTAGTAATTACTAGTCCGCTTTACAAGGATTGGCCATACGTCGCTATCCTTCCTGGTCTCCTAATAGAGCCAAGAAGACAGTCCAGAAGAAAAATAGATGTTCATTATTGCAATCCAAAAACACATGTAGAAGCCAAAATCCACAGAGGCGCCGGCGATCCCCTTCTCCACACAGTACAGCAATGAATACAAAGTATTGCATCAGTTACAAACAATATTATATCAGGATAACAGAATAGCTGATATTATAAATAATGGAGACATTGTAACGGAAACGACAGAAAATAGATGCAAAGCATGCAAATACACGAATATGACAGATGGGTTCAAAGATGAGGAGGGCTCACGCTCTGACAACATACAAACACGCTGTGATGGTGAACACGTGATAAAGGCAACCGAACGCCTCGCATGTAATCTGATATGTTGGATGCACAACTAGCGAATCAAACCGCAGAATGTGGGAAGATGCTGCTTACATAAGGGGTGCAGGAGAGGCGCAGCAGCAGAACACGGTTTATATATACACAGAATCACCATCTGTCTCTGTTCAGGTATTATGGCATAGAAAGGGTTGTTAACCCTATGAGGGGCGGAGGCAGGCGGGGGCAGCTTACGGGCCGCAAAGCTTTTTGGGTTTTCTAATTACAATCAGGATATCCTTTAGGATGAAACTACAAGACTGACCTGATATATATATACACTGATAACAGAGTGTAGCAATTGGTTTATGGTGGGTGCTAATATATCAGTTATGTCACATGATTGTCTTTACAATTCCCGATTGGAGAAAATTATTTATATGGGTACAACATGGCACTATTTATGTGGGCACTGTATGGCACTATCTGGGCACTAACATCACTCAGGTGCAGTAATTGTTCATGGTTTGGCTTCTGCGTGGCACTGGTCATCGGGGCGCTGTAGTATAATCTGGGTGCAGTAATGGCTCATTTCCTGTATTCTGTATGGCGCTATCTGGGTAATGGGTGTAGAATGTGTGCCCTGTTTCCCTTATATACACAGTATACAGCACACTATATATTTAGTTCTCTGGAAGCTCCTCTTACTGCAGACGTTCTCCTGAGGTTTGCTGGACGTCCTTTTCAGACTCCTCAATGGTTAATCTTCTAATGGGTATATGAGTGCATTACTATGCAGAGTTGTCATTCAGGGATTCAGGAAAGCTGGGTGAACCCCTCTGTGGTAGTTCTTTTGGAGGTGGTCATGGCGTCACCCAGCTCTCCTGCAGACAGATAAAACTAAGAAAAGGCCAACAGAGGAGGAAGATCTCGAAGACTTTTACTTGCTGTGGGGGGGGGGGGGGGTCATGATTTTGGGAGGAAACATGAAACATTTATTATGTGTACAATGTGTTCTGGTCAGGAAGATGTTAACAGTGTCATCTAATCCGGTACAGAGCCACAGATTAGGGGTCCCCCCCAGAATGTCCGTCTCCTGGACACCCACTGTAATAGATGAACAGTACTGTGCAATGGGGCTGATATTGCACGTTTGAGGATTCACAATGACGCAATGATGATTTCCAGATGATTGAGGTCCCCCTACAAAATGCAACTTCCTCCTTTCCTGGAGGATGCCCCCTTCATTGCAATCCAATACACTGATGTGCCAAAAGTCATGGGACAGGAACTATAATCGTGTAGGACGCCCTCTAGCTGAGCAAAGTGCAGCAACTCAACATGGCATTGATTCCACAAGTGGATGGAAGAAGCCTGGAGGGGTGTAGAGCCGAATAGCCCCCCACAGCTCCAGGGTATTTGTAGGTGCAGGATCTCCGGTGTGAATGGACCTCTCCACCACATCCCATAAGTGCTGGATTGGGCTCATGTTGGTTGACTGTGCCGGCCACACCATTCATAGGACCTCCCCAGATTGCTAGTCCAACCATTTCTGGACCACTTGGGGCCAACGGCACGGAGCATTATCCTTCTGGAATATCCCATCATTGTGGGGGACATGAAGTCCATGAAGGGCTGCATATGGTCACCAAGCAGGAAACATAGTGGGCACCAGTCAGTGACCAGTAGACCCCACCCATGCCATGAGAAGACCCCACACCAGTATGGAGCCAAAACCAGCCTGTACAGTGCCTTGTTGACAGCTGGGGTCCAGCTGCAGTTTGCATACCGCTATCCCATGAGTTTTGGCACGTCGGTGTATGGCCATCCCCTACACATGAGCTCAGTCAGCCATTGCTTCCCTAGGAATGTGGCTATAATGCACCAGTCATTCCCCCATTGCACAGGTCTGCAAGGTCTCGGCTAAGGATAAAGCTCTGATCGCGGTCTCATATGCTGACTGGTACGTCTATTACCTCCAGTCTAGTCCTGTCCACGTCTCTCAGCATCTTGTTGCGTCCTCGGTTTGTCACCATCAGCATCTCATATGGATGAATCTAGGATGAACCAAGCAGAAGGAGGAGTGTGAGACGTGAGGACGGGGCAGAAGACCCACCTGTATGGTCAGGTAGCATAGACCGTCCTCCGTTCTGGGGAGCAGTGCTACTCACAGCCTCCAGAGGGCAGAAGAAGTCAATGCAAATCATGGCAAGTCTCCATTATTTAACACACAATGGGGGGGCAGGTGATTGTGATTTATTATAGGTGACCCCCAGAGTGAACATTTCAGAGCTAGGGCAGGAGATAGACCCTACAGAGACCCCCACATGAGTTATTACCCCAAGAACCCAAGCAAAGAGAACGCTCCTCCACCATGATGCTGTGCCCCCCAGCGTAGACCGCCACCTGTTACATGCACACTTGCCTTAGGCTCCAACATGTTAGGCATTGACACGCCCCTATCCATTCTCATGACGGGAACGTGGCCATCTGGTAGTGACTATGTGGAAAAACATTTAGAGAAGCACTAGTTACACAGAAAGCAGGGAGGGAACCTACACACCAGACCCAGGACACGGCAGACATGCAGCTACGAGGATGAGCCCCACACCGCTATAGTAGGCACACAAGGACAGGGCGTTAGGCAGCGGGGAGAAGGAGGTAAAGGTGCTACGTAGCTCTCTGGGCCTACAGGATGTCACAGGGGTCACAATCTGCCTAGAATGGGGGCCACACAGGTGGCTTCTTCATCCATTACTCCCAACACGGCCACCAAGTGGTGAAGATGGTGAACTGCAACAAGTCATCGACCGTCCTCATCTTCGCTTTATTGTGTTACCTGCGGTTCTGGACGCTCCGCTGATGGCCGCCGGTACAAACAATAAAGCTGAAATGTTCTCACTTCCCAGATCTGTTCTCTGCAGCCACAGAGACGCTTGGATCAGTGCACACGACAAGGCAAAGCAGCGAAGGAAGCAGTCGTACTGCAGGGGTTAATGACACTATATGAAATGAGAAGGCTGCCCTGCAGGGCTATATAACATGGGTCAGGCTGCTCTGGACTCTTGCACTGCAGGGTTATATAACATGGGTCAGGCTGCACGGGACTCCTGCACTGCAGGGTTATATAACATGGGTCGGGCTGCACGGGACTCCTGCACTGCAGGGTTATATAACATGGGTCGGGCTGCACGGGACTCCTGCACTGCAGGGTTATATAACATGGGTCAGGCTGCACGGGACTCTTGCACTGCAGGATTATATAACATGGGTCGGGCTGCACGGGACTCCTGCACTGCAGTGTATACTACATGGGTCGGGCTGCACAGGACTCCTGCACTGCAGGGTTATATAACATGGGTCGGGCTGCACAGGACTCCTGCACTGCAGGGTTATATAACATGGGTCGGGCTGCACGGGACTCCTGCACTGCAGGGTTATATAACATGGGTCGGGCTGCACGGGACTCCTGCACTGCATTGCTCTGCATTGTGCACTGATCCACCCATACAGGAGTTTCTCCATGAACTGATAGCACTCAGGGCATAAGTGATGACCTCAATGAAATGTAAAAGAAAGTCTGTGGTAAATTAAAGTCCCGGAGTCGTTCTCTCAGCCATTTCTTAGTTCTCTCTGTCTTTGGGAGAGCTGGGTGACAACCAGCATGGCCACCATTACAGCTCCCAATGAGGTGGTCCCACTGAAAAGGGTTTCTCTGCTTTTCAGAATCTTCTTCTATTAGAAGGGTCCCGGATGATAAGCTGATCACAGAGCGGTGCCGGGACCCTGCGATCAGCTGTCATCTGTGCAGGAACTTGCCAGCAAGTTTTTGATTTCCCTGCAGCACCTCCACAGGAGAAGCTAGGTACTGCACAGTCCTCACTGTAATCAGTGGTTGTCTATGTACTGCAATGACGTGTCAGGTCCTCTAGTGAGAGTCATGGCGCCACAAACACAAATGATGGGTACAATATTTAAAAACATGATATAAGAGGACGACTCCGGTACTTAGATCTACCGGGGGTCTTATGGGGAAACACTCCTTCATTCTCCACCACTATGAAATGCAATGGTCTGCAGTACAGAGTGTAAGACATACAGTAGATTGTGTTTGTGCATCCATAGATACATTGTCACATCCATGAAAACAACTGCGGCAACACATACAATACAAGAGAACTAAAGAACACTATCACCAAAGACACAATGAGAGAGAAGACACAACCTCCAGGAAGGCTGTCCACACATGACTGACAATACCAGCTTCCACCACTAGGGGCAGTGTGAAGCATAAAAGACTTACAGCAACGGCCACGGCGACACCTACCTGATAATCTGCAAGGAGAGAACACAGAGGTTAGTGGCAGCTCAGGATCATACATGACATCATATACAGGGGTCCGGGAAGTCTTCAGACACCCTCACTTTTTTTACATGTTTTAGTGGTGTGACTTTGTATCCCCCATCATTCATCACTCCATAATCACAAAGTGACAACAGAATAGGAGAACGCGTTGTACATTCTTAAAAATTAAACCTCCCATTTTGTACTGACATAAGTATTCACGCCCCTTGGTACACGTAACATTTACATCCCATTTTCCTTGATCGTTTCTGAGATGTTTCTACACTTTGATTGGAGTCACTGGAGGTAAATTCATTTGATTGGACATAAGACCCCCGGTCTATATAAGGTCTTGCCGCTCACAATGCTATTCAGAGCCAAAACCAAGCCATGAGGAGGACAGAACTGCCTGTAGAGCTCAGAGACTGGATTGTGTGGAGGCGCAGATCTGGAGAAGAATACAAAAACATCTCTGCTGTCCTGAAAGTCCCCAAGAGCCCAACGGCCCCCATAATACTTACATGGGAGAACAACCAGGACTCTTCCTAGAGCCGCCGGACTAAGGGGGAGAAGGGTCATGGTAAGGGAGATGACCAAGAACCCAATTGTCACTCCAACTGAGCTCCAAAGATCCTGTGTGCAGATGGGAGAAACTTCCAGAAGGTCGACCATCACTGCAGCCTCTACCAATCTGGGCTTTATGGCGGAGCGGCCAGAGAGAAGCCTCCTCAGTAAGAGACATGGAAGCCGCCTACAGTTTAAAAAAAAGACCCTAAAGGACCCTCAAACTGCGAGAAACAAGATTCTCTGCTCTGATGACACCAAGATGGAACTTACTGGCCTCTAAGCATTCTGTCTTGAGGAAACCGGGCGCCGCTCATCACCGGCCCAATACCATCCCTACAGTGAAGCCTGGTGGTGGAGCATCATGATGGGGGAGAGGAGACTGGTCAGGGTGGATGGAAACCAGGCGCCGCTAATCACCTGCCCAATACCATCCCTACAGTGAAGCTTGGTGGTGCAGCATCATGATGGGGGAGAGGAGACTGGTCAGGGTGGATGGAAACCAGGCGCCGCTAATCACCTGCCCAATACCATCCCTACAGTGAAGCTTGGTGGTGGAGCATCATGTGGAGGTGGGGAGACCAGTCAGGGTGGAGGGAAAGCTTAATGGAGTGGAGGACCAAGATAATGACAACCTGATACAGAGCACAAGGGACCTCAGACTGGGCAGAAGGGTCACCTTCCAACAAGACAATGACCCTAAGACCCCAGCCAAGACAACACAGGAGGGGGGACAACTCTGTGAATGTCCTCAGTGGCCCAGCCAGAGCCCTGAACCCAATGGGACATCTCTGGAGAGACCTGACAATGGCTGTCTGCAGACAGCTCCCATCCAATCTGACAGAGGGCAGAAAATCCCCAAATTCAGGGGGGCAGACCTTGTGGCATCATCCCCAAGAAGTCTGGAGGCTGGAATCACTGCCAGAGGGGCTCCGACTAATGGCTGGTTAAGACACAACGATTATCGCTCCAAAAATCTTTTGAGCGATTTTCGAGTGATAATCGTTGTGTTCTTTAACAGCGCAAGGTGATCACTCAAACAATAAGTGATCACCTTGGGCTCCAAGCGGAGGATGCAGAAGACAAGCGGGGTGTCCTCGCTTGTCTTCTGCATTCAGCTGTTCCCTGCTTGCAGCGCCCTGCTGTTATACAGCCGAGCGCTCTGAGCGGGAGATGAAGAACACAGCTGGACCACTCAGTTGTTCATACCCGGCCTGTCTTCAGGGAGCGGGATACAGCTGAAACAATAGTATCAGCTGTATCCTGCTGTGAATCCCTGATAAGGCTCATGGTCAGCATGCTGAAAGATCAGCGATCAGCGACGGCTTAACGAAAACTGTGCGATGTCAGTGCAGCTACACACAACGATTATCGCTCAAAAGACGAAAATCGTATCTAAAAGGGCCTTAATACTGAGTCCAGGGGTGTGAATACTTATGTCACTGCAGGGTGGGAGTTTTTAATTAAAAAGAAAACTTACAAAAATCTCTCCCATTCTGTTGCCACTTTGTCATTATGGGGTCCTGAATGCAGAATGAGGGGGACACAAGGCCACAACATGGCAAAGTATAAAGAAAAAGTGAGAGGGTGTGAAGACTTTCTGTATATCATTACACCAAGAAGAGGCGGCTCACCTCGCACCCCTCCGCTGATGTCTCCATAACTGTCGTACTGCACGAAATCCGTGGACACCGGCTGCAAGAGAGAAAGAAGAGTAAGACCCCAACCTGATGTAGATCTGTTAGTGCCGGACTGCTAGACAGTCCGGAATATTGGAAAGCATTTAATAACAGGGGAAGTTACAATGAGTTACGGCTATAAGAATTTAAAGGTGCGCTCCGCCTGAAAGGCCTGATGCCACTCGGTGCCAAAGAGATCACAGACAGTTTTTTCCTCCTTGGTTGGACTTCCCCTTTAAGTGAGCTCTCCGGGGCAGCGAGCGGGGCCCCGCTGGGGGTGACAGCTGCAGATTCTCCCAGTGAGGATTTGATTATATGAATATTTTAGCAGTATCAATACAAGAACCGGCGCTAATTAGTGTCTGAGAGGAATTATGGGAACTGTGTCACATGCTAATTACACCACAGACGCCAATGGAGTGGCGCCCCCCAGAGGCCAGGTTCTGATGGAAGATGTACAACATTCTGAGAGAATCTCCTATGGGATCTCCTGTAGAGTGTAAGGTCTTGTGTTTGATTCGACCATGAAATGACTTCTAGTTGAAGTGAGGCGTACCCGATGAAGGCCATTCCTGCCATACCCCGGGAGCGATGAGGTCTTGGATGCGTCCGAGCGGAGAGCTGAAAGAACATCAATGAATGAGACAAAAAACATCTGCAGCAAGAGATTTCATAGTGCTGACGGCATTGCGGCTGGAGGTATGCCGAACCTCAAACCACCAAACTGCACTAAAGCTTCAGACCTTCATTGTACGCTAAGGTTAAAGGTAGGATGTGCCTCAGACCTCTACTATTACTAATTGTTGAGGTAGGTAGTGCCTCAGACCTCTGCTATTACTAATGCTTGAGGTAGGTAGTGCCTCAGGCCTCTGGTATTACTAATCGTTGAGGTAGGTAGTGCCTCAGGCCTCTGGTATTACTAATCGTTGAGGTAGGTAGTGCCTCAGGCCTCTGGTATTACTAATCGTTGAGGTAGGTAGTGCCTCAGGCCTCTGGTATTACTAATCGTTGAGGTAGGTAGTGCCCCAGGCCTCTGGTATTACTAATCGTTGAGGTAGGTAGTGCCTCAGGCCTCTGGTATTACTAATCGTTGAGATAGGTAGTGCCTCAGGCCTCTGGTATTACTAATCGTTGAGGTAGGTAGTGCCCCAGGCCTCTGGTATTACTAATTGTTGAGGTAGGTAGTGCCTCAGGCCTCTGGTATTACTAATCGTTGAGGTAGGTAGTGCCTCAGGCCTCTGGTATTACTAATCGTTGAGGTAGGTAGTGCCTCAGGCACCTGGTATTACTAATTGTTGAGGTAGGTAGTGCCTCAGGCCTCTGGTATTACTAATCGTTGAGGTAGGTAGTGCCTCAGGCCTCTGGTATTACTAATCGTTGAGGTAGGTAGTGCCTCAGGCACCTGGTATTACTAATTGTTGAGGTAGGTAGTGCCTCAGGCCTCTGGTATTACTAATCGTTGAGGTAGGTAGTGCCCCAGGCCTCTGGTATTACTAATCGTTGAGGTAGGTAGTGCCTCAGGCCTCTGGTATTACTAATCGTTGAGGTAGGTAGTGCCTCAGGCCTCTGGTATTACTAATCGTTGAGGTAGGTAGTGCCTCAGGCCTCTGGTATTACTAATCGTTGAGGTAGGTAGTGCCCCAGGCATGTGCTATACACTGATGCTTATGGATGGTTTATGCCTCTGGAGGTGATCAGTGTCTCTGACTACTATCATATACAGAGGATTGAGGCATTGTACACCTCGAAGCTCTAACATTGAGGTAGGTTGTGCCTCAGACCTCCTGTATACCCTGCTTCCTGCAGTAATCCATGTATCTGGCTATACAGAGGCTTGAGGTATTCTATGCCTCACACCTCCCCGTGCCCCGGGTGTATTGCATACGCAGTATATAACCAGTGACCAGATGCAGGACCCATGATATCCCCCCCAATGTTCCTTACAGGACAGGATGGTGGAGTCGTATCTGCTGGCGGAGTGTGGCCGCTCCCGACTTTCCTTCTCCTCCTTCAGTATTAGTTGCCCAAGACCCGAATTGAGCTGAAGAAGAAGCACAAGATTTAGTAATGGCGGCGCGTTCTCCAGGGAGAGCGAGCAAAGACGAGAATATGAAGCATCCACAAACAAAGAGCGGCAGAACTGGAGACCTAAAGGTAGGTGCAGGTATGTCCGGCGACTGCGGGTTCATGTAGGAATAGCAAGATAGTTTATTGCCAGTTATCCAAGAATGGCGCTACCTGCGAATGCTTACCTCAGTATCAGCGCCATTTTAATAACAGGGGAAGTCTAAATAAGTGGGTTAATGACAGGGGTCAGAGTTATCTCCGATCCCTGCCATTGCGGTCAGGCGGTCAAGGGCAACAGACACCCACCATGTACAGAGTGGGCTCAGTTTCCCCGTACGCTATATACAATGACACCCAGCATCCATAATATATGGACGGTGCATGTTGGGAAAGGGTTAAGCCTTCACTGATACATTGTAACAAATCCTGCCTGTGCAACACTATTTACTTTAAGCTAAACCTTGGGCTACAAGCAACATTGGTCACGCGGCATAAACATCACAGTGTGGCACTACAACATTACATCTAATGACCGTGTTACAACCTGTGATGGTCGCAAACGATTCTAAGGTCACAAAGCAGCGTCTCGTGCGACATTCGTGTCTGCGGTTCGCTGCTGGGCGACTATTTCAGAGCTGCAATTTTGCTGTTGAAAAAAACCCACAAAGTCGCAACAATGTTGCAAGAGAATCAGTTGCACCGGATCTAAGCGGCCGGCTACGGTATGAAGGTCGCATGCGGACGAAAATCCAACAGGTATGAGAGCCGTGTCCCATTCCTGGCAATTCGCGTGTTGCGATAGGACCCTACGGACAACCATCAGATACAATGTTGCAACCAGACACTCTGACGATGTTGTGTCACGCGGCACAATATAGCCCTAGCCTTCTGTCAGCCAACATGTAGTATGGGAAGAGGAGTGTCAGGAAGACGACCATCACAAGCTGCTACAATGTAGAGACCAGTCGCGTTTAAAGGGACTGGAGGGCCATCGTCATCTTCATCAGACCGGTCGGCTCTCACCTTCATCAACTGTTCTTCCTGAAGTTGTCGTCGTCTCTGCAGCTCCTCGTCTTCCTCCTCCCGGCCGCTCGATCTTCTTCTTCCATCCCCTGATACCAGGAAACACAGTAGTTCAGGACCGGATCACAAGCAATCATTTCATCAGTACAGTCACAGGTTATTTACCTGTGGAGAAGGAGACTCCGCCTCTTAAAGGGCAGCTCCACCCAGAATAAAAATGCTAGGCTATAACCAGAAGACACTCGGGTCTCGGTCCTGACCGTCAACTAGTACAGGGTGCAGATTTTGGGAGGACCTGTCAACACTAGATTAAAGGGCAGCTCCACCGTGACTGAACTACAAAATAACCGCTTCTAACGTCAATATTTTATTAGAAACACTTTAAAACTTGATACATTTTCACGGTGATCGTTCCGCTGGTGGGGGGGGGGAATAGCGGCGATATAAGGGCGAGAGCTCCTTACCCGACTGTCCGAATACAGCTGCCGTCAGTAATCCACCCATGTAGCGGTGCCGTCCTACACAGAGACCTTCCTACTTCTATGGAGGGGTTGCATCTACAGGACTGATTGGTTTTGGGTAGGATATCATCTGTCAAGTTTAACCTCTCAATGACCACCTGCTGTGAATGTAGGGCAGCCAAGCACGCTCTATAGCCAGCGGCTGCCAGCTGCTTTAACCCCTTCAGGACCAGAGATTTTTTTCCCGTCGCCACATTCCTAGAGCCATGACTTATTAATTTTCCCATTGACATGACGGAGGGGTACTCTGCGGGACGATCTCTATTTTTGAATGGCACTACCTAATATTCTGTATAATGTAGTGGGAGGAAATGAAAAATAAAATGCAAATGCACCATTTTTGGTGAATTGAGTTGTTACAGCGGTCACCAAGCAGTAGGAGTGACATGAACGTTATTCCGTGGGGCAGTACCATTTCAGAGATTCACTAATTTAGATTTTTAATGTTTTTCAATTTTTAAAAAGTAAATAAAACATTTTCTTGACCAAAAATTGCTTTCCGCCGCCACATTCTGAGACTCGTCATTTTTTTACTTTTTGTCGAATGGGCTGTGTGAGGGTGAGCTTTTGGCAGTGTGAGCTGTAGTTTTTATTAGTACCATTTCGGGGTGAATACATCTCTTTGATCACTTTTTATTTAAAATTTTTGGGAGCTGGGATAGAAAAAAGAAAGTAAATTAAAATCACAATTTTGGCATTCTGTCCTTTTTTTTAGTTTAGGGTCTTCACCATGCGGGATAAATATAATATTATAATAGTTTAGACTTTTATGTACAGGCGATACCAAATATGTGGGGCGGGGCTAATTCGTGGGACCTAGCTCCGCCCCTGTCCCACCTCCTTTCATTGCAAATAGTGCAGAGGGGCGGAGAGGAGGCAGAGAGGGGGCAGGAGCTCAGTTCCTGCTCCTGGCTCTTCCATCCTCCCCCCCTCGCAGATGAGGACAACGTATATCGGCTCGGCGTGAAAACCGAGCCGATATACGTTCTTGTGAATGCACCCTTAAAGTGTTAAAAAAAACGATCTAATATTGTAAATAGCGGTTGCTCTGTCATTAGATCACATGGCTTTTCTTGGTCTTTGCTTGAGGCGACTTTATAAATAGTCAGGAGCAAAACGCTCTTCCCAATTTGAGTAACAGATCTATTTGTATCTGATTACAGCGATTCCAAGGCTCTGTGATCTAGGCATGAGACTAACCACAGTGATCGCAGGGATCAGTGATCTACAGATGTGATTGATTAGGGATTCCAAGGCTCTGTGATCTAGGAATGAGACTGACCACAGTGATTGCAGGGATCAGTGATCTACAGATGTGATTGATTAGGGATTCCAAGGATCTGTGATCTAGGCATGAGACTAACCACAGTGATCGCAGGGATCAGTGATCTACAGATGTGATTGATTACAGTGATTCCAAGGATCTGTGATCTAGGCATGAGGCTGACCACAGTGATTGCAGGGATCAGTGATCTACAGATGTGATTGATTAGGGATTCCAAGGCTCTGTGATCTAGGAATGAGACTGACCACAGTGATCGCAGGGATCAGTGGTCTACAGATGTGATTGATTAGGGATTCCAAGGCTCTGTGATCTAGGAATGAGACTAACCACAGTGATCGCAGGGATCAGTGATCTACAGATGTGATTGATTACAGCGATTCCAAGGATCTGTGATCTAGGCATGAGGCTGACCACAGTGATTGCAGGGATCAGTGATCTACAGATGTGATTGATTAGGGATTCCAAGGCTCTGTGATCTAGGAATGAGACTGACCACAGTGATCGCAGGGATCAGTGATCTACAGATGTGATTGATTAGGGATTCCAAGGCTCTGTGATCTAGGCATGAGACTGACCACAGTGATTGCAGAGATCAGTGCTCTACAGATGTGATTGATTATAGTATTTTCAAGGCTTAGGGCCCTTTTACATGGGCAGATAAATAATTCAGGTTCCCACAGTGATCAGGAGTATGAATGATTATCGTTCAGTGTATATGCATGCCCCAACTAAATGACGTGTATGCATGCAGAAAACTGAATGATGGATCGGCCAGCGTAATCAGGCAGTCAGTCACTTATGAACAACTTCTTGCTGAGTGTGAAGGGAGGTGAGCAGCCGACACGATCCCCGGCCCGCTCTGGCTTCATTCGCCGAGCGATGCGTGTCTCTATGTAAAAGCACAAGACCGATTCTTGCTGGGACGACCTGTCGGGCATCTGTACCTGATAGGGCCATTTTATACAGGATGACCTAAGTGTTCTGGGGAAGAGACTGACTGCAGTGATTATAGGGCTTGTGATCTGCGGATGAGACTCAACATGGTGATTGCAGAGCTCTGATTGGAGGATGAGACCGATCACACTGATTACAGGGTTCAGAGATCTTAGGCTGCTATTAGACAAGTCATGGCAGCTGCCGTAGCCCTCATGATTTTCCGACAATTGCTGGGCTGAACATGTAAGCGGAGGTGCAGCCTGGTAATTAGTGCTATTACGTAAGTGTTAACGGCGCTCGAGTAATGGCGCACTAAAGATGAGACTGATTACGGTGATTACAGGGATCTGGGGGCAGTATTGATCGCACTAATTTCAAATGACGAAGGTTGTGAGTCGAACACGACAGAAGGACTTAAGAAGCCAAAATGTGACCTAAGGAAAATTGTAAGATGTCTGCAGAAGAGAAGATAGAGGGACGTGACAAGGAGCAAAGTGATGCGTCCAAGGCAGCAAGAGGAATCCCTGCTGAACAGGGAGTTTATACTTCAGAGCTGCATTCACTATTCTGTAGATTTTATTGGAGACAGTCAGCAAGACTATCAATAGACATTCCCTCAACATCCTAGCTGAGCTATAATGCAGGGAAAAGGGGGGTTCAACCACATCAATGACTGTACAGAAGATGGTGTAAAACGGACACCAGAATACAAATCACTAGCTCTCAGCAGACACTGAACAAGCAGGGAATGCTGGGAGATTTCAGCTCTGAAGTCAAAGAATAATGAATGCAGAAACGGAGTGTAATACTGGCTGCACCTCAGTTCAAGGTCATCCACAGTCTTCGGTAAACCTCATCCAACGTGCTGCAGCTTTCTAATAGAACTTCAGGGGGATTTATTAACCCCTTCTGGACCACATAGGTGTAATTTTTTTGTTTTCTTTTTTTCATCCCCGTCTTCCAAAAGCCCAAACTTTTTAATGATTCCATTGAGTCAGCGGTGTGAGGGCTTGTTGTTTGCAGGATGAGTTAATGGTACCATTTAATGTACCGTATGATGTACCAAAAATATTTTAAATTGTGAGAAATTTTAAAAAAGGTGCGATTGTACAAATGTGATGTTGGAGGGGAGACGCTTCTACAATGTTTACATTGCAGTTAAAATGTGTTTGCTGGTCAGTGGGGCTACAGCGATACCAAATGTATATAGACTTTCAATGTTTTACTATTTTTAAGAAGTTTTAACAATTTTTTCTTAAACTAAAAGTTGCTTCTGTCGGCGCTTTCTGAGACTCTGAACTTTTTATTTTTTTCCCGGCAACTACTGTGAGGGCTCGTTTTTGTGTGGGGTAAGCTTTGGGAAACATGCGTCTTTTTGATCACTTCTTAGGCAGGCTTTACGCGGGCGAGACGCACAGATCTTGCACAATCTCTCTTGAATGGGGTCATACATATGCGCAATGTTTTCCTGCATGGCACTGCGATGCAGAAAACAAATCGGAGCATGTTCTATCATGCTGCGTGCTCTCGCATCACAGCGCCCATTGCTGTCACTGGGGCTGGCGGCGGCAGCGCACAATGTGCTAGGTGCACGCGATGCCTGAAAACAATGTGAGAAACTCTGCAATCCCCCTCTACTCTATTAGCAGCAGCCGGGATTGCCTTCTTCCCTGAAGTGATACAAGGCTTTTTTCCTACCTGTGGCGCTCGCATGTCTGTACACATCCTATCAATGGCGCCCGCGTGTGTATGAAGCCTTAAAAACCAATATCCATTATTTATAATCTTAGCCGATTTCAGACGCGCAGAACAGCAAAGATGAATTAACCCTTTGCAATTCAATTTTGGATTCAGGGTTTCCTAGGGGGCTTTCTCTTTCTGCCATTATACAATGGCGCCATCTGCTGGCCAGAGCTAGTACTGCAGTATGGGACGTGCCAGAGAGGCCCCCGACAACCGAAAGGCCAGTAATATACAGTAAGAATACCCTGCCGGATGTCTTCTGACATTGAAGCTGTACAGCCTTCAATTACAATGTCTTCAGACATCAGGCAGTGGATTGGAAAGGGTTAAGGGACATCTTCCTTCAGCGTACTTGGGGTTAATATTGGTGTATTAGACATCCGGCTCAGTAAATCTGCCATTTGTTTAACAGTCTTTGATATTTCCAAGATCTCTGCTTGCTGTCAGTGATTAGATTAATGTGAGCCTCCTGTCCTGCGCCCAGTGTGAGGGGCCGCAGACTACTCATGGACAGGAAGCATTGGGTGGTTATAAGATATTTTGGTGGCCATCTTGGAAGACTGAAAATGGGGCACAGAAACCGGTGAAAGCGAGGGAAACGGCGCAGAAGACGGACAGAGAATACAACTCCTTCCCAAAAATTCTGTCCGGGGATTGAGGAGTTGCCTCAATATTATTTATATCCAGAGACTGAAAACTAAACAAGCTTTCCACACAGCTGAGGGTTTGTTACACTGTATCCAGAGTAAGCAGTCCTATGTAAGGTAAACACATCAGCAGCACAATCCATGCTGTGCTTTATGGTTTGTTACAATGTATCAGTGCAGGTAAAATGTAACAGTTTGGAGTCCTAGAGGTTCCCCTCAGAGGATTGTACAGAGTGGGTACAAATGTCACAGACCCTCAGCTGTGAGAATATTGAAGACCACATTCAGAATCTGAAAATCTGTCTAAACAAGAATGCTTTCATTCACTGACAGCATGCAGACATATTGACAACAGGGAGAAATTGCAATGAAGTATATCTGCAAACTGCAGACTGTTCATATCCATATAAGAACAGGACCCAAGTACCGACGGCGCACTGAAGCCTGCTCCACCCGTACAATCACAGGAAAGGTGGGCTGTAGTGTCACATTGTTGCACCACCTCACTGTTCCTCCGCATCATGGAGTGAGCGCAGTGAGAGGTCCCAGTCTCAGTTTCCCTACCTATAGCAGCAAGTGAGGGAGGACCTGGCCAATAGTCGGTCTCAATCTTTGGAACTTCGCCAGGCGCTGGAGCGTGGGCAGCTGGGAACTTGGACGACTTGATGATATCCTCCGAGCTGTTGCTGAACGCTGCCATAGCAGCTGCATCTAAATAGGATTAGGTTGTAACTTAGCTCTTAGGCTCAGTGCGTAAATGCGCCATGCAGAACCTCAACCTCCACCTGCTGCATAATCAGAAAGATCCTGTGCACCAGGACAGTCTGACATCCGCACCCCAATATCTGTATCACCAATGCTATAACTGAACCTACAAATACTCCATACCTGACAACAGGGCACATCTATCTGACCTCCAACATAAGCAAGACCACTTCTAAATCTTCACAAAGGGGCAGTATAATAGTAGTTATATTCTTGTACATAGGGGCAGTATTATAGTAGTTATATTCTTGTACATAGGGGGCAGTATTATAGTAGTTATATTCTTGTACATAGGGGGCAGTATTATAGTAGTTATATTCTTGTACATAGGGGGCAGTATTATAGTAGTTATATTCTTGTACATAGGGGCAGTATTATAGTAGTTATATTCTTGTACATAGGGGGTAGTATTATAGTAGTTATATTCTTGCACATTGGGGGCAGTAATATAGTAGTTATATTCTTGTACATAGGGGGCAGTATTATAGTAGTTATATTCTTGCACATTGGGGGCAGTATTATAGTAGTTATATTCTTGTACATAGGAGCAGTATTATAGTAGTTATATTCTTGTACATAGGGGGCAGTATTATAGTAGTTATATTCTTGTACATAGGGGCAGTATTATAGTAGTTATATTCTTGTACATAGGGAGCAGTATTATAGTAGTTATATTCTTGTACATAGGGGGCAGTATTATAGTAGTTATATTCTTGTACATAGGGGGCAGTATTATAGTAGTTATATCCATGTACATAGGAGGCAGTATTATAGTAGTTATATTCTTGTACATAGGGGGCAGTATTATAGTAGTTATACTCTTGTACACAGGGAGCAGTATTATAGTAGTTATATTCTTGTACATAGGGGGCAGTATTATAGTAGTTATATTCTTGTACATAGGGGGCAGTATTATAGTAGGTATATTCTTGTACATAGGAGGCAGTATTATAGTAGGTATATTCTTGTACATAGGGGGCAGTATTATAGTAGTTATATTCTTGTACATAGGAAGCAGTATTATAGTAGTTATATTCTTGTGCATAGGGGGCAGTATTATAGTAGTTATATTCTTGTACATAGGGGGCAGTATTATAGTAGTTATATTCTTGTACATAGGAGGCAGTATTATAGTAGTTATATTCTTGTACATAGGAGCAGTATTATAGTAGTTATATTCTTGTACATAGGGGGCAGTATTATAGTAGTTATATTCTTGTACATAGGTAGCAGTATTATAGTAGTTATATTCTTGTGCATAGGGGGCAGTATTATAGTAGTTATATTCTTGTACATAGGGGGCAGTATTATAGTAGTTATATTCTTGTACATAGGAGGCAGTATTATAGTAGTTATATTCTTGTACATAGGAGGCAGTATTATAGTAGTTATATTCTTGTACATAGGGGGGCAGTATTATAGTAGTTATATTCTTGTACATAGGAGGTAGTATTATAATAGTTATATTCTTGTACATAGGAGGCAGCATTATAGTAGTTATATTCTTGTACATAGGGGACAGTATTATAGTAGTTATATTCTTGTACATAGGGGGCAGTATTATAGTAGTTATATTCTTGTACATAGGGGGCAGTATTATAGTAGTTATATTCTTGTGCATAGGGGGCAGTATTATAGTAGTTATATTCTTGTACATAGGGGGGCAGTATTATAGTAGTTATATTCTTGTACATAGGAGGTAGTATTATAATAGTTATATTCTTGTACATAGGAGGCAGTATTATAGTAGTTATATTCTTGTACATAGAGGGCAGTATTATAGTAGTTGTATCCTTGTACATAGGAGCAGTATTATAGTAGTTATATTCTTGTACATAGGAGCAGTATTATAGTAGTTATATTCTTGTACATAGGGGGCAGTATTATAGTAGCTATATTCTTGTACATAGGAGCAGTATTATAGTAGTTATATTCTTGTACATAGGAGCAGTATTATAGTAGTTATATTCTTGTACATAGGGGGCAGTATTATAGTAGTTATATCCTTGTACATAGGGGAGCAGTATTATAGTAGTTATATTCTTGTACATAGGGGGCAGTATTACAGTAGTTATATTCATGTACATAGGGGGCAGTATTATAGTAGTTATATTCTTGTACATAGGAGAGCAGTATTATAGTAGTTATATCCTTGTACATAGGAGAGCAGTATTATAGTAGTTATATTCATGTACATAAGGGGCAGTATGAAGTCTGCACAGCACTGCAGTGTGTTTTATAGGGCAGATTTTAAATATTTGATGCAAAAACAGACACCCTTTCCTCCTCTAGGACTACATTGTTTCCATCTTACTGGTGACCCCTAATATTATCCATGTGTCAGCTCTAACACACAGAACAGGCTTGGCTGCATCTCACAATGTGAGCATCCAGTGACTGCGCCAATCTCTTAATGCAAGACCGATTTCTTCAGAACCGCTGCACATTCCTTGGAAAGGCTGCATCATGATGACGAAATGTCCATCCAGCGAATCCTGGAGCCGTCTGACACCCAAAGCTGTTTCTAATTTTGCATAAACGGACACCGAGCCCAAGAGAGATCGGAGAATCTCATGATGCAGCTGCTTACAAGCTTCTATGGTAAATCATTAACACATCCCCTAAAAGCCATGCCCCGTCCTCGGGAAACCAATCTTTCTGCCATTACAGCTTTCACATGGGTTGTCACCCAGCTTTCCTAGAGCCTCATAGCTGACAAGCTGCTCCTCCTACTGGTACACTGCAGAGCCCTTCATACAGAACTGAGCTTTAATTTACTGGAAGCCACGTCCTCTCCTGGTGCACAAGGACCACGGAAACCCACAGAGAGCCCAGAAACATGCAGCTGCAAGGCGTGAAGAAGCCCTGGGAGGTTAAAGGGTTAATACTGGAGTAAGAGAAAGGGGCAAGGTGGAAGATTAAGCAGGAAGCAGAGTTAGGAGCAGAGGACACCTGTGGATGCAGGTAACTGCCTGACTAGTTATGACACCTCAACCAGAAGGAATGGAATGACTTATCCTGAATGCCAAAATGTCTGCGGTAGAAGGTGTGAGACCTCTGTCCCACAAAAGCTTTATCATGGCTATTTTGCCGTGATGCCGAAAATCCTGACCATCTGAAGCATCGGATTCCAATGCGTTTGTTCAGATGGGCGATTTCCCTGCATCTAAAATTGGCCGGATGGACACGATAGAGCAGACTGTGCGCAGCCGGGATATGTAGACGGTTCCCATAGACTCCTATGGGAGCCTATAAGAGCCATCAGAAAAAGGGAGTGGGAGGGAGGTGGAAGCGAATTTAGCAGCGGCTATCGTTGCTAAAGTCCCTCCCCCCTCACCTTGCCAGCAGCACCCATAGGCTTCTATGGGAGCTTCTATTGCCACGATCAGCCGGCAAAGGGAGGGGGAGACCTTAGCGCTGCTAAAGTTTCTCCCCCCTGGCTAACGGAATTCAGGGCTGTGACCCGGCCGTCTGAACAGGCAACGAAGCTGGAAATTTAGCCGTGATGTGGGCGGCTGAAAATTGCAACACCCGTGTAAAGAGCCCTGAGGGTAAGAAGGGCATGTGCCCAAGCAGAATCGCAGCATTCTCCAATTATGGCCGGCTGCACGTGACCGGGTCAGATTCCACATTCGCACATAGCAGTTTCTCTTTTTCTGTTGTCGCCAGGCGATGTCGCGGAATCCGCGGCTTTTACGCAATGTCATTGCGGAAGGGCCGCGGTCGGACGGCTTCCATTGACTTCAATGGAAGCCGTCCTGGCAGAATCCGCACTGAAATAGAGCATGCTGTGATTTTTCCTCCGCTCGTGGACAGAAAAGAACGCTTTTCCATAAATTCAATGGGCGGCATTTAATGCGGAATCCACAATGCAAATCCGTCCGTGAGCAGCCGGCCTTAAGTTTTCACATGGTGAATCCCACATAGGGACCACTCTTCGTGCATCCAGTGGTCTTCCCACACTGCGGCCGTGGCAGAGGCTCGGGGGGCCGACACATCCTACTCCCCTGTGGCTGCATTTCATTTCCCCCATGTGGAATTCACTGGTGAAGTATAAGAAAACCTGTCAGCAGAAATGTCACCACTAATCCGCCACCATCATGTTCAACACGTTACACGCATGTATTTGTCTGACAACACAGAATAAGCATCACTCTGTTGAACACGCTGGGAAGCCCCAGGGCTGCGGTTTAAAGGGGTTTTCTAGGACTATAAAAAAAAAGTTTAAAAGGATTAATATTAGTAAAAATTGAATATCCTGGCATCTCCCTGTCCAGCGCTGCAGCCGGTGCCCACCACACAGGACCCGGAAGAAGCGGCGGGTGATCAGGTGGTGTTCAATGTGCACAACGGCTTAGCCGCTCACAGGCTCCCGCACTGACTCCTCTACAGTGGCTGAGCAGTCGGGTGCACAATGTACGGCATGCAACCGTCCGGCGCTTCTTCAGGGTCCTAGCGCCGGGGACAGGGGCTGCAGCATAAGGAGCCGCTAGAATAGGAGAGTATTCAAATTTTATTAATTTTAAGTGCTTTCATTTTTTTAAGTCCCGAAATCCTCGATAGCAAAACTTCTGGCGACAGGTTCCTTTTAATAACACTGATGAGTAATCCTCAGAACAAGTCATCAGTGTCAGATCAGTGAGGGTCCAATGCCTGGCACCCTTGTTAATCAGCTGATGGGAAGAAGCCCAGCGCCATGAAGTGATAGTGGTCAGAAATGGTACTGCAGCTCCCTCATTCACTTCAATAGGAGAGAGCTGCAATACTATTGGGCCACTACACACTAGACGGTGCTGTACTTCTTCTGGCACCTCGGCTCCTTCACATCAGCAGCGGGACCAGGTGTCAGACCCTGATTAATCTTATATTGACGAACTATCCTGAGGATACATCATCAATGTCATAACCCTGGAACATCCCTTTAATAGAAATGTCTAAGCATCTATTAAAGTGTGTTGATTCTGGTTGATCATAATATCTGCAGTACCATTTACTGCACATTATCAGGATGAGAGGCCTTCTACTGCCTGGTGATAGGTACACGGCTGGAGCAGAGGTGAGCTCAGTTATCACACGGGACTGCAGGCAAGGGCCCTTTTACATTACCCAATGCAGGCGCTGCTACAATTGTTTGTACCCCATTCATCTCTATCGCTGTCGGCTGCACGTCTTCTGTTCACATTGCCAGATGTGCTACCGAGAGCGATTTTCCTGGTTACACAAAAGGTGTGATCAGTAATTGCTTGCTCGTTTGTAGCTGATCAGGTTAACGAGTGTTGTAATTAAGACTCGTTCAGAATCACCATGTAA
This sequence comes from Eleutherodactylus coqui, assembly GCF_035609145.1. Classification (NCBI taxonomy): domain Eukaryota; kingdom Metazoa; phylum Chordata; class Amphibia; order Anura; family Eleutherodactylidae; genus Eleutherodactylus; species Eleutherodactylus coqui. The sequence continues at coordinate 294,271,324 of NC_089840.1, read as the reverse complement.
AAGGGCCTAAACATGGACCACAGGACCCTCAGCTCTGCTACACCTGTGTATTATTAGTATTTGTGTCAAGGTGTTCCAGCGCACTCTGGTGGTGAATGTTGGCAGTGCAGGTCACGCAGGTTGATTGTGCTTGATCATTGGAGGGGTAGAGGAAGAATCATTTTGGATTTGGGTGCAGGAGACGAGGAGCTGCGGGGGCGATGAAGCCATTAGAGGGTGGGCTGCACATGGTACTTACGGAGGGAATAGGAGGCGATGAGTGAATGCTCACCAGTTGGGGTCGGACACAACACACAAAAAAACAGAATAAAACAAGACAGTGTTATCAGGGGTGACGGGGCAGAGCGCTATAACACACAGGTCTATGGGCGGAGAAGTGAGGGGACTACTATATAGAGGGTCTAAGCAATCAAGCGGCCATATTGAACTGATCCCGGTCAGCAGTCAAGACACACATCTCATCTGTGACCAAGAAGGGGTTTTCTGGCCTCAGCTTTAGGATGGGGGGGGGGGGCAGTATGGCCAACTTGAGAAGAAAATCCTGTCTTTCCGTTGACCTTCCACATTGGTCTACACGGCCGGCTGGTGTGGAGGAGTATCCACCTTGCAATGTATTTAAGCTATGAGGTTAATGTCTGGTCAGTACTGGGGGTCAGTAAGTGGCCATGCATAGTCCAAGCCAAGGCGACGCACAAGACGGTTAGAGGGGGAGGAGACGTTACCGTGCTGCTTATAGATGGGAGGCTTCCGGTAAATGTTCAGTCCTTGGTCTGCGAAAGGAAAAGAAAATAGGAGTTAATTAATATCGGAGACTCTTACAAGACACAGAAGAGAAGACGACCCCAATGGAAGGCAGGAGACAGGCGGCAATGGGGTGACAGCCACGTCCCGCCCTGAGCCAACAGCCAATGAGGACCAAGACGCCATCATCAATGCATCAACAGAGAAGACGTAAGACAGATGGGAGGACATGACGCTCACAAGTGAGATAACCCCCCGAAAAGAGTGGAGCCCCAAGAATAGTGCCGATCCTGAAGAAGCTTCTCCACCGAGCGGCACAAATGGCAGACACTAGCGTACGCAAGAGGTCCAAGAACTCGTACAAAGGCGCCCCCCCGAGGTCAGCCTCCCTAGGAGATAGTCTTCACCCCTTCACGGAAGCAACCACAGCTGCCCCCACTTCGATCTATGGTCACCTCTTCTCTCTTTATGGCTTCTGCCTCATCTCCACCGGTAGATGGAAAGGCAAATATGGCTTAAAGGGGATGTGCAGGGGGGAGGAAGGGGCATTGTGCATAAAAGCATCCCCTACATTTCAAGTTATTAATTAGGACCCGTTGGGTTGGGTTACACCTGGTAACATGGCCATTCTCGGGATCAGTGTTGGTCCCAGTGTCTGGCTGCACAATCAGCAAGTTATTCGCTATCATCTGTGAGGAGGAGGTAAGCTGTGACTATCACCTACTGACTTCTTTGGGAGAATGTTTTGGGCATGCTCTGTGACCTGTGCAGAGATGGGAGGAGGTAAGCTGTGACTATCACCTACAGACTTCTATGGGAGAATGTTTTGGGCATGCTCTGTGACCTGTGCAGTGATGGGAGGAGGTGTGCTGCAACATCGCTTATAGAATCCTATAGAAAAGTGTCATGGCTATACTCTGCAACCTAGGCAAAGAGGGGAAGAGGTGAACTGTGCCCATCATCTATTGAGCTCTATGGGAGAGTGTTGTTGGCATGCTCTGTGACCTGTACAGGGAGGGGAGGGGTGCTGTGCCCACTAACTACAGACTTCTATGGTAGAGTGTTGTTCACATCTTCTGTGACCTGTGCAAAAGATCCTACTTTGAATGGTGACTCCTGTGTTATCTATATATATGTGTCACCTCTCAGTGTAATCCTGCCTGTGATGATGATGGGATGACGGCTGAGAAGTTTTCTCTACAGAACAGGAAGTGCGAGATTATTATTAGGCTTAGTGGTCATTGTGCAGGGAGGGGGAGGAGGTGAGATGTGACATCACCTATTGTGAATAGTGGATCCTATGTTATCTATATATAGGTGTCACCTCTCAGTGTAATCCTGCCAGCGATGATGATCAGATGAAGGCTGAGAAGGTTTTTTCTACATAACAGGAAGCACCAGACTATTATTAGGCCTAGTGGTTGGTATGAGTATAGCAGAATTTTAGGATTCCTTTGTAATAGAAGGCTTTGCTCCCATTGATATGATTAAGAGCTATACCTTCCACAGCACTTCAGGCTCCAACCCCAATGCAGACGGAGCTGTCAGCTGCAGTAAATGGGGAGGGGGGGCGGAGATCAGGTGAGCGGTGGACCCCAGCTGATCAACCACTGACGACCTACGCTGAGGGTAGAAAGCCCCAAGTACACAGAAATCAGCAGACAGAAGTAATAACGGATTTACAAAGTTACTGAGACATGTCTGTGGAAGTGAACAGCAGAGCGCGATAACATGTGACAGGAGTCCGTGTGATTTCTTCATGCGCACTAATCCTACACTCCAGTCACATCCAGAGGTGGACCATCCTGCTGGCTTCCAGTTAACTCTCAGGACGTCAGGATTCTTATGACACTGAAATCCTGTACTGATCCAAAGTTACAGATGGACATACAATACAGGAAGGTTCAGTAGTGTATGTACACAGTGTGTCCACCAGCAGAACAGGGAGTGCAGCTCTGAGGTATAATACAGGATGTAACTCAGGATCAGTACAGGATAAGTAATGTATGTACACAGTGACTCCACCAGCAGAATAGTGAGTGCAGCTCTGCAGTATAATACAGGATGTAACTCAGGATCAGTACAGGATAAGTAATGTATGTACACAGTGACTCCACCAGCAGAACAGGGAGTGCAGCTCTGAGGTATAATACAGGATGTAACTCAGGAGCAGTACAGGATAAGTAATGTATGTACACAGTGACTACACCAGCAGAACAGGGAGTGCAGCTCTGGAGTATAATACAGGATGTAACTCAGGATCAGTACAGGATAAGTAATGTATGTACACAGTGAGTCCACCAGCAGAATAGTGAGTGCAGCTCTGCAGTATAATACAGGATGTAACTCAGGATCAGTACAGGATAAGTAATGGATGTACACAGTGACTCCACCAGCCGAATAGTGAGTGCAGCTCTGGGGTAGAATACAGGATGTAACTCAGGAGCAGTACAGGATAAGTAATGTATGTACACAGTGACTCCACCAGCAGAATAGTGAGTGCAGCTCTGGAGTATAATACAGGATGGGACTCAGGATCAGTACAGGATAAGTAATGTATGTACACAGTGACTCCACCAGCAGAATAGTGAGTGCAGCTCTGGAGTATTATAGAGACTAATGTAAAAAGTGACTCCACTACATATGGAGATTCTACAGGGTGGTCCAAAGGTATGGAGACACCTGAATAAATGGAAAACGTTGGTTAGGAATAACATCCTGTTTGCGGCATGTTGCTAAGGGGAAGGGGGCAAATCTGTGAGCGATGGTGTCCAACACAGCTGAACATTTTGAAAGCCGCCATCTGAAAAACAAGTCGATATTTTCAGATGGGATAGAGTTTGACGAGAAATCCAAATCTGTGTAAATGTCACCTAACTTTTCAATGTTAGCAATTTTCTCTTAGTTCCAGACACAGATATGGCTGCGGGAGGAGAGGAGAGGACAGATCTCCGGGAGGCGCAGTGCTCGAGTCACTGCAGTGGATTTCAGTCGGCACCCTAAGGCTGGGCTCACACAGGGCGGATTTGCTGCGGAAATGCCATGCGAAATTTCACTGCGGCAAGTCCGTCTGCGGCCGCTTATCCCGGAATTAGCCAGCCATGTGGACGAGATTTGTCAAACATCTCATCCACACAGGACGGCTAATCCGTCGCAGCACAACCGGCAGAAGCGGCCACTGTCGTGCGGATTCCCCGGCCGCAGCAGGTCTATTTTTTTTTCTGTTGCGGCCGCGCTCCTCTCTTTGGAAGAGACGGCTACAACGGAAATGCATGTGGCCAAGCCGCTCCAAACCCCGTGGCTAAGTGCCGCAGGTTTGGAAGCTGCGCTTTCCTGCCGGAAATTTCGCGTTTTTTCGCTGTGGCAAAACCGCGAGATTCCGCCCTGTGTGAAACCAGCCGTACAGATCACCCACATGCCGTGGCACAGCTGACAAATTGCTTGCCTAATTTCGCCAAACAGGTTCTGTGTTGGAGCTGCCAACAAGTGATCATAAGGCGTCCACAGACAAAGCAACAACAATGGCGTCCATCTGCAAGAGCCCACATCGTAGTCCCAGCATCAGGGCGAGTCGGACAACGGATACTGGCTAGCACAAATGGCGCACGTACAAGATCCAGTTGCAGCATCATCTCAATGAGGACAATCCCGATCGCCATGCTGAATTGTGGAATGGGTGTCACAGCGATTGCAACGGGATCCCCATTTCATGAAGGCGGTTCTGTTCAGTGATGAAGCAAACGTCTACGTGAACGCGGAGGATTTGAAAATATCGACTTGGTACCTATATGGCGGCTTTCAAAATGGCCACCATGTTCGACACCTCCCCTCTCAGATTTGCCAACATGCCACACACAGGCTGGCATTCCCAACCACCGTTTTCCATTGATTCCGGTGTCTCCATACCTTTGGACCACCCATAAGTAATCTGTAACGTGATCAGCGGCCACACGTAAGGCGGTACTATTTATGATGAAGGATTTCCGAGCCCAAAGAGATCAGTACCATTTCCCACCCCATCTGTGAAGCTGTGACACATCGGAGACACAGAGATGAGCCCCCTCCCGCACCAACAGACAAGACAATGGAGACAGGACGTGCCTACAGATCTACAGTCGGACAGGACACGGAGACATAGACAGCAGCAGCTCCTACCTGGAAGATGGAAATGTTTAGGGACCTGAGCGTATGTTGGTGTTAGAGGGCGGCTGTCTGGCCGAGAGGGGAGTGGGGAGTTCCTGCCGCTGGATGGCTCAGTGCCTCCAATGAAAAGAACGAGTAGAAATGAAAACAGAGCAGAGAACAAAAGGAGCAAAAATGATACAAAAGGAACAGAAAACTTCCAAAAGAACACAAAGTGACAAAGTAGAACACGAGTCGGTCCCGTCAGATACGCTGTGAACGGGCGTGACGGGTGATGGCGCCATGTGTCGCTCATGCCGCGTTACAAATTAATGAGAGTTGTTTTTAAAGGGCCAGTCCTATAGAAATAAAGTTTAATGACCATAGAATGAAAAGTTCCAGAACTCTCTCATAGACTTTGTGTTTCAATTCCACCCCATTACAAGATCTCTGCTTGCTGTTGGGAAATGGAAACGTCGTTCTTGTTATATTCTGAGGCTGAAAATTGTACCACAACTCATGAAATCCGGGCTCATTGTCCTACTTGTGTTTAGTCCACGGAGTATTGTCTGCATTGATACATAATAACAAAGCATCAGCCGTGTGAGCAGGAATGAATATTTGTTCACTGACAGCAAGCAGAGATAGTTGACAATGGGGAGGAATTAAAAATAATAATCATCAAGTTTCTAAAACTTTCCATTTTACAATGCTAGGGATTTACCTGTGTATAACTGGACCGGCCCTTTAACTGAGGTTTCTCTTTTTGCCACCTGATGGTAATAAGATTACTTCATAACTGTCAGTGAATTGATCCCTAAACTTACACTGACTATTGTGCTGCTCTTATAACTTCCTGCTGAGTGGCCTGCAGATATAACATAGGAAACGTAGTACTGCCTCATCTGTGCCTGTAGTGATACCATGTGTACGGCTCTATTCATATGTGAGGTATAGCAGCTTAGGAAAGAGATGCTCCATTTATCGCTTTAATATATCGCATTTCCTGGGCACAGTATGTACTATTTATATGGGCACTATATGTACTATTTATATGGGCACTATATGTACTATTTATATGGGCACTGTATGGCACTTTCTGGGCACAGTATGTACTATTTATATGGGCACTATATGTACTATTTATATGGGCACTATATGTACTATTTATATGGGCACTGTATGGCACTTTCTGGGCACAGTATGTACTATTTATATGGGCACTATATGTACTATTTATATGGGCACTGTATGGCACTTTCTGGGCACAGTATGTACTATTTATATGGGCACTATATGTACTATTTATCTGGGCACTGTATGGCACAGAAGCAGTATATGCACTATTGTTCTAGGCATTATCTCTGCACAGTTACACTATTTATATGGGCATAGTATATACTATTTATCTGAGTAAAGTGTGGCACTGTCAAGGCAGTATATGTACTATTTATCTGGGCGCCATACGGCACTATGTAGGCAGTATGAACACTCTTTATCTGGGCACTGTACGGCACTATTTATGTAGGCCGTATATGTACTAATTATCTGGGCACTGTATGGCACTATGAGCATATTTATCTATGCACTGTATCCCAGTCTCTGGACACAGTATGCACTATTTGTAGGGCACTACCTAGGCACAGAGTCACCATTTATGAGATGTAGAGCATAAGGGAATAGTATGCAATATTATTTATCTGGGCACTGTATGTACAGTACTATTTGGACAATGTATGACACTGTAGGCAGTATGATCACTATTTATATGGGCACTATCTGGACACAGTTGCACGGTTTATGTGGGTATAGTATGTACTATTTCTCTGGGCATTGAATGGCACTATGTAGGCAGTATGGGCACTATTTATCTAGGCACCGCATGGCGCTCTCTTCGTAGTAGATGCACAATTTCTCTGGGCACTATATGGCAATGACCAGGCAACGTATGCACTATTATTTTCCTGCAGATGTTGCCAATATTGAAGAGATATTAATGTTGGGACCCCTTTAATAACCCCCCAGACTCACGGCTGCGGCATTCCCATCACAATAGGTTCATGCTAATTTATTGATTTATGCTCTTAAAGCTACGGCACATTTGTTATGTAGAACGGACGCCGTGCAGAAGCCATACGAGCTCCGGCTCTAATGAGTCGCTCGTGCACAATGTGTCCATCCGTCATCTATAGATATGTGGGAAGACACATCTATAAGTACCATGTCAGCCGGTGACAGAATACTGCCGTCCGGTACAGACCGCTATAAGCCCCTCGAGTTTTCACACCGCGGCCTCCGTTACGCCTATTTTTATAGCTTTGTTACCGGCAGATAACAAGTTAAATCTCCATATAAAATAATGCAGATCATGTTCTAATTTCAGCTCCATCATGTTTTACACTCCAGTCACATCCAGAGCTGCATTCACAATTCTGCTGGTTTCCAACAACCCTTGTACCTCCTGCTGGATCGGTGGCTCCATAGCCGATGTTTGCTGTGGTGCATTGTGGGAGATGTAGTGTACATTACAGGAATTACATCTCTTTCGTGTATCCAGTACAACACGGACTTCCTGCGTCTCGTTACAATATGCGGACTTTTATACTGTAAACTAAAGCGCCACCAAAAAGGGTATTGTTTTAATGGCAGGAAATGCATCATAATATACGGACGGCCGACGGGATAGAAAGTGCTGGAAGCTTTCACTGCAGACAGTACAGTATATAGCATCAGCCTATTGCCGCTCCTCTCCAGCCATTCCATCTACAAAGCAGAACAATGTTGCAATTCTACAATAATGTTTCTCCTGTGTCCGGCGTTACATTGTATCCACAGTCCTGTATCTGGGGCTTCAGAGCTCTGATCTCACAGCATTCCCTGCTGGTTCAGGGTCTACAAGCAGCGTCCTGTGGTGATCTGCACTCTGGAAAGGGTTATCCGGGCACACACGGGTGTTGGTATAGCGGTACACACTGTCCCAATAGACAGCCGAGTTACTGCTCACAACAACAATCACAGCAGGTTTCATCTTGGTGCGTATTACACATGTATACAAGCCAAGATAGAAGATGGTGATTGGAGGCTCAGAGCTAGTAGGCAGTGCCCCTGCCTGGATACCGTGCGCATATCTCTCACAGCTGGCATGTTGTGAGATACACTTGTGTGAGCCCGGCCTAAAGGCATCCAGTGTGGGAAATACAAACTGTAATGTATGTACACAGTGACTCCACCAGCAGAATAGTGAGTGCAGCTCTGGAGTATAATACAGGATGGGACTCAGGAGCAGTACAGGATAAGTAATGTATGTACACGGTGACTCCACCAGCAGAATAGTGAGTGCAGCTCTGGAGTATAATACAGGATGTAACTCAGGATCAGTACAGGATAAGTAATGTATGTACACAGTGACTCCACCAGCAGAATAGTGAGTGCAGCTCTGGAGTATAATACAGGATGTAACTCAGGATCAGTACAGGATAAGTAATGTATGTACACAGTGACTCCACCAGCAGAATAGTGAGTGCAGCTCTGGGGTATAATACAGGATGTAACTCAGGATCAGTACAGGATAAGTAATGTATGTACACAGTGACTCCACCAGCAGAATAGTGAGTGCAGCTCTGGGGTATAATACAGGATGTAACTCAGGAGCAGTACAGGATAAGTAATGTGTGTACACAGTGACTCCACCAGCAGAATAGTGAGTGCAGCTCTGGAGTATAATACAGGATGTAACTCAGGAGCAGTACAGGATAAGTAATGTGTGTACACAGTGACTCCACCAGCAGAATAGTGAGTGCAGCTCTGGGGTATAATACAGGATGTAACTCAGGATCAGTACAGGATAAGTAATGTATGTACACAGTGACCCCACCAGCAGAATAGTGAGTGCAGCTCTGGAGTATAATACAGAATGTAACTCAGGAGCAGTACAGGATAAGTAATGTATGTACACAGTGACTCCACCACCAGCAGAATAGTGAGTGCAGCTCTGGAGTATAATACAGTATATAACTCAGGAGCAGTACAGGATAAGTAATGTATGTACACAGTGACTCCACCAGCAGAATAGTGAGTGCAGCTCTGGAGTATAATACAGGATGTAACTCAGGGTCAGTACAGGATAAGTGATGTATGTACACAGTGACTCCACCAGCAGAATAGTGAGTGCAGCTCTGGAGTATATTACAGGATGGAACTCAGGATAAGTAATGCAAGTACTACCTGACACATTTTCTTATAGTAATAAACTCCTATTTATCCTCTGCAGCCCCCCTCCCCCACAATCAGCATCCCAGCGGCCCCTGACATATGAAATATGGGAGCCAAGTGAAGACCTCCTCTAGTGCCCTAGATTTGCACCTTCCCCGGTGATATTATTGGCCTGATGCGGGTGTCTGACATGCTCGTCCTTTCTGCTTCTCCACGTCACATATGATGAGTAATGAGGGGTCACAGATGAAGGGGATCGGAACCTGTAACATCAATGTTTTCAAGCTATTTGCCCCAAACTTTGCCAAATCTCCATATGGACTTTGGTGTGAATATAAATGGTTAATCTGGGCTGTGATGGAACCAGCGAGCGATTCGCATCCGTATTAAAGATGCCATTCCATGGACACAAAGCAAACACACACAGTGCAAAAACCATGAAGTGCGTGAGTGGGCAGCGCACCCGGACAGCCGCCGTATCCGCTTCCATCTGGAGAGAAGCTAATGACGGCACTTGCATCGGCTTGTCCGCTCTCCTTACCTTTCACGTGTAGTATCGTATGATGCCTGAAGGGGGAGTTTGGACGGGAGTCGCTGTGGGCGGAGCTGAAGCTGCCAGTGCGCATGTACGACAAGCGCTGCACACCAGTACACAACAACTCTGGCATCATGTAACGGGGGAGAGGAGAGAAGCCAGGTGTAACGGACAAATAAAAAGAGAGAGCGGGGGAGGGGAGGAAAGAACAGGGGGAAAAAAGCACAAAATAAGAGACAAAAATAATGGAGGGGTCCGAAATTACTGAAGAAATTAAATGACAGTTAACAGAAGCGAGCAGGAAACTAAATTAAAACATTACAGGAACGAAAGGGTTAAAGCTGCAAAAAGTGGACACAGAGAACCTGCCCAGGGGGCGGAGCCAATGGAGACCATGGAACAATGGACAATACCTTTAAGGGGTTTTCCACCCATCCACATGGTATGGTGTACATGAGAAAGGTCACTGAAAAGTAATCCATGGGGGGATGGGACCCTCATCCTCCCTTTCTGGACAAAGAGGGGGTCTTGGCCCCCATTCTTGGTGGAGAAGTTCCAAGTAGGGGCTGCTACTTTCCAATGTGAACAAGGCCTGGGACCCGCTTGGCCATCTAATTGGCTTAGGTGTATAAGTGGAAAACCCCTTCAAAGGCTCTAAACCTCTGTTCTTAGGTCCTTTGCATGCAGCCTGCAGTGTAAAGAATGGAGGATTTCACCCTGGTTGTTATGGCTACCAACAGGGTCTATATGGATACATGAACATACAATGTATCCACTATATTGGATACACTCACACGGATGAGGGTTAGTAAGCAGCGGAAGGCAGACCTCTTTTTTGACCTTATACTTTATGTACTTCTGTCCCTTTAAACAGAATATGTTTTCCGCCATTGAAGGGGGAGGAGTCTCCGCACCGCAGCGAGGACAACGTGCGCACTAGTTCTTGGTCAGATTTGTGTTCTGCGCCGTCTATAACACTATTCTTGTCATCAAAAATCCCAGAACCACAAGAGACAACCTCAATATAAGTCTTACCTGTAGGGGGTGCTTTATCCACCCTCAGATGCAGGAGCAAATTTATACTACATTTGTCTATATGCATCTTGACCTGCAGGGGGCGCTGCATGTTACAACTGTCCATTGCCCAGTAGAGATGCTGTTTATTATAGTATATATCACTTCTCAGCCTGTTTTTCCCCAATGTGCTGACTGTGCACTAGATGGCGCCACAACAACATGTAATACAGTTAGAACTGCTCAGCGAGTCACCCTCTGGGCTACGATCCTTCTCGGGCTGCATTCTGTCTCATGGCTATTCTTGAGGCGATGATCCCTATTGGGGCTAGGGTAATTTTTAAGACTACAACCCCCCTTGGGACTATGATCTCTTTTGGGGCTATGACTCTTCTTGGGTCACTCTCGAAGCTGTGAGGTCTCTCAAGGCTACGATCCCTTCCTGGGTTAGGGTCATTCTCAAAGCTATGAGCTTTTTTGGATGTAGGGTCATTTTTGAGGCTATGACTGCTCTTAGGGCTAAGATCCCTTCCAGGGTCAGGGTCGTTCTCAAGGCTAGGATCCCCCTTGGGGCTATGATTACTCTCGGAACTACAATCCTTCTTGGGGTTAGGATTACTCTTGGGCTAGGGTCATTCTTGGGGCTACGATCCCTGTCAGGGCCACGTTCTGTCTGAGGGCTTTTCTTGAGTCTACGATCCCTCTTGAGTCTATGATCCCTTTCCAGGCTTTAGGGGGTTACACCCCTTCTTGGGCTAGGGTCATTCTCAGGACTACAATCCCTCCACAACCCCCGTAGGGCAGTGAATGTTCTCCTCACAATAGGACAGTATTGCATTTGGGGGTGGAGGGGTTAATTCTGCTCTTCCTGCATGCCCACCTAATAACAGATTTAGGTAGTCCAGTATGACCAGGTACGTAAGGAAGGTGACCGCTCACTGTAATGGCAGCAAGGACGCCAGGAGGGACATATTATATATCCACCAACCATATCTGAGGGTCCTCAGCATATCAGACAAGACAGATCCCTTAAACTCAGCCGATCCTTACCGGGTCTGTGGAAATGCTGCGGGGAGCGGGAGATGGTGGGCGTGTAGTTGTGGTGGCTGTAGATGGGAGAGTTGATGGATCCCTGGCTGGTAGATCTCTGAATGATCCGCTCTCGCCCATCCTGATAACCCTAAAGGGGACAAGAAGGTCACATCCCAGAGGTCAAAGACAGTAAACATATTGCCACTATTACAGGGGCCTCACCCAGCTTTCCCGGACCCCTGAGCGGCAGCCCTACGTAGATCTGACATGGCTTTCAGAGGAGGAATCCAGGCGGGAAAAAAAAAATCTATGCTGGATTCCCTAAGGAGGCATTTCCACGAGCGAGTGCTATGTAGGTCCGAGAAATGATGCCTGATATTGTACGTGCGATCGCATTTTGCAGGAAAGCGCATCGCATTGTATGTCTGTACTTGCAATTTTCATGTATGTGTAAAACACGACGACAATCGCATGTTGTTAAAATAGTAAAATCGCCTGGCCCTCCCATGAAACTCCCATGTACATGCGATGCAATGCTTTCTTGCTCCCATAGGTTAGAGTGGGGGGGGGGGGGGGGGGGGGAGGGGCGGGCGTTCTTCAACAGAATCACCCAAAAATAAGACAAGCTGCAGTTCTTTCATGTCGCAGCGACGCTGCTAGAGAAAATTCACACGTGACTGAACGCAACGCACAAGACTATAAAACGGTCAGTGTAAACGCCCCCTTAATGTGGTTGGCGGTCGGGATTCACGCAAGTACAAATGTTGTATGCCAGTTTCCTGGAACACGAAAATTGCAATTTTGACACGAGCAGCAAAATTGCAGCTTTTATGACCTTTACGCTGGGGCCCAAAACTTTTTCAAAAAGTGGGCCTGACCTAGTGTCAGGGGTGTGGCCATGTGCAACCAATCAGGTTTACTATAATGTACGATAGAAACTGGTGTACATCATAGCAAAAGCGTCCGCCAGCTGGGAGCCGCCGCAGGTTTGCATCTGATGCGAAGAATGTATTAAGACGCCCGTGCCTCATAATGCATTTGTTGCAGGAAATCCGGCGCATGTGAAACGCGTGGCTGTGGGCGGGGGTCTCACAAGCACGGATTCTAACTGCGGAGTTTGCGCGGACTTCCCGTGACGCACTCGTGAATATGAATTGCGTATTTCATGAGCAGAAGAAAAATCGCAGCATGGAGGGAGGCGGCCGACCCGCAGCCCATACGCAATTAACACCCGCATCACCACAGCACGGGAAATACAAGCAATGAAAAAATAAAACTGCGCTGCACACGACCGCCTGCGAGCCGCCGCGCTCATTCGCAATATAGATTTATCAAGTACGCAGGGTCACCAGCCTGAATCTGCTGTGAGTCTCCCGCATGCTGAATCCGACCCGTTCATGTGAGCCCGGCCTAAAGGTGCCCGAGTGTCCCCATGGCAAGACAGAAGTGTTGTCATGGGGACATGTAGGATCAGCCCCGGCAAACAGGAAGCCATCGTCACAGCGTGATAAAGACAGATAGATCCATCGTTACAATGTGTCAGGGCAGGACTCACCTCAGCGGAAGGCGTGGGAGACAAGGTTCTGGGAGACTGGAAAATAAAGGACAACATAATAACGTTATTACGATCCGGAGACACAATGTATCAGATCAGCAACACAGAAATCAGGATGAGCGATCAGGGAAACGGCGATCCTCAGCAGCGCGACCCCAGATAGATTAGTTAGGGCTGCAGCTGGCAGAGCGCGGGTTAATGATCACGGTTGCACAAATACAGGGAAGAACACTAGGAGGCGCTGTGCTTGCCCGCTGGTCTGGGCTGCTGTATGGAATGTGCAGCGTTTGGTGCCCTTTGTGGCAGCGATGTTCTCGATTGTGTGATGAGTTGGCACCGAGTGCCTGGGTGACGGGAAGCGGTGGCAGAGTCTGGAACGCTGAACCCCCTCCCCCCCCCCCCCCCCCCTCTAACCCATTATGCAGCTCATTAATCCAGAACATTGCAGAGGGCATCACATGCCAGGGGGGGCACTATAAACACCCCATCATCCTCCCTGTGCCTCGTGCCCTGCATACCGCTGAGCACATTGTCAGGTGCGCCAAAAAGATAATAAACCCGCAAATATAGTGATTTTCTATGTTCTTCAACTTCCAGAAACTTCTGTGCGCCGTAATGAGGGGGCATTATACGGGGGCATCAGCAGCAGCTCTGTGGGGGGTTCTGTGATTCAGGGGTTGGGAAAAAAGAAAAATTACAAGGGGTAAAAAAAATGGCGCACCATCAGACGCCACCGCCAGAATCGATGGAGCGCCATCAAGAGCCGGGATCGCAAACTGCGCCAAATAAATTTCTGCCCCTTCACCAAAGCATCGATCGACAGACAGCGCTAATCACAGCGGGGGGGGGGTTAGTTCAGGGCAAGTCCGGCCACAGATGCACCGACGGCTGGTAACAAGCGCAACAAGGGCTCGTTCACACGGGCGGATCTGCATTCCGTATAATGCGCGTATTTTTTACACGCGTTATACGGAGCGCTTAAACCTGACTGATTTGCATTCGCGTATTTATACGTATGAAAATAATCGCCGCCGTCCTATTTGGGTCTGCGTTACATTGAAGTCACGGGGATTGTTCACAAGGGTGGAAATGGCGCGCAGCGATGCGGATTTCATGCAAAACGAATGGCAATCGCAGACAAATTGCAACTTTACAAGAGCGGTATCGGTTCGAGTTTCTCGGAGTCACCCGTGTGAATGCATTCTAAGGGCGTCTCCACACGGGCGAGAAAATTGCGCGATTTTCGCGTGATGCGAGAGTCAGTAAAAAGCAGATGATGAAGCCAAGGATTAATGGCTTCCTTCCAATCAGCGATGCTGAGAGAACTAATAATCGCATCAGGCCTCATCTTCCTGCAAGGTGCGATTATTTTTTATCTCCCATGTATCCCTATGGAGCCGCCTTTTTATCGCAACGTCACGATGCGATTTTAACATTAGAAAGTCCTATTGACTTTTGTGATAAAGATATTGCGCCATTTTATCGCAGGCGGCAGCGAGGCGAGATTATTCTAAAAAAAAAGCATGGCTGACCTTGCGGCAAAATCGCTAACACCCGTGTGAACTTAGCCTAACCGCGGCGACTCATCAATGGCCTCCAGTAGAAGTAAATCTGCTGGTCAGTGAACGTCCGAGACGCCGCAGCTGTTAGAGGAGTCTCAGCCGTAGGAGCGGCGGTAACGGAAGCATAGCGGACGCTCGCCGACCGCGGCGGAATCTGTGACCGGCTTACAGGAAAGCAGATTATACATGGAGCTCAGATACTACGCGGAGGAGGAGACCGGAAGCCACGAGGATGCGACGGAGGAGGCGGCTTATCATCCTCAACTACATCCCCGGCGGACAGAGACTCTCCATCAGAGAAGCCGGGTGACAAGCGTCACCGCCGCACCGAACGTCACCCGGCTGTCACAGACTTCAGGTCTCCTTTAAGGGCGAGATCAGCGGCGCCCCCACTTACTCTCTCATTGTGGACTGAGGAGCGGTCACTCCGGGGGCTCTGTGGCTGTGGACAAGAGTCACCGAGGTCATTAATAAGAGACACATCACTCTGTGCAGCGGATGGAACTACAAGTCCCAGCATGGGCCAGACAGAGGTTACGGACCATTGTGGGACTTGTAGTTCCACAACACCCTAGCTGATTGCAGAGACACTGTGGCCTCACCTCCCCCATGCTCTGCCGCTCGTCATACGTGGATGTGTGGAAGGATTCGTAGGTGATGAGGTCCGGCCGCTCGATGTCGTAGATGGCCTTCACCTTGGGGATGGCGGCGAGGTCCTTGTAGTCCAGGATCTCATCGTCCACTTTAGCCTGAGGGGTCACAGAAGAGAGGAGCGTCAGAGGATCCAGAGAGCGCAGTCAGCAACCCCTAAACCTACCACCAGCTGGAGGATCCACTGCAGAGCGAGCACAACTCCGCGGCACCGCCAACGCTTTGTGGCACTGTGCCCGCCGGCGGCGATCGCCCACAAGTGCAGGATGCGCTGCAGTTACAGTAGCGGGAATGCGATTGTGGGAAATCCCGTCCCCGTGTTGCCTAAAGTTAGGTTTGCCACTTTTGTAACAAAAAATACCGGACAGATTAAAAGGGGGCGTGGTCAGGGGCGTGGCCTATCCCAAGATATGGATTTAACTCTGTTATTCTAGTGACCCCACCTACTAACTGTACCCCCCTTAGTGGCCTCAATAGAAATAATGCCCCCAGTAGTGGTCCCAATAATGTCCTCCTTAGTAACCTCTATAGTAACAGTAACCCCCTTAGTGACCCCAGAAGTAATAGTGACTCCTATTAGCAGCTCCCTTAGTGATTGTGCCCCTTTAGTGGCACATGTAGTAATAGTGACCCCCTTAATGGCCCCAGTAGTAACACTGTCCCCGTTTGTGGCCCTGGTAGTAATAGTGACCCCCTTAATGGCCCCAGTAGTAACACTGTCCCTGTTTGTGGCCCTGGTAGTAATAGTGACCCCCTTAATGGCCCCAGTAGTAAGTGTTTTCCTAGTGGCCCCAGAAGTAACAGTGACCCCTGTGGCATACATACCGTAGAAGAAAGAGGGCTCCATAGCAAAGATCGAAATGGGGCCCCTAGTAAGTGCTGGATTTTGGCCCCCTAGACACATTGGTCTGATGTTCATTCTCCCTTCTGCCAAGACATTTCCCAACCCCTTGTTTCTGAGCAGTTCAGCTCCTCTGTAGAGGGGAGTCGCACTGGTTCCAGCGACAGAGAAGAAAAGCGAGTGGGGCCAAATATCACTGGGCCCTATAGCAGCTGCATAGTCTGCCTCTAGGGTACGTACGCCCTTGAGTGCCCTCCCATAGTGGCTCCAGTAGTAATAGAGACCCCTGTTAGAAGCTCCAGTAGTAATACTGCCCCTTTAGTGGTCCCAGCAGTAATAGTGATCCTTAAAAGATACGGTTAGCGGATGAACGTGGACTATAATATGGATGGACTTTACTTCTAGATTGCCCCCCATAATCAGCTGGCCACAGAGAGCATCATGTCACCTGTATTCTTTACCAGGCACAGCGCCGTCTTTTTTAACAGTGGTAGTGCCTGGTACTGCAGCTCACTCCCAATCAGGTAAAACTGCAGTACCAGACAAAGCCACAAGGTGGGGGTCTGATAAACAAAGAGAGGGACCCGACGCTCTCTGGGACCCCGTCATTCAGTTGATCCATGGGGTTACCATATTAATGACCTATTTGAAGGATTCAATATTACAGTACCGAGAAACACCTTTAGAGGGCGCTCACACGTGGCGGATCTTGGTACCGATTTATATCAAAATCCGCGTCACATTCAGTTTGCCGAAGATTTGGTGTGGATTTTGCGCCACATACGAGCGCCCTCTTAGGGCATTCCCATGTAGTGCATTTGGTGCGGATCCGTTACCAAACTCTGAAGCAGATCTCACATTGCGGATTTTGAGGTGGTTTTTGATGCGGCAAATTTAACCCTTTCCACTGATGGGTGAGATCTGCTGCTGATCTGCATCAAATGCTGCGGATTCTGAGGAGACTTTCATCGCTGGTTCCCGCTGCAGAATATCCCCTGCGTGTGAACATGGCGAGCTGCGAATGACCCCCTAACATCAGGGTCACCCGCAGCGGAGACGCCCACGGTTCGGTTCTACTCACACAGATGGTATGGCCCGGTGAGCCCGGTATACTGGATCCGGTGCGGGAGTAGACGCTCTCGGATGAGGACCTCGTAGGCTGAAACACAAGAACCGCTGTCAGTCATAAGAATGGGAGGGCAGGACGTGCAAACACAACCCTGACCTGCAGAAGCAGGACCCCAATATCAGCAACCAAGGAGAGGAACCAGGGGCGGGACAGGGGTCTGTGAACACCACCAAAAGGGGGCAGCACTGGGGAGAGGCAGGTGGTGTAGAGCAGCACCAGAAGGGGTCGCACTGCAGAAGGGAGAATGTGGAGTAAATGGCAGAGGAGGACTGTAGGGAATGTAATGAAGCAGAATTAGGCGGAGGGGTCCTTCTGATTTCTGCTCTGGGGCCGCTCTCCTCCGGGTTTGGCGCCGACATTTATGTGATAAGTAAGCATCTCTCCCTGTTTCGGTGCAGGACGCTGCACTCCTGATCACAATGCAGGGTGAGAAGCAGCTAATCTCAGGGTTCATCTCCCTGTCTGCAGGCTGAGGTCATACATTTCTGGGCGATTGCTGGAGCCGCCCTTCACAGCAGCACTCCGAGGGGATTGTAGAAGCCAAGAGAAATCTGAGAAGACAAATACACGACAAGCCGAAGTGACGTCAGCAGCAAAATAACCAGGGAGCGATCCAAATGTGCAGAGGGGACCATGCAGGGAGCCAGTCCATCTTCAACCATCAGAGCTCAGGTGCCCCAGTCATCCCCTGCTTCTTCAGTGTCCCTACAGAGCTTTGTCTGGTGATTTGCATCCTGGGAAGGGTTATCTGATGGAGGAATAACTAACTGCCTCCTACATTATAAAAAGTTCAGCTAAACAGTTAAGCAGTGTCTGACCACATGCTTGCTCATTGTTTGCAGTATCAACCAGCAGAATTATGAGTGCAGCTCTGGAGTATAATACAGGATGTAACTCAGGAGCAGTACAGGATAAGTAATGTATGTACACAGTGACTCCACCAGCAGAATAGTGAGTGCAGCTCTGGAGTATAATACAGGATGTAACTCAGGGTCAGTACAGGATAAGTAATGTATGTACACAGTGACTCCACCAGCAGAATAGTGAGTGCAGCTCTGGAGTATAATACAGGATTTAACTCAGGATCAGTACAGGATAAGTAATGTATGTACACAGTGACTCCACCAGCAGAATAGTGAGTGCAGCTCTGGGGTATAATACAGGATGTAACTCAGGAGCAGTACAGAATAAGTAATGTATGTACACAGCGACTCCACCAGCAGAATAGTGAGTGCAGCTCTGGAGTATAATATAGGATGAAACTCAGGATCAGCACAGGATAAATAATGTACGTACACAGTGACTCCAGCAGCAGAATAGTGAGTGCAGCTCTGGAGTATAATACAGGATGTAACTCAGGATCAGTACAGGATAAATAATGTATGTACACAGTGACTCCAGCAGCAGAATAGTGAGTGCAGCTCTGGAGTATAGTGAAGGATGGAACTCAGGGTCAGTACGGGATAAGTAATGTATGTACACAGTGACTCCACCAGCAGAATAGTGAGTGCAGCTCTGGAGTATAATACAGGATGTAACTCAGGATCAGTACAGGATAAGTAATGTATGTACACAGTGACTCCACCAGCTGAATAGTGAGTGCAGCTCTGGAGTATAATACTGGATGTAACTCAGGATCAGTACAGGATAAGTAATGTATGTACACACTGACTCCACCAGCAGAATAGTGAGTGCAGCTCTGGAGTATAATACAGGATGTAACTCAGGATCAGTACAGGATAAGTAATGTATGTACACAGTGACTCCACCAGCAGAACAGTGAGTGCAGCTCTGCAGTATGACAAACGATGTCACTCCGGTTCAGGTCAAAGGTCACTGGAGATATCTGACATATTAGGGATCTCAGTTTAAGGCCCTTTCACATGGGCCAACAGTCTTTTAAACAACTGCACGAGCGCTGGCATCACTGCTAAGGTAATCTGCACTTGTACGGGGCATTTAAACTGAAAGTCCTGCCAGGAGACAATAGATTGTATTCATCTGCATAGAAACAGGCAAAAACTGAAAGTATGCTGTCCAAAACTTGTCCATTAGGTGGCAGTAATTCAAACTTAAATCTTTCCACAAGAAGTTACAAGGAAAGTTCAGACCCTTTGTGTCCAAACTGAAGTGGGGATCATTCCCTACACTGCGCCAGCATCGGGTAACGTGATTGGTCATCGTCTGGCTGCTACTCGCAATCTCTGCATTTTTCAGGAATACTTACTGTGATTTGCCAGCAGGATATAATAAGATCCGTGCATCGTGTGTTAGGCATCACTCGTGAAGAAAGGCGACTAGTGAGTCATCAGCCAATCAGAACACATCTCATTGCCCAACAGATAACCCACCCGCCGCAGTGATGTCACAAAGTATCAGAAAATGTGTTAATTTTCATCAAAGTGCAAAGTTAGCGGTGAGCGCTGTGATGACATAATCTGCATGGCTGGACGGTACCTTTCTCTTTAAGAACCCCGGAAAAAACAATGGAAATCGCTGCCGAGAGAGAAACAATCACTTAGAGCAGAACCGCCACAAGGTCTCCGGGGATCACAGCAGACGAGCAAAGGGACAATTCGGGGGACACTTTGTGACGGCAGACTGAAGTGCAGGGGACACATAGATTGTTACCCCCACACCGGGGAATATCCCCGTCCACAGATGTAGTTGAATGTAGTTCCTGGGGCGCCTTGACACGTTACCAGCTGTATTACAGACGTTATACTTTATATCAACAGTACAACCCCCCACAACAGAAGCGGTCAGCCATGGGAGCCCACCACTCGCCAATCACCACTCCAGATTTGCTCCATTAAACAATCTTGCATCACATTTACATTCAGGTTTTCTGATACAGAGCTGCATAAAGCTAGAGCTAAGAGATACAATTCTACTTACCCACAGCCACCACTAGAGGGAGCTCTCTGTATACAGATTTATACAGTAGATGGAGCTACCTGTACACAGATATATACAGCCACCACTAGGGGACGCTCACTGTGTACATATATATACAGCCACTACTAGACAGAACGCACAATATACAGATATATACAGCCACAACTAGGGGGAGCTCAATACATACAGCTTTATACATCCACCACTAGGAGGAGCTCACTGTATGCAGACATATACAGCCATCACTAGAGGGAGTTCCACATATACAAATATACAAAACCACCACAAGGGCTATGGGGAGCTCACTGTATACAGATATAGAGTCACCAATAGAGGGAGCTCTCTGTATACAGACATACACAGCCACCATTAGTGGGAGGTCCCAATATCTATATAGCCACCACTAGGAGAAGCTCACTATATACAGTCACCACCAGATGGAACTCCCTGTATACACCTCTATATAGCCGCTACTATGGGGAGATCCCTGTATACTAATATATACAGCTACCACTAGAGGGAGCTCACAGTGTACAGACATATGCAGCCAGCACTAGGGGAAGCTCATTGTGTATAAATATATACAGTTAGCACTAAAGGGAGCTCACTGTATACAGATATATACAGCCAGAACTAGGCAAAACTCCATAGATATAGATATATTTAGCCACCAGTAGGGGAAGATCGTTGTATATAGATACATACAGCCACCACTAAGAGGAGTTAATTGTTTACAGATTTATATATCCACCACTAGGGGGAGCTCAATACATACAGATATATACAGCCACCAGTAGGGGGAGCTCATTGTATACAGATATATACAGCCACCAGTAGGGGGAGCTCATTGCATACAGATATATACAGCCACCAGAAGGGGGAGCTCATTGTATACAGATATACACAGCCACCACTAGAGGGAGTTAATTGTTTACAGATGTATACAGCCACCACTAGGTGGAGCTCAATACATACAGATATATACCACCACCAGTAGGGGAAGCTCTTTGTATACAGATATATACAGCCACTACAAGGAGGAGCTCACTGTATACAGATATATACAGCCGTCACTAGAGGGAGCTGCGCATATTCAGATATACACAACAACCTCAAGAGAGGGGGAAAAATAACTGTAAAAGGATATATACAGTCACAATTAGAGAGAACTTACTGTATACAGACATATACAGCCACCACTACCGGGATCTCACTATATTCAGATACATGCAACCATCACTAGGAGCTCCCTCTATATAGGTATATACAGCCATCACTAGAGGAAGTTGCACATAAGCATATATACACAGTGACCACAAGTGGCAGCTCATTGTACACAGGTATGTACAGCCACCACTAGGGGGAGCTCCCTCTATACAGATATATACAGCTCTCATTAAACTCAAAATCCATCTAATCTCCTGAGCTCCCTCTAGTGGTGGTGCATCAGTTAGGCAGGCTGTTATCGCATCATCTCTTTCTCTCTGCAGCTCTGGCTGATAGAAACATAAATTATGAAATTAATAAAAAATAAAATTTGGATCCAAAATAACGTGTAGAACATTCTGTTAGCCGAGATTGTCCAATATTGGGAACACAGCGGGGGAGGGGGTGACCTCTGTGTGAGTGTCAGCTCTGTGGGGCAGGGGCTCTGTGTGCTGACATTTCACTCTGTTCCAGTCACATCTATAATAATGTGTTCTATTATCTCCGGCTCGCCAAAACCCGAAGAGCGGAACATTCGCTTCACTGACCCAAAGAGAACACTGCAATCTCTCCACACCCTGAACGGGTCTGAACGGACCGCCCGCCACCCCCAGCCCTGGCCGTAGATAGCGGTAGATTAACCACTTACCCGCTGCTTTTCCTCGGTCTTGGTTGTCTCCTTACAGTCGGGATGCCAGACGGTAGAACCTGTGGAAGGAGCAGAGGACACTGAGTTGGGTGTGAGCTCGGCGGCCGCGCACATTTACACATTTGCTTCTCTGCGATTCTTTGGTTTCGGACCAACATCTGATTTTCATTGGCTCTGACATTTCGGTTGTGCGCACAATGTTGCTGCCGCACCTCACTAGTCGCGCTGGGGCAGGAGGTGCCTCCTCCACCTGCTTGCAGCGCCCCCATCCTGCAGATGGAGTGCAGGGACTATACACCCATCACTGACCCCCTCCATCACATCGCTCGCCCTCCCAGCAGAAGGCAAACATCAGGGAGTTGCTATTCATGCTGTGTTTCAGGACATACGAGCGGGTTCAGCGCTGGCCACAGGGGGCGCTCAGGTAACAGCTGAACAAGCGGAGCCCCTCAGAGAACTACAATCCCCTCCACCACTGGAAGTGACCTGCGAGATCAAAGAGCGCAAATGGTTTACGCCTCTCCGATGAAACGGGATCTTACTGGGAAGTGAGGCGTTATATAATCAGCGATCAGCCTGTTATTAATTACAGAGACCAACATGTAACGGCAGCAAATATGTTAATTAAAACCTGATAGTAAGTGACACAAAGCATCCAGTCGGATGTAGCACGCTTTAATTCAGGGTTTGAAGGTGGTTTTAAGATTGCAATTATTATATCGTCTGACCGCCATTTCAATCTACGTCAAAAGGACAGCCAAGACAAGATGAACTGTGTACATACATTACTTATCCTGTACTGACCCTGAGTTACATCCAGTATTATACTCCAGAGCTGCACTCACTATTCTGCTGCTGGAGTCACTGTGTACATACATTACTTATCCTGTACTGCTCCTGAGTTACATCCTGTATTATACTTCAGAGCTGCGCTCACTATTCTGCTGGTGGAGTCACTGTGTACATACATTACTTATCCTGTACTGACCCTGAGTTACATCCAGTATTATACTCCAGAGCTGCACTCACTATTCTGCTGGTGGGGTCACTGTGTACATACATTACTTATCCTGTACTGATCCTGAGTTACATCCTGTATTATACTCCTGAGCTGCACTCACTATTCTGCTGGTGGAGTCACTATGTACATACATTACTTATCCTGTACTGCTCCTGAGTTACATCCTGTATTATACTCCAGAGCTGCACTCACTATTCTGCTGGTGGAGTCACTGTGTACATACATTACTTATCCTGTACTGACCCTGAGTTACATCTTGTATTATACTGCAGAGCTGCATTCACTATTCTGCTGGTGGAGTCACGGTGCACATACATTACTTATCCTGTACTGATCCTGAGTTACATCCTGTATTATACCCCAGAGCTGCACTCACTATTCTGCTGGTGGAGTCACTGTGTACATACATTACTTATCCTGTACTGCTCCTGAGTTACATTTCCTATGATATTCCAGAGCTGCACTCTTTATTCTGCCCTAGTAGGATCAGTGATGTCCCAGTGTCCCCCTCACACAGTGGAGTAGTGGCAGGTGAGGCGGTGCCCGTCTTACGCCCTCCGGTGGGCCGTACAGTAATGATGTGATACTTTATGACAAGTCATTGATGGAGAGGAGGAAACATTGTGGATAAAAAGCCAAAACAAACACATAAAATGCAGCTCTCTGGCCGCTCTGATCAGCAGCGATGGTGAGGCAGGAGCCAATGTAAGCACTGAAAGTGACAGCGGCCGGAGGACACAGAACAGAGCGCAGCGCAGGGGGAGAGGGAATCAGCAGGCGAGGGGTAGAAAAACCAGCCTACATATAAAGCACTGGTGTTAAGACTCCCTGCTGTCGGTGCCCCGTTACGGTCACTGCTATGGGGCCACCTTGTTATGGGGTATTGTGGGTAAAACAATGCTATGGGGGCTCCAGAGCAGTCACTCTTATGGGGCATCTGTAGAGGAGTAACAGTATTGTCACACTGATGAATGGCCGGCTTCAGCTACATGAAACCCGTGTGGTCGCACAGGGCGCTGGCCACATGCTTGCAGAGCGGGCATCAGGCGGATGTAGGCTGGAGGCAATTGCCCTTCCTGACAAGATGATTTTCCCCCACCATACAGCATGTGGAACTACATGAATTATCCTCCTCCTGGCTCTGTCTCCTCCCATCGGATGTTCCAAGGTGCCACTGTCACCCCATCGGTGCCACCACAAAGCAATCACTTAGTTCTGCAGCTTATTCATGTGCTGAGCTTGGTTCTGGTACTGCACTTATGTACTGAAGCTGATTCCTGCTAGATTTCACAGTTTGTCTCTGGAGCTGTATCTATGTATTAGGCTTGGTTGTGGGGCTATGAGTTTGGTTCTGGTATTGTATCTATGCAGTGAGCTTGCTTCTGGTGCTGAATCTATGTATGCACTGAGCTTGCTTCTGGTGCTGAATCTATGTATGCACTGAGCTTGATTCTGGTGCTGTATTTATGAAATGTGCTTGGCTCTGGGGCTGTATTTAAAGGGGTTCTGTCATTAAAAAAAAAATTCTATACTTACCTATTCCTCCCCCGTCATTCTACTTACCAGATCTTCACCTCCCCCATCTTCTCCGGTCTCCTGCAGTACCGCGGATCACTTCACCTGCAGCTGCCTGATTCCTCTCCTTCCTGTGAGGTTACGTACATTGCCGACAGTCTCCTTCCTGTCAGCCAATGTACGCTACGTCACAGCTGACAGGCCAGCAGGGGGAGTGCCGAGCTACTAAAGAGATTGCTCATGCGAGCTGTCTCTGAAATAGATTAGAATTCCTTCCTAGACAGAGAACGCTACAGCATAGGGACCTGACCTTCACTGACCGGAAGGAGTGTGAGGAATGCCGGCTTCATAACAAGCCAGTCCGCCTGCAGTGAGGTGACCCCGAGGCACTGCAGAATCTTAGTCATGAGAAGATGCGGTAAGGAGACTGACGGGGAAGAAATAGGAGAGTATAGAAGATTTTTTATGACGAAACGCCTTTAAGTATTGAAGTTGGTTCTGGTGCTGTATGTATGTACAGAGGTTGGTTTGGGCTGCTGGATTTATGTTATCAGCTTTGTTTCAGGGCAGTATTCAAGCACTGAAGTTGGTTCAGGCACTGTATCTATATACTGAGCTTGGTACTTGTACTGTATTTATGTTACCATTTTGGTTTTGGTGCTCTATGTACGTCATGTGCTTGGTTCTGGTATTGCATCTGTGTATGAAGGCTGGTTCTGATACTATATTTATGGTATGCTCTTGGTACTGGTGCTGTATGGATGGTATCCTGCTGCTTCCGGCACAAGCACATTACAGGCAGACTGCCAATCGGTGTAAACTATACTGTGTTTTTCTTATGACGGGGAGGGGCACCAAATAAAACCATGCCCAGAATACCATCCCACCTGAGGCCAGCACTGCACTGATGTTACCAAGATCGTGAGGGCCACCATACTCGAAGACAGGACTTTTAAAACCGGACGCGTTTTGCTATACGCACTTTGTCCTAAGTTCTTCATTACGGGCAATAACATAAATGCTGGATTGTGATTGGCTGACAGGTGCCACACCTCCACGGTCTGCTCTACTGTTCACAGGCGACACCCTCAGGCAGATTTAGTAATACACCCATGTGAAGGGGCTGAGCCACCAATTAAAGCACAATCTACTGCACAGTGTCAGACTGCAGCATGTAAAGCAATTGTACATCAGTTACCTGGAAGAAAAATCTCCCACAATGCATCTCACATGGGGGAGAGACCCCCAAAATCCAACATTGCGCTGCATCTAAAGATTAATAACGACCGACTACCCCCCCCCCCATACTTAGCACCAAATATTAACCCTTTACAATTCAGTGGACTCCATCCTCCTCCACCTTGGTGATTCAGTATTATAGCAGTAAGTGCCCCTTTGTACACCTGCAGGTCGGAGGAGTCGGACCCTCACCTCGCGGCCGCCTCACCCCTCGCCCACCACACAGTAGAGGTAGTCGCCTTACCTTGAAGGTACATTTCCTCTCCTTCGGTGAACATTTGGTGGCATCTGCTGCATCGTGCACAGCTGGGATGGTAGTGCTTGTCCCCAGCCTGCGGAACAAAGAGACACAGCGCTCAGCAAAGAGGCACCTGCTACCCACCGACAGCCACGTGTCCCCGGAGAGAGGGCACAGGAGAGCTCGGCAGGCAGGGGCATACAGGAGATTAGATACACGGCTCAGCAGGCAGGGGCATACAGGATAGGATTAGATACACGGCTCAGCAGGCAGTGATATACAGGAGAAGATTAGATACACGGCTCAGCAGGCAGTGGCATACAGGAGATTAGATACACGGCTCAGCAGGCGGTGACATACAGGAGAAGATTAGATACACGGCTCAGCAGGCAGGGGCATACAGGATAGGATTAGATACACGGCTCAGCAGGCGGTGACATACAGGAGAAGATTAGATACACGGCTCAGCAGACAGTGATATACAGGAGAAGATTAGATACACGGCTCAGCAGGCAGTGGCATACAGGAGATTAGATACACGGCTCAGCAGGCGGTGACATACAGGAGAAGATTAGATACACGGCTCAGCAGGCAGTGACATACAGGAGAAGATTAGATACATGGCTCAGCAGACAGTGGCATACAGGAGAAGATCAGATACACGGCTCAGCAGGCAGTGACATACAGGAGAAGATTAGATACACGGCTCAGCAGACAGTGACATACAGGAGAAGATTAGATACACGGCTCAGCAGACAGTGACATACAGGAGAAGGTTAGATACACGGCTCAGCAGGCAGTGGCATACAGGAGTATAGATACACGGCTCAGCAGGCAGTGACATACAGGAGAAGATTAGATACGCGGCTCAGCAGACAGTGGCATACAGGAGATTAGATACATGGCTCAGCAGACAGTGGCATACAGGGGAAGATTAGATACATGGCTCAGCAGACAGTGGCATACAGGAGATTAGATACATGGCTCAGCAGACAGTGGCATACAGGAGATTAGATACATGGCTCAGCAGGCAGTGGCATACAGGAGATTAGATACACGGCTCAGCAGGCAGTGGCATACAGGAGAAGATTAGATACACGGCTCAGCAGACAGTGGCATACAGGGGAAGATTAGATACGCGGCTCAGCAGACAGTGGCATACAGGGGGAGATTAGATACAGCAGCTCGGCAGGCAGTATCACACAGGATAGGATTAGATACAGCGGCTCAGCAGACAGTATCACACATGATGGGATTAGATACACAGCTCAGCAGACAGTATTATACAGGATATGAGTAGATACAACCACATCAGACAGTATCACACAGTGTAGGATTGGATACACAGCTCAGCTGACAGTATCACATATGATGGAATTAGATACACAGCTCAGCAGACAGTATCACACATGATGAGATTAGATACACAACTCAGCAGTCAGTATCACACAGGATGGGATGAGATACACACCTCAGCAGACAGTATCACACAGGATAGGATTAGATACACAGCTCAGCAGACAGTATCACACAGGATAGGATTAGATACACAGCTCAGCAGATAGTATCACACAGGATAGGATTAGATACACGGCTCATTAGACAGTATCACACAGGATAGGATTAGATACACAGCTCAGCAGGCAGTATCACACAGGATAGGATTAGATACACGGCTCAGCAGGCAGCATCACACAGGATAGGATTAGATACACAGCTCAGCAGACAGTATCACACAGGATAGGATTAGATACACAGCTCAGCAGATAGTATCACACAGGATAGGATTAGATACACGGCTCAGCAGGCAGTATCACACATGATAGGATTAGATACACAGCTCAGCAGACAGTATCACACAGGATAGGATTAGATACACGGCTCAGCAGACAGTATCACACAGGATAGGATTAGATACACGGCTCAGCAGGCAGTATCACACAGGATTGGTGTTGCCACAGAGTTGCCATTTAGGAATCTACATTAGTTGGGTGACACCCGTGTGGGCGCCGTGGCGTTGCTCCTACTGGTTGTCACCCAGAGGAAACGTTCTGTAATGTAAACTGAATGATGGGTTCTGCGCCGTTCGTGTGATGCGGCGTGCGAGTCCCAGGAGCTGACACTCGTAAAGGAAATGATCGTTACACTGTGATTGGTTGCTATAGGCAGGATTTTCGTCCGTGGTCCACGCTGCGCATTGTAGCACTTTGCGGCGGTTCTTTCGCCATAACGGTTTCCCCACCGCAGTGATTAGTCGTCGCCTTTTACGTCATTTCTCGCATCCTGCACATTTCCATGACTGGAGGCTCCTTTAAGACATCAGATAAGAACCCCGCTGGAGGACAGAACAGGAATTATCTCAGCTCCTGGCTCTGAGGAACGCGGTGGCGTCCAAATGAGCGCATAGTATGGCGGCCACCAGGATAGACATCTAATCCGGATTATACAAGATCTGACACAGTAACGAGCCCCCCGCAGTGACCCCCAAATACCACAACTCTATCACACAATGACTACAATGCAGAGGAGGCTCAGCCACGTGTAGTCAGCTGGCTGACTCCTCCGAGCACCAGAGCGCACGTACAAGCAAGCGGAAAGGATTTATCTTCACTAATTGCCCCCACAGGGATTACAGGGGTCACTAATCCCATCAGTAATGACCCTCCTTATTACACTTCCTAAACCCTCACCCAGCTTTCCCAGACTTCTGAGTGCCAAATGTACCAAGTTATGCACCGTCCGCCTGTGTCCCCCGCTGCAGAACTCCCCACATGTGCCCTTTAGGCACAAATGACAGCTGCTTTATTGTCCCCGTATATGGGGCAGTCACCCTCCTTCCCGGAAAGAGAAATAATAAGGGCACATAACAGAGAAGTCAAGAACTCCCATGTACAATATACAGGGGGGTCCAATGAAACAATTCTGGGCAGGGAATCTGACTTAAATGCATTTGTGAATTCTACTCATAGAATTACCTGATAAAATTCTAGCTTACTGCAGCCACCACTAGGGGGAGCTCACTACATGCAGAAATATACAGCCACCACTAGGGGGAGCTCACTACATACAGATATATACAGACACCACTAGGACTACATGCAGAAATGTACAGCAACTACTAGGGGGAGCTCAATACATGCAGAAATGTGCAGCCACCACTGTGGGGGAGCTCACTACATACAGAAATGTACAGCCACCACTGGGGGGAGCTCACTACATACAGAAATGTACAGTCACTACTAGGGGGAGCTCAATACATACAGATATATACAGCCACCACTAGGAGGAGCTCACTACATACTGATTTATACAGCCACCACTAGGAGGAACGCACTACATACAGATATATACAGCCACCACTAGGAGGAGCTCACTACATACCGATTTATACAGCCACCACTAGGAGGAACGCACTACATACAGAAATGTACAGTTGCCACTAGTGGGAGCCCACTGTATACGGATATATACAGCCACCACTAGAGGTAGCTCACTGTATACAGCTATACACAGCCACCACTAGGAGAAGCTCACCACATACCAATTTATACAGCCACCACTAGGAGGAACTCACTTCATACAGAAATGTATAGCCACTGTTAGGAGGAGCTCACTACATACAGATCTATATAGCCACCACTAGGGGGAGCTCATTACATACAGATTTATGCAATCATCACTAGGAGACCTCAC
Organism: Eleutherodactylus coqui; assembly: GCF_035609145.1. NCBI lineage: Eukaryota > Metazoa > Chordata > Amphibia > Anura > Eleutherodactylidae > Eleutherodactylus > Eleutherodactylus coqui. Next base: position 294,241,471 of record NC_089840.1, on the reverse strand, counting down.
TGTACACAGATCAATACAGTGACCACTAGGGGGAGCTCATTGTATATACGGTAGATATATATATATATATATATATATATATATATATATATATAGCCACAGACCTGAATGCCCCATGTTTACTTCTATGGGACGGAGGGAGACTGCTCATCGCAAGCATCTCCACTTTAAACATAACACAACTTTGAAGGCGGAGAGTCACTTCTAAAGTGGTAATACCAACCCCAGCCACTGGGGGACATGTGTCCGCCTACCCAGAGGTGGTGGATAAAAGCAAAGGGCACCAGGACGGACCCCACTTGTATCCATTGTTTGGCATCACATCAGCGGGGTCTGCAGGCTGGTGTTCAACCTATAAGGTCCAATAACACTGAGGGGCTGATGCCCTGTCCTCACTGACTGGATAGTTCTAGAGTGCAAGCTCTGTGGGTCAGAACACGACATTGTGCAGGCAGAGTAATAATAACGACTGGAGACAGACTGAGTGCAACTGGGAAACATTTCACAGGTCAAACGTTGGAGGACCCCCCCCCCCCCGCTTCGTTTCCGGTAATTAATAGAACAAGGCCACTAATGAGGGGGGAAGTTTTGTTTCCCATTAAACTGTTTATTTTCCTTCTAGGAATAATGAAGATGGCGGCGTACGAGGAATGACAGAGGGCGCCGAAACCCTCCGAAAGTCTCCAGTGGTTATGGACAGGGGAGACTAAACCCGCCAAGCAGCAGCCCACCAGACCCTGATCATACGGGGGCTGCCTTGTCCTATAAGTCATAGCTTCTATTATGGAGCTGCATTCACTATTCTTCAGCTCCAGAACTGAACTCTCCCAGCATTCCCTGCATGTTCAGTGTGGGAACTATTTGTTCACAAGCTTGCTGACTGTTTCCAATTTCAACAGAAAACTGTTATTAAGGGGATATGCGCTTTAACCCCTTCCCACCCCAGGGCGTAAATTTACATTCTGGCTGGGGAGCAGTTCCCACCAATGGATGGAGCAGATTCAGAAGCTGAGCCTGCGCTACATGTAGGAGGAGCCAGCTGTGACCGACAGCCGGCCAACCGCTGCAACAGCGGGGATCGTGGAGAACACTAACCCCCGCTGTTAATCCCTTATATTCTGTATTCAGTGTGGATCATGGTATATAAAGGGTTCACAGAGAGAGGCCATCAGCACTCTACCATATAATCACGGAGGTGATGGTTTGCCATGGCAACCAGAAAATGGCATCCGGGTCTGCCATGGCCTGTGATAATGCATTGCAGTACAGAAGTAATACATTGCATTACCAGTGTGGTCCTAGCATCACAGGTTCAAGTCCCCTACAGAGACATAAGAAATGTAAAGAAAGATATAGTAAAAAAAAACGTTTTTTGCGCACTTTCCACTCTGGTGCAGTCCCAATCGTAATGACCAAAACAAAAAAAAAAAAATCAAAACACACCTTTTAACCTGCACAGCAAATACTAAAGAAAAAAAAAGGGCCAAAATGAGTTTTTGTTCATTTTGAATCCAAAAAAACACAATAAAAGTGATCCAAAAAAGGTATAATGTACCCCAAAGTAAAACCAATAAAAAACTACGGCTCATCACACTAAAAAAATGGCCCTCACGGAGCTCCGCCCATGGAAATAGAAAAAAAAAACTTATGGGGCTTTGAATGCAGCAAAGCAAAAAACCCATTTTTCTTCATAAAAAATAAATTTAAAAAAGGCTTATTATTCGGCAAAAGAGGGGGAAAAAAAGCTTAAAAAATATATATATATACCTAATTTTGTATTGACGTAATCATTCCAACCCGCAGAAAAAAAATGTAGCAAGTTACTTATGCTGCATGATCAATGCTAGAAACTATTTTTTTAAACAATGGCGGATTAATAAAAGTTCTGCAATACCTTATATGTAGCCCAAAATGGTCCCAATAAAGGTCACGGCTCGCTATATAAGACACACCCCCTCGCACGGCCATGGCGGGGAAAATGGGAAAAAAGGTATGGCTTTTGAAAAGTGGAGATGAAAATCCCCAAAAATCGTTGTGTCTGTGGGGCAAAAATAGGCCGCGTCACTAAGGGGTTAATCATTGCATAATGTAAAGAACGACAACTTTATAACAGTCTTTAAATTGAATTTCCTTTCATTCTTAAGATCTCTGCTTGCTGTCAAGGAAAGAGCTTTCTTTCTTGTAGTCCCGCCCCCGGGGTTTTCAGCCCACACAGAAAGAAGCAAAAATAAAGATCTGATAATTCCGGATTCTTCAGTCGTCATTAAAGCGATGACACAGAGCAGCGAGGAGAACATTGGCGCTATAAATAACACCGCAAACGCTGTTATTACCCGGGTATCAAGGCGTGAAACACCAATCATTAATTACAGGGGAAGAGTAAAATACATGGCAGCCACGATTCCTCTAGATCCAACGCACTCTGCCGGAGTTACACTATAATGAGCGTGCCGCCATCTGCTGTCACTAGACCGCCACCATGGCTGCCAGCACCGTCCTGCAGGTACAGATGTCTCCCAGCGGCACACCTGACAATGTCAGTCCATGCTGCAGTCTGTATTGTTTCCACGTCACTTCTTCCACCGCGAGGCAGGGTTTCCGTAAGCGCGTTTGCGCATTTAAAGGGGCCAAATCCACATGCAGATCTGCGGCCGAACAAGTGGCTCAGCGGTCGGGAGTCGGCGGATTGTTTTAATAAATAGAATATGCTCCAAAAAGTTCAATGTAGATTCGGTGGGTGTGAGCAGGCGCCTCACTGCACCGTGATGGGAGGGGGGGGGGGGGGTCACAAGGGGCGCGTTCACGGGGGAGGACATAATCCACTGGCAAAATCCTCAGGATCACATGTGGATTTTGGTACAGAATCGCGTGGTTACACATGTGGACATTGTGGGGATATTCCCTGCGGAAGAATATCGCGCAACTTCCTGCAGAGTATTCCGATCTACGTGAAAGTGACTAAAGAAGTGTAAGAATGTGAAAGCGAAGGGGAAGTCACCTCATCCACTGGTTTAAACACTTCCTAACAGTCTGGTCAGATGCTCCTCTCTACTGGTGGTCTGTAGGGGGCATCCTGAGCCCGTTCACTTTCTGTGCCCTCCCCCATCCACTGGTCCCAACATCTCCTAACAGTCTGATCAGATGCTCCTCTCTACTGGTGGTCTGTAGGGGGCGTGCTGAGCCCGGTCACCTTGTGTGCCCTCACACATCCACTGGTCCTAACACCCCCTAACAGGCTGGTCAGACGCTCCTCTCTACTGGTGGTCCGTAGGGGGCATCCCGAGCCCGGTCACCTTGTATGCCCCCATCCACTGGTCTAAACACCCCCTAACAGTCTGGTCAGACGCTCCTCTCTACTGGTGGTCTGTAGGGGGCGTCCTTAGCTCGGTCACCTTGTGTGCCCTCACACATCTACTGGTCCCAACACCTCCAACAGTCTGGTCAGATAGTTCTCTCTACTGGTGGTCTGTAGGGGGGTCCTGAGTCCGGTCACCTTGTGTGCCCTCATCCACCGGTCCCAACACCCCCTAACAGTCTGGTCAGACGCTCCTCTCTACTGGTGGTCTGTAGGGGGCGTCCTTAGCTCGGTCACCTTGTGTGCCCCCATCCACTGGTCCCAACACCTCCTAACAGTCTGGTCAGACGCTCCTCTCTACTGGTGGTCTGTAGGGGGCGTCCTGAGCCCGGTCACCTTGTGTGCCTCCATCCACTGGTCCCAACACCTCCTCCTAACAGTCTGGTCAGATGCTACTCTCTACTGGTGGTCTGTCAGGTGTGTGCGTGTGTGACGTGCATGAAGCAGAGCAGTGTGCGTGTGTGACGTGCATGAAGCAGAGCAGTGTGCGTGTGTGACGTGCATGAAGCAGAGCAGTGTGCGTGTGTGACGTGCATGAAGCAGAGCAGTGTGCGTGTGTGACGTGCATGAAGCAGAGCAGTGTGCGTGTGTGACGTGCATGAAGCAGAGCAGTGTGCGTGTGTGACGTGCATGAAGCAGAGCAGTGTGCGTGTGTGACGTGCATGAAGCAGAGCAGTGTGCGTGTGTGACGTGCATGAAGCAGAGCAGTGTGCGTGTGTGACGTGCATGAAGCAGAGCAGTGTGCGTGTGTGACGTGCATGAAGCAGGGCAGTGTGCGTGTGTGACGTGCATGAAGCAGGGCAGTGTGCGTGTGTGACGTGCATGAAGCAGAGCAGTGTGCGTGTGTGACGTGCATGAAGCAGAGCAGTGTGCGTGTGTGACGTGCATGAAGCAGAGCAGTGTGCGTGTGTGACGTGCATGAAGCAGAGCAGTGTGCGTGTGTGACGTGCATGAAGCAGAGCAGTGTGCGTGTGTGACGTGCATGAAGCAGAGCTGTGTGCGTGTGTGACGTGCATGAAGCAGAGCTGTGTGCGTGTGTGACGTGCATGAAGCAGAGCTGTGTGCGTGTGTGACGTGCATGAAGCAGAGCTGTGTGCGTGTGTGACGTGCATGAAGCAGAGCTGTGTGCGTGTGTGACGTGCATGAAGCAGAGCTGTGTGCGTGTGTGACGTGCATGTAGCAGAGCTGTGTGCGTGGTGTGACGTGCATGTAGCAGAGCTGTGTGCGTGGTGTGATGTGCATGTAGCAGAGCTGTGTGCGTGGTGTGACGTGCATGTAGCAGAGCTGTGTGCGTGGTGTGATGGTGTGACGTGCATGTAGCAGAGCTGTGTGCATGGTGTGACGTGCATGGAGCAGGGCTGTGTGCGTGGTGTGACGTGCATGGAGCAGAGCTGTGTGACGTGCATGGAGCAGAGCTGTGTGCGTGTGTGACGTGCATGAAGCAGAGCTGTGTGCGTGTGTGACGTGCATGAAGCAGAGCTGTGTGCGTGTGTGACGTGCATGAAGCAGAGCTGTGTGCGTGTGTGACGTGCATGAAGCAGAGCTGTGTGCGTGTGTGACGTGCATGAAGCAGAGCTGTGTGCGTGTGTGACGTGCATGAAGCAGAGCTGTGTGCGTGTGTGACGTGCATGTAGCAGAGCTGTGTGCGTGGTGTGACATGCATGTAGCAGAGCTGTGTGCGTGGTGTGATGTGCATGTAGCAGAGCTGTGTGCGTGGTGTGACGTGCATGTAGCAGAGCTGTGTGCGTGGTGTGATGGTGTGACGTGCATGTAGCAGAGCTGTGTGCATGGTGTGACGTGCATGGAGCAGGGCTGTGTGCGTGGTGTGACGTGCATGGAGCAGAGCTGTGTGACGTGCATGGAGCAGAGCTGTGTGCGTGTGTGACGTGCATGGAGCAGAGCTGTGTGTGTACACCAGAAACACTGGTACTATAATTTCCAAATACTAGTCACTTACATATCTGCCTGAGATGAAATTGCATGCAGAGTTTTACAACAAAATGACAACTTCTTCTGGAGGCGGATCATTCTTACAAAGTGTATTATCCGTATACTTCCTCGGTTCAGCGAATCTGAGGGCCGTTTTGCGCTGAATGATACATTCAGAGTCTCGCTGGATTGCAGGAATCTGAACGATAATCCATCCGTCATTCAGATTCTGCAGGCATAAAAATCAATCGACAATTAACCCTTTTATCTATGAACGACGGCCTGTTTACAGTGACTGGAGCCGGGCGGCCAGAAGCGTTCTCCAGTCGACTCCGCCTCCATTCGCAGAGTAAGAAAGCTCAGGAGAGATTACCGCTGGGATGACTATCAGGCACTGAAGCATCTGACAGTTGTCCCATGTAAGGCCTGTGTCACATAAGCATACGCGTATTTGCACGTGCGTTCTGCGCATTGGCTGTTGCGAGTTTGAATGAGCAAAAGCATTTTTTTTCCGAACATTTGTGCATTCGTCGTTTACAATTGCGCAAGAAAAAAAACACACTCATCTATGCTCTTATCCATTGAAATGGCCAATTAGTTTAATGAGTACAGGATGTATTCGTTTCCCGCACAAATGTGCAGAAAAGTAGAGCATGCTGCGTTTTTTTCTGCATGACGCAAATTGCGCACAATCGGATCAGCAGGAAACTCGCTGCTGCGGTCTCGGACTGGTTTTAGTCTTCCAAGTTACACTAACTGCTGCGGTGTGTGGCTCCAAGAGCGTTCCCACCCATCTATGAGCATTCAGTCACTCTCAGGACCCTCCAGACCCCTCTCCCATTCTCCCATTCTCCCATTATCCCCCCACATATTGAAATCCAGGAAGCCCAATCCTTTTGATCGCACTACATGCCCTGCTGGTTCAGTGTCTGCATGGAGCATGCATAACAGCAACCAGCAGACCAATGCCTGCAGCTCTGGATGTGACTGAAGGCTGATATTATATAACGACAGAATTGTGAATGCAGCTCTGGATGAAGTAGATTTTCCTAAATGCAAGCAAGTGAAATCTTAAAAAGCTACAGTACAAATGTGGAAAATCTAGTGAATATTCAAGGCATCAGATATGATGATATAATATAGGGACGGGGTAAATCTGTATAAACCGGGGGTCGTCATTGCTCTGACGATGTGAAAACCTGGCAGCATTTCTAGGTAAGAGACACAGAGCGCCTCCTCTTGGCCTCATGGATCACATTCTGGCAACATTATCCAATGATGGCTTCCGGCTACAGACGAGATTCACAACATGATCCTGACACAAATACATGTCCACCCTAATAGATAACAGATCACAACCCAACACGCCCCAAACATGTCATCTCCACCTAGAAACCAGCCCACAGAGACACTGCCATCAAACAGGAGCAGGCGGCACCAAGAAAGCTGGGTGACCACTAATACAGATGCCCTTAACGCTCCAACAAGATGGTGATCAGCCTTTTCTACAGCCCTGAATAGCGCATCTACCAAATTATACAGCATTATATTCTATGACGGCCATATTGACAATCACCTACATATAGTACCCAACCAAGAGGAGGCATCATCATCAAATCACGAGACATATGACAGAGCAATATGAAGGGGAGCAGAAGGCTTCATAACATGCAGACTCTGAACTCCATCCCACTTCAAGAATATAAAATAACAACACCTTCACTTACTGATCCTTCAAATATATAACAGAAAACCAGTGTGAATACTGCCCCCTATGTACAAGAATATAACTACTGTAATACTGCCCCCTATGTACAAGAATATAACTACTATAATACTGCCCCCTATGTACAAGAATATAACTACTATATTACTGCCCCCTATGGACAAGAATATAACTACTATAATACTGCCCCCTATGTACAAGAATATAACTACTATAATACTGCCCCCTATGTACAAGAATATAACTACTATAATACTGCCCCCTATGTACAAGAATATTACTACTATAATACTGCCCCCTATGTACAAGAATATAACTACTATAATACTGTCCCCTATGTACAAGAATATAACTACTATAATACTGCCCCCTATGTACAAGAATATAACTACTATAATACTGCCCCTATGTACAAGAATATAACTACTATAATACTGCCCCTATGTACAAGAATATAACTACTATAATACTGCCCCTTATGTACAAGATTATAACTACTATAATACTGCTCCTATGAACAAGAATATAAGTACTATAATACTGCCCCCTATGTACAAGAATATAACTACTATATTACTGCCCCCTATGTACAAGAATATAACTACTATAATACTGCCCCCTATGTACAAGAATATAACTACTATATTACTGCCCCCTATGTACAAGAATATAACTACTATAATACTGCCCCCTATGTACAAGAATATAACTACTATAATACTGTCCTCTATGTACAAGAATATAACTACTATATTACTGCCCCCTATGTACAAGAATATAACTACTATAATACTGCCCCTATGTACAAGAATATAACTACTATAATACTGCCCCCTAGGTACAAGAATATAACTACTATAATACTGCCCCCTATGTACAAGAATATAACTACTATAATACTGCCCCCTATGTACAAGAATATAACTACTATATTACTGCCCCCTATGTACAAGAATATAACTACTATAATACTGCCCCCTATGTACAAGAATATAACTACTATAATACTGTCCTCTATGTACAAGAATATAACTACTATAATACTGCTCCTATGTACAAGAATATAACTACTATAATACTGCTCCTATGAACAAGAATATAACTACTATAACACTGCCCCCTATGTACAAGAAAATAACTACTATAATACTGCCTCCTATGTACAAGAATATAACTACTATAATACTGCCCTCCATGTACAAGAATATAACTACTATAATACTGCCCCCTATGTACAAGAATATAACTACTATTTTACTGCCCCCTATGTACAAGAATATAACTACTATTTTACTGCCCCCTATGTACAAGAATATAACTACTATAATACTGCCCCCTATGTACAAGCATATAACTACTATAATACTGCCCCCTATGTACAAGAGTATAACTACTATAATACTGCCCCCTATGTACAAGAATATAACTACTATAATACTGCCCCCTATGTACAAGAATATAACTACTATAATACTGCCCCCTATGTACAAGAATATAACTACTATATTACTGCCCCCTATGTACAAGAATATAACTACTATAATACTGCGCCTATGTACAAGAATATAACTACTATAATACTGCCCCTATGTACAAGAATATAACTACTATAATACTGCGCCTATGTACAAGAATATAACTACTATAATACTGCCCCTATGTACAAGAATATAACTACTATAATACTGCCTCCTATGTACAAGAATATAACTACTATAATACTGTCCCCTATGTACTAGAATATAACTACTATAATACTGCCTCCTATATACAAGAATATAACTACTATAATACTGCTCCTATGTACAAGAATATAACTACTATAATACTGCCCCTATGTACAAGAATATAACTACTATAATACTGCTCCTATGTACAAGAATATAACTACTATAATACTGCCCCCTATGTACAAGAATATAACTACTATAATACTGCCCCCTATGTACAAGAATATAACTACTATAATACTGCCTCCTATGTACAAGATTATAACTACTATAATACTGCCCCTATGTACAAGATTATAACTACTATAATACTGCCTTCTATGTACAAGAATATAACTACTATAATACTGCTCCCTATGTACAAGAATATAACTACTATAATACTGCCCCCTATGTACAAGAATATAACTACTATAATACTGGCCTCTATGTACAAGAATATAACTACTATAATACTGCCCCCTATGTACAAGAATATAACTACTATATTACTGCCCCCTATGTACAAGAATATAACTACTATAATACTGCGCCTATGTACAAGAATATAACTACTATAATACTGCCCCCTATGTACAAGAATATAACTACTATAATACTGCGCCTATGTACAAGAATATAACTACTATAATACTGCCCCTATGTACAAGAATATAACTACTATAATACTGCCTCCTATGTACAAGAATATAACTACTATAATACTGTCCCCTATGTACTAGAATATAACTACTATAATACTGCCTCCTATATACAAGAATATAACTACTATAATACTGCTCCTATGTACAAGAATATAACTACTATAATACTGCCCCCTATGTACAAGAATATAACTACTATAATACTGCTCCCTATGTACAAGAATATAACTACTATAATACTGCCCCTATGTACAAGATTATAACTACTATAATACTGCCCCTATGTACAAGATTATAACTACTATAATACTGCCTTCTATGTACAAGAATATAACTACTATAATACTGCTCCCTATGTACAAGAATATAACTACTATAATACTGCCCCCTATGTAGAAGAATATAACTACTATAATACTGCCCCCTATGTACAAGAATATAACTACTATAATACTGCCCCCTATGTACAAGAATATAACTACTATAATACTGCCTCCTATGTACAAGAATATAACTACTATAATACTGCCTCCTATGTACAAGAATATAACTACTATAATACTGCTCCCTATGTACAAGAATATAACTACTATAATACTGCCCCCTATGTACAAGAATATAACTACTATAATACTGCTCCCTATGTACAAGAATATAACTACTATAATACTGCCCCCTATGTACAAGAATATAACTACTATAATACTGTCCCCTATGTACAAGAATATAACTACTATAATACTGCCTCCTATGTACAAGAATATAACTACTATAATACTGCCCCCTATGTACAAGAATATAACTACTATAATACTGCCCCCTATGTACAAGAATATAACTACTATAATACTGTCCCCTATGTACAAGAATATAACTACTATAATACTGCCCCCTATGTACAAGAATATAACTACTATAATACTGCCCCCTATGTACAAGAATATAACTACTATAATACTGTCCCCTATGTACAAGAATATAACTACTATATTACTGCCCCCTATGTACAAGAACTATAACTACTATAATACTGCCCCCTATGTACAAGAATATAACTACTATAATACTGCTCCCTATGTACAAGAATATAACTACTATAATACTGCCCCCTATGTACAAGAATATAACTACTATAATACTGCCCCCTATGTACAAGAACATAACTACTATAATACTGCTCCCTATGTACAAGAATATAACTACTATAATACTGCCTCCTATGTACAAGAATATAACTACTATAATACTGCCTCCTATGTACAAGAATATAGCTACTATAATACTGCCTCCTATGTACAAGAATATAACTACTATAATACTGCCTCCTATGTACAAGAATATAACTACTATAATACTGCCTCCTATGTACAAGAATATAACTACTATAATACTGCCCCCTATGTACAAGAATATAACTACTATAATACTGCCCCCTATGTACAAGAATATAACTACTATAATACTGCCCCCTATGTACAAGAATATAACTACTATAATACTGCTCCCTATGTACAAGAATATAACTACTATAATACTGCCCCCTATGTACAAGAATATAACTACTATAATACTGCCCCCTATGTACAAGAATATAACTACTATAATACTGCTCCCTATGTACAAGAACATAACTACTATAATACTGCCTCCTATGTACAAGAATATAACTACTATAATACTGTCCCCTATGTACAAGAATATAACTACTATAATACTGCTCCCTATGTACAAGAACATAACTACTATAATACTGCCTCCTATGTACAAGAATATAACTACTATAATACTGCCTCCTATGTACAAGAATATAGCTACTATAATACTGCCTCCTATGTACAAGAATATAACTACTATAATACTGCCTCCTATGTACAAGAATATAACTACTATAATACTGCCTCCTATGTACAAGAATATAACTACTATAATACTGCCTCCTATGTACAAGAATATAACTACTATAATACTGCCCCCTATGTACAAGAATATAACTACTATAATACTGCCCCCTATGTACAAGAATATAACTACTATAATACTGTCCCCTATGTACAAGAATATAACTACTATAATACTGCCCCCTATGTACAAGAATATAACTACTATAATACTGCTCCCTATGTACAAGAATATAACTACTATAATACTGCCTCCTATGTACAAGAATATAACTACTATAATACTGCTCCTATGTACAAGAATATAACTACTATAATACTGCCCTCTATGTACAAGAATATAACTACTATAATACTGCTCCTATGTACAAGAATATAACTACTATAATACTGCCCCCTATGTACAAGAATATAACTACTATAATACTGGCCCCTATGTACAAGAATATAACTACTATAATACTGTCCCCTGTGTACAAGAATATAACTACTATAATACTGCCCCCTATGTACAAGAATATAACTACTATAATACTGCCTCCTATGTACAAGAATATAACTACTATAATACTGCCCCCTATGTACAAGAATATAACTACTATAATACTGCTCCCTATGTACAAGAATATAACTACTATAATACTGCCTCCTATGTACAAGAATATAACTACTATAATACTGCTCCTATGTACAAGAATATAACTACTATAATACTGCCCTCTATGTACAAGAATATAACTACTATAATACTGCTCCTATGTACAAGAATATAACTACTATAATACTGCCCCCTATGTACAAGAATATAACTACTATAATACTGCTCCCTATGTACAAGAATATAACTACTATAATACTGGCCCCTATGTACAAGAATATAACTACTATAATACTGCCCCCTATGTACAATAATATAACTACTATAATACAGCCCCCTATGTACAAGAATATAACTACTATAATACTGCTCCCTGTGTAGAAGAACAAGTCTAAGGTAGCTGCCTGGCCTTGCTGGCAGTTGTTGTTCTGCAGCGGGTCGGGGACGGGGCTCATGCTTTACTTCCTCTTTCGAAAGCTCTGCTGGAACCTGTACTTTCGCGCAGCTGCACCAAGAACACGCGGCGTTATAAGTTATAATCAGCCCCTCTGTCCTCGGGGAGCGGCGCTCACCTATACACTGAGGATGAATATCCTGCAATCTGCGATTACATAATCATCATTATTAGAATTACAAAACGCCAATTACAGTGAGAGACGGACGGACAGGATACACCGCGCAGGGCGTTCAGATCCTCAGGGCAACAAGAGTAAGTCAATCCCACATGGCTGTACAACTACAGCACATACATAATCTACAGAAGAAGTAATCTCTGATGTTACATAGGACTGCAGTGACATCTACTACATTATCTGTCCTCAGAGTTATCACTGTGTTATCTATGGTGTTACATAGGACTGCCGGTCACATCTACATCATTTGTAATCAGAGAGTTATCACTGTGTTATCTGTGGGGTTACATAGGACTGCAGGTCACATCTACTACATCATTTGTAATCAGAGAGTTATCACTGTGTTATCTATGGGGTTACATAGGACTGCAGTGGCATCTACTACATTATCTGTAATCAGAGAGTTATCAGTATGTTATCAGTGGGGTTACATAGGACTGCCACATCTACTACATTATCTGTAATCAGAGAGTTATTACTGTGTTATCTATGGTGTTACATAGGACTGCAGGTCCCATCTAGTACATCATCTGCACAGCTCTGCTACATGCGCACACATCACACCTCTGATGCTCGGTTACCTGGGACTGATGACTCGCTGTCTCTCCCCTGGTTCTTGGCTTGGGGACTCCGGAGTCTTTGCTCTGTATTTCGGGACTGTTGGGGGTCAGTCGCTCGCTCGCCGGTTATTACATCATTTTGTCCCTCGCAGCGAGAGGGAAATTACAGAGAACTGCAGATCCGTCGGCTGACAGAACACAAGAGGCGAGGAGCAGCAGGGAGGGGCGCAGGGAATGTTCTCCAGGCCTGCGAAACGCGTTCTAGCATTGCCTGGGACAGAGGAGGAGGAGGAGGGGAGGGATGGGAGAAGCTTCAGGTAAACCCTGACACAGCACAAGCTGCTGCCCCGGGGCGCCCTCCACAGACCAACCCCTGATGTCAGCGCTGCCCAACCGCCACACGTTCTACGAAGTTTATAAAGGTGTAACAAAGCGACATCGTTACAGCTCGGACCGTCACCTGGCCGAAGACCCTGGGAAGAGGAGCCACATCCTGCTGGGATGAACCATCTATGTCCAGCTACAACCAGCAGAATAGTGAGTGCAGCTCTGGGGTATAATACAGCATGTAACTCAGGAGCAGTACAGGATAAGTAATGTATGTACACAGTGACTCCACCAGCAGAATAGTGAGTGCAGCTCTGGAGTATAATACAGGATGTAACTCAGGAGCAGTACAGGATAAGTAATGTATGTACACAGTGAATCCACCAGCAGAATAGTGAGTGCAGCTCTGGAGTATAATACAGGATGTAACTCAGGAGCAGTACAGGATAAGTAATGTATGTACACAGTGACCCCACCAGCAGAATAGTGAGTGCAGCTCTGGAGTATAATACAAGATGTAACTCAGGAGCAGTACAGGATAAGTAATGTATGTACACAGTGAGTCCACCAGCAGAATAGTGAGTGCAGCTCTGGAGTATAATACAGCATGTAACTCAGGAGCAGTACAGGATAAGTAATGTATGTACACAGTGACTCCACCAGCAGAATAGTGAGTGCAGCTCTGGAGTATAATACAAGATGTAACTCAGGAGCAGTACAGGATAAGTAATGTATGTATACAGTGACTCCACCAGCAGAATAGTGAGTGCAGCTCTGGGGTATAATACAGGATGGAACTCAGGAGCAGTACAGGATAAGTAATGTATGTACACAGTGACTCCTCCAGCAGAATAGTGAGTGCAGCTCTGGAGTATAATGCAGGATGTAACTCAGGAGCAGTACAGGATAAGTAATGTATGTACACAGTGACTCCACCAGCAGAATAGTGAGTGCAGCTCTGGGGTATAATACAGGATGTAACTCAGGAGCAGTACAGGATAAGTAATGTATGTACACAGTGACTCCACCAGCAGAATAGTGAGTGCAGCTCTGGAGTATAATACAGGATGTAACTCAGGAGCAGTACAGGATAAGTAATGTATGTACACAGTGACTCCACCAGCAGAATAGTGAGTGCAGCTCTGGAGTATAATACAAGATGTAACTCAGGAGCAGTACAGGATAAGTAATGTATGTACACAGTGACTCCTCCAGCAGAATAGTGAGTGCAGCTCTGGAGTATAATGCAGGATGTAACTCAGGAGCAGTACATGATAAGTAATGTATGTACACAGTGACTCCACCAGCAGAATAGTGAGTGCAGCTCTGGGGTATAATACAGGATGTAACTCAGGAGCAGTACAGGATAAGTAATGTATGTACACAGTGACTCCACCAGCAGAATAGTGAGTGCAGCTCTGGAGTATAATACAGGATGTAACTCAGGAGCAGTACAGGATAAGTAATGTATGTACACCGTGACTCCACCAGCAGAATAGTGAGTTCAGCTCTGGAGTATAATACAGGATGCTTCTTAGGAGAACATAAGCATTAGGCAAGTAATCAGCATGGCAGCTTTCACCTCTTACCATTTCCTTGAATGGATTCATGTCTGGAGCGGGCACGGAGGTGACTGGCATCGGCCTCGGCTACATGGGAATGACTGTGGCCTCCACCTTGCATGTTCCTTGCTGATTAATCTCTGCACTGTCAAGTGTCCTTGTAAATCACAGAGTGCGCGGCCAAAGTGCTAAAAATTCTCTTGCAGTAAAGGTGCGCTTATTACGGGTTTGGTCCTCTAGGAGCGCCGCACCCACGCCAGCGAGTCATTATCCAGCTCACCTGCATCCTCCTACATTGTAACCTGACCGTGGTATAACACGGGACTCCTATGGAGCCGCCCCTTTACGTGTTCAATGTGAAGAAGAACCCAAGAGGATGATACATTGCCCCCATAGATAAGCGCCCCCTATGCTCCAGGACCCCCCAGAGACGCAGCATCACACGTTTTGTTCTAGACTCCTCTTATTATAGTCACGGTGCCTCCCACGAGCGCCTGCTCTGCAGTTCTGCACTGTCTGGGTCGCCCACCACCTGCAGCGCTGTTCATCCTGACCTTCTTGGTTCATAAACAAAATCCCAGAATGACAGTGAAGACTGACACGCCAGAATTCCATCTTGACTCATATATATATGGGTTGGAATTGTGGTTTATCTGATACAGAGCAGCTAATCTCCTGCAGTTACATGATACAATTCTGTCTGCAGCCACCACTAGGGGGAGCCTAGGAGATAACTGTATACTGTATATACATTAACCTCAGTAATAACCCAGTCATCTCCTGAGCTCCTCCTAGTGGTGGCTGTATATATCTATATATAACGGTAGTGAGGTCTTCTTAGTGATAACAGTACATATCTGTATGTAAACTTTCCCCTGGGGTGGTTGTATATGTGGTGAGCTCTTCCTAGTGAAGGCTGTATATACCAGTATACTGTTAGCTCCTCCTAGTTGTGGCTGTATATAATTAGCTCCCTCTAATGGTGGCTGTATACATTTGTGTACATTACGCTCCCCCTAGTGGTGGTTGTATATCTATGTATATAATGAGCTCCTTCTAGTGGTTGCTGCATATACCTGTAAACAGTTAGCTCCCCTAGTGATGGCTTCATATACCAGTATACAGTTAGCTGCCCCAGTGATGGCTCTATATACCAGTATACAGTTAGCTCCCCCTAGTGATGGCTTTATATATCTATATGCAGTGAGCTCCACCTAGTGGTGGCTGTAAGTATCAGTATGCACGGATTTTTCCCTAGTGGTGGCTGTATATCTCTGTATATAATGAGCCCCTTTCCAGTGGTGGCTGTGTGTGTGTATATATATATATATGTAAACAGTGAGCTGATGTTGGCTGCAGGCATAAGCTTTAAAGGGAACGGGCTATGAGTAATCAAAGTTATGGTGCCAATAGGGCAGGGACAAGGCGAGGTATTTTTATACTTACCCGCCTCCCGATGCCCGCGCTGTCAGCCCCAAAAGTCACCACGTGGACCGTGCAGCAGGCTCTGTGCGCACACTCACATAGAGATCAATAGGAGTGCATGCGCACAGCCTGGAGCTCAGAATCCGAAGCACGGTCTGCGCAATGACTTTACGGGCTGACAGCGCGGGCATCGGGAGGCGGGTAAGTATAAGAATACCTCCCTGGACTCCTGCCCTCGGAGCATTATAACTTAGCTTAAGGTGCTCATAGCCGGTAATCGGTTCTCTTTAATAGTATTACAGCATGTCCATTGCGTTCTGTGCTCCAGAGCTGCACTCTCCTGGCATTCCCTGCTTGTTCAGTGCCTGCTACAGTCTGTACAGTAATTATTACAGTCCGATCACATAATTGTTCTGTAGTTTAATGGGCAAAACTAAAATAAAAGCAGAAGACGCCCCAAATAATTACTGCCGTTCCAGTCCGCCAATCAGGGCGCTGTGATGTAACCCTTAACGATCAGACTGAGGTCACAGCTGCAGTCACCAAGTGAGCCGTTGTATAACAAGGCCCAGACTGCAACCTCAGCCGCGACTACATCTGCTGCCGGTGCCCAAAGCGCAGTAGTCATGAAACAGACTGCATAGACTTTTGCCATTATTCTGATAGGTCACATGACAGGTACGACACAGGCAGGTATACTATCCGCCAAGAATCAACCCCCGACATCACAGGCTGCCACCTCGCCATCACACCACCATCCCACAAGTTCCCATACAGACTTCTATGTTACTTAATGCCTCGTTGTCTTCTTACAAGTTGTAATCTCACCATTTTCATGCTCTCTGCTTACTGTCAGTGAATGGAAACATTCTTGTTTATACCCAGAGGCTGAAAATGTGTTCAGGCCTAATGCTTCTTACAGATGACGGGTTGTTACAATGTATCAGTGTGGACAATCCTCTGGGAGCTAAGCACATCAGCAGCACAAATCTCTTCCTGTCCTGATAGTTTGTTACAATGTATCAGTCCAGGAGTTTATCTAACAGGAGATCCGGAGGTTTTTCTCTTGCTCAGACTAGATACAACTGTAACAAGTCCTCAGCTGTGGGATGTATTAGGTGGGGACAGGTTTTCAACCTCAAGAGTTAAACAAGAGCATTTCTATTCACTGACAGCAAGCAGAATTCATGAGAATTGTGAAGAATTGAAAAACAAACTATAATAGAAAGATGCAGAACGTCGGCTCATGAGGGCGGAGCTTTACTGCATGGAAACAGGAAAAGACGTTTTAACCTTTTCATTACTGAATGTAAGGTCCGGTCCCACGTAAGTCACCGCGTGGCCGAGTCGCATCGGTAGTGATGCCAGTGTCTAATGAATTAGCTGCTCGCTAGCTGCAGGTCGTTAATGATTTTGCGGTTTGCCTGTGCAGCAATTAACAATAAACAGGCAGCATTCATTAGCACGCTGCGCAGACTAGGGGTACACAGGCGCCACAACCCAAACGCAACGTGGCTGCAACCGCTATGTGAGACTGTAGCATTAGAGCACATAGACAAGAGCGCCAGCTCACTGATTACATACTAAGTAAAAAGCCAATGATCCAGCAGAACGATGGCCCCCCAGCGCTGGATCACCAGACGTTCTCAGCCACCATCTTTCTATCCTCAAAACCTTTCTGTCTGCTGCCACCTAGTTCATACCAGCAGGAAAGATGACAGCTGCCGCCAACCTTCATTGGAGGGTCACCACTGCCAGCCCTCCAGCTAAAGGTTACTGCTGCCAGTGTCCTTGCGAGGGTGAGTACTGCAAGCCCTTTATCACGGGGCCAGCACCGCCAGCCCTTTATCACGGGGGCCAGCACTGCCAGCCCTTTATCACGGGGTCAGCACTGCCAGCCCTTTATCACGGGGGGCCAGCACTGCCAGCCCTTTATCACGGGGGGCCAGCACTGCCAGCCCTTTATCACGGGGGGCCAGCACTGCCAGCCCTTTATCACGGGGGGCCAGCACTGCCAGCCCTTTATCACGGGGGGCCAGCACTGCCAGCCCTTTATCACGGGGGGCCAGCACTGCCAGCCCTTTATCACGGGGGGCCAGCACTGCCAGCCCTTTATCACGGGGGGTCAGCACTGCCAGCCCTTTATCACGGGGGGTCAGCACTGCCAACCCTTTATCACGGGGGGTCAGCACTGCCAGCTGTTTATCACGGGGGGTCAGCACTGCCAGCCCTTTATCACGGGGGGTCAGCACTGCCAACCCTTTATCACGGGGGGTCAGCACTGCCAGCTGTTTATCACGGGGGGTCAGCACTGCCAGCCCTTTATCACGGGGGGTCAGCACTGCCAGCCCTTTATCACGGGGGGTCAGCACTGCCAGCCCTTTATTACGGGGGGCCAGCACTGCCAGCCCTTTATCACGGGAGCCAGCACTGCCAGCCCTTTATCACGGGGGTCAGCACTGCCAGCCCTTTATCATGGGGTCAGCACTGCCAGCCCTTTATCATGGGGTCAGCACTGCCAGCCCTTTATCATGGGGTCAGCACTGCCAGCCTCAGTATCCTGACACATATGCTGTAGGATTATTTGTGCCGGATAACCGGAAGTCCTGAGCTCAGATAACGGATTACTGGGAGCCCAGGTAACAGATTGGTAACAGTATACTGCATATAGTTATCTCCACCGCCCCTCCCCCGCACCGGTCATCCTTGTACAGGGCAGGTCAGAACAATTCGCTGGTCCAGGATACAATGTAACATCCAGAAGTAAACACTGCGATCGGCCCGTGGGAAATCTCCCGTAGAGAAGAGGCAGGAAATGGCCGCTTCTCAACTATTTCTGGTCCGTGTCCTGCAGGGGGCCCGAGGAAGGAGCCCGCAGCGCCGTTGCTATGGAGATGGGGGAGATAAGTGCACATATAGAAGCGAGATCTGCGAGCAGCTGCGGATCTGAGGATGAGGCTCACGATGAAGGAAGCGTCCGTCCGCAGTAAGAACCGCGCTGCAAAACCCACAACTCGTTTTGTTCTGAAGTTTTGTAAATATATAAAGTGTCCTCCGTCTGCAGAGAGTCGGGCGATCAGCGCCTCCCGGAGACGCCACTGTGCACCGCGGATCAGCGAGTCCCGGAGACGCCACCGCGCACCGCGGATCAGCGAGTCCCGGAGACGCCACCGCGCACCGCGGATCAGCGAGTCCCGGAGACGCCACCGCGCACCGCGGATCAGCGAGTCCCGGAGACGCCACCGTGCACTGCGGATCAGCGACGGCCAGACACACAACAACGCTTATCTCAAGGCTGACGTCACATTAACTTTTTGTAAAAACTGCGCCATTTTTGCTAAATACAGTTTTTGTCCTGAACTTTTATGGCAAAAAACCCGCTGCGTGTGATATCAGCCGCAGGTCAGCAGATTGCGGAAAGGCCGCGGGTCCGACGACCTCCATTGACTGTGCGGAATCCACACAGGATTGCAGCATGCTGCAATTTCTCCTCTGCGAGCGGAAAATCGCAATCGATTTACGCTCATGTAGAGGAAATCGCGATTTGCCATAGAATGCTATGGGTGGTGTTTGCTGCAGAATCCGAAGGCGGATGCCCACTCCGCATTCCGCAATGCAAATCCACCCGTGTGCAGGCGGCCTTCGGCAGCGTTTTCTTTCAAGCATTTTCTCAACAAAAAAAAACGCACGCGTGACCTAAAGCACCGCCGACAAAAGGAAAATCCCAGGTGCATTCAAAACATTGCACACGATTTTTCTGGCATTTTGCAAAAAAAAAAAAAGCCAAGAGAGCTCCCCCTGGAGGAAGCGTTGGAGCGTGCGCACATGGCAGAAATGCTGCAGGTTCTCACAATCCACAGCGTGGACGCAGCGTACACAGATCTGCGGTGGGCTTTGTCATTCTATGTTCCCACGTGACGGATTTCTGACGCAGGGGATCTTCTGCAGCAAATCTGTGCCAAAACCGTTTCATGCAGATCCACTGGGGAACCGAAGGACGAAAACTGCTGCAGATCCACAGCAAATCTCTATCCAAGAAGTGCGCCACGCGGGACCGCGCCCTATAAGCCCGCCACGCGGGAACTCGCCCTATAAGCCCGCCACGCGGGAACTCGCCCTATAAGCCCGCCACGCGGGAACTCGCCCTATAAGCCCGCCACGCGGGAACTCGCCCTATAAGCCCGCCATGCGGGAACTCACCCCACAGGTCCGCTACATGGTAGCATACCCTCACAGTGGATTTCATTCCTTGATGGGGAACAATCAGCAGCATTTCTGCACCAAATCCGTGGAAAGCTCCATTTGGTGCATATTTTGCCCCTGGGGATTCCCCTGCGAGCATACCTTCATACCTGTAGGCTGCGTTCACACAGTAACCTGCATCTGACAATTAAGACCTGGACATTCAAATCCGCAGTGAGATCCCCCGTAAGTAAAGTCGCTCGGAGAGGTTGCGTTTTGCCTCGTGTATCCTGACATAAGACATTGGGGGGCATTCCTGCTGCTCCCAGAAATATCAGGGGCTCCCCCAAAGTTGTCAGATGCGAGCTGTACATACAGGTGTCTATGATAAGTCCATGCTGCCATCTGGTGGTCAATTACTGAAAGTGCATTAAAAGTTCCATAAATCCTGTGCAACTTCTTATAACGCCAGATAGGAGTCGTCCAGCGCCCCCGCCTGACTATTAACCACTTCACGACCGCCTAATATAAAGTTATGTCCGGCGGTTGTGAAGGGTGTATGGAATGGGCTCCGCAGCGGAGTCCGCTCCATATCCGGCAGCTATAAATTGTTTCCGACAGCCACATTAATTTAGCCCTGATTGCAGCAGTTAACTCTTCAGATGCCACGTCAAAGCTGACCAGACGTATTAACAGTCAGCAGGAGGGAGGGAATCCTTCCTGCACCCTTGCCATGCGTAGATGCCCATCAAGTGCTGCCCATGGCAATATCAAAAATCACTCTAATCTGCAATACTGAAGTACTACAATATACATAACAAGCGATCAAATAATCGCAAGTTCAAGCCCCTTAAATAAAAGTGTAAAAAAAAGTAAAAAATAAATAAATAAAAAAAACTTTTAAAAATCAGAAACTTTAAAAAAACAAAACGTTTTTTCCCCCAGAAAAAATTGTAAACAAATAAAAACATCCCATATTTGGCATCGTCGCGTACGGAACAGTCTGAACTATTAAAACATTGACATATCACGATATTTGTCCCACGCGGTGACGGCGGTAAGACAAGCGCGTATTTTACCTGCATGAAAAAAAATCTGAAAATGTCCTATTATGGTTTGTGTTTCAGACCAGAATCGCCCATTAAGGTCAATGGGACGGCGTAACACGTAGCGAGCGCGTATGATACGGCGTATTTATGCATCAGCGCAGGAGACATCCATGGGATCCGCTTACTTTTTTTGCGCATGTGAAAACGCACACAGTTATCGGTCCGTGAAAACGCTGCATATCCATCGACTGAAACTGCATCCGCCCGTGTGAATGAGCGCTACATGTAACCCCTCCGTACACGGCTCTGGGGCTCACTGCTCTATGGGGGGGGGGTTCTCCCCTTCCTCCTCCTTAGCTTCCTACCTTGGAGGGTGCCCGGGTAAGGCTGGCAGAGCTATGTCACCATCTGCGAGTTGTTGTGGAGGTGTGCCGGAGCTCAGAATCCAAGATGGCCCCCGCTCCCTGTGCTGGTGCCGCCCGTTCCCCTCTGCCAAGCACTGGTTTCGGGGAAGGTGGAGAGCCGTTCCTTCTGGGTCCAGACCTTGTTATGGGCCACATAAAGTGAGGCGGGGGCCGGATTCGTCCCGCGGGCCTGGAGTTTGACTGATCCGTAAAAAACTAAAAACCTTGGTTTCCGTTAAAGTTTGGCGTGTTTTTTCTGTTTTTGCATTTACGGGATTGTAGACGGATCGGATAAAAACGGAAACCTGAAAGCAGTTGTGAACGGAGCGTCAGACTGCAGCGTCTTCGTATTAATACGCCGGGAGATCACCAGACCGGACACATTATAACAACGGACTCTCAAACCGGTTTTGGGGGTCAGTAACACTCAGAAGCAGGAAAAGTGCGCAGCGGGCGGACAGGAAGTCGTAGAAATGAAATAATTGAGAAGCCAATAACATAACATGTGAAGGGACTGCCGGAGGATCCGCCGCACGCCGCAGTGATGCTCTCAGCCGCGTGATGTGAACGTTGCACAATATCCCCCCCCCCTACAAATATCTGAAGCTTCAATTAAATTGCGCAACTTCAACTTATGACATTTGATATTCAGCCGCCAGAAGTGCGGAGGAGCCCAGAAATCCCCACAGCAACCAAATAACATTCAGTAAATCTCCGGCGCGGGTCGGAAGGCCAGACTGTCCTACAAATATCAGGAGCGGGGCCAGTAGATGAGGACAATGGAGAGCGGGGGAGGGGTGATGTCACCCACATCACGGTCTACAAAAACATGGAGCAATGAACGTGAGATACACAGAGAAGAAGAGGCTTATTATGGGTTAGCAGCAGATAACAGAAGAGAATAGCATCACACAGCAAAATATCGTAATGGGGTTGTCCAGTTGTAAACTACTGGTGGCCAATCCGTAGAACAGTCCATCAAGAGTAGATCAACGGGGGTCTGCTGCCCGGGATGCCCACCAATCCACTCTTTGCTGGGCCACTGCACTCATACACTGATATGATTTCTGCAGGAGGCAGACTGCTCTGTTCCCGCTGCAGTGGCCAGACTTGGTATTGCAGGCAATGTTCCCATT
Organism: Eleutherodactylus coqui; assembly: GCF_035609145.1. NCBI lineage: Eukaryota > Metazoa > Chordata > Amphibia > Anura > Eleutherodactylidae > Eleutherodactylus > Eleutherodactylus coqui. The sequence continues at coordinate 294,218,314 of NC_089840.1, read as the reverse complement.
GAATTATTGAATTGAATGGGAGCTGTACATGTAATACCAAGCCTGACCACTGCAGTGGAAACGGAGCAATCAGCTGCCTGCAGAAATCAGCTCAGTGCTCCAGCACACTAGACCAGCTGGTTAGAGGGCATCCAGGATGGCAGACCCCACCGATTTACTATTGGGCTTACTATTCATGCTAAGAACCCACAGATTGCTGGACTGAAGGGGGTAGGAGCTCTGGGCCCTTCAATTGTCATCGGCTCCTCTTGGCAGTTGATGAATGCAAATGGGTCTATAGAAGTCTATGCGTTCATCCTCAGCTGCCGAGAGGAACTGACAGGCAATGATGACAGCTGAAGGGGCACAGCTCTTGGGTGAGCCCCTTCATTCCAGCGATTGGTGGGGGTCTCAGCATTGGGGTCCCCACTGATCAAAGCTTTTGCCATGATACTCTAACATGTCAAAAGTTTCTTAAAAGTGCAATTACTCTCTAAGCTGGGATCATGAATAGCGCAGCAGAAGTGATGTGAAGTTCAGGGTCTGTGGGAAGCTGCGGGACATTCTCAGAACATTAACCCCTACAGTTTACCCCCCACAGAGCGCGTTCTGCCAGAAAAGTACATTACAGTTTTGGATGAACTGCGCTCATTAACCTTAAACAGCTGTAGCTCCAGTTGTATACAAGCTACTGGCATACTTTTGGTGTCAAGAACCAAAGCTACAGCAGTTTGAAGTGGGGTTGGGAAGCTGTGCAAAGGGGTCTGAGCAGGTAGTAAAGAAGATCTGTGAGTCTGCTATCTACGTAGCATGGTGGTGCAGGAAAACGTCACTTGTGTACGACCACGTTCAAAAGAATGGGGTCCATATTGGTGCATCTTGCAACGCACATCCCAGAGGTGGGGTAACTTTACTTTATGCTATCCTTCCTTATCAATCAGAGACCATATTTGCTCTCTGATTGTCACATGTGGGGTTTTCCCCAGAAGAAGAGTGAAAGGAAGAACACTTGCTCAGCTAAATCAGTCCTATATGCCATTTAACGTTGCAAATGCTCCGGCCATTGCTGCCTGCGGCATCTAAATGTTTTTACAGAAAAAAATATGTTTTTTCCCCCCTTACAGAATACTTTTAATACTAAAAAAAAAAAAACACTGAAAAAAATACACGTAATTAGTATCATCACATCTGTAACATCTGGTACTGGTAGATTATCAGCTCAGTAAACAGCCGTGTCCTGTTTATCTCACTTCCCCAAAACAGAAATAAAAAGTCAGCAAAAAGTCAAATATCGTCCGCCTCGAAATGGTACCAATAAAACTACAAGTCATCCTGGAACAAGCAAGCCCCCATACAGCTTTGTCAGCGGACAACTGAAACCTGTGAAACCCTAAAAAGAGGGTCTAAAACCCCAGCATGGGGCGCCACACAAAATAATAAATATTTCTTTTAAACAAAAGGTTTTTATGTTGCGCAAAAGTAATAAAACCTCCATAAATGTGGTTCTGTCATCATTGACCCATAGAATAGGGCTATATTTACACTGGAGAGCGACATATGGGGCTGTGAATGACGGCCCCATATCGCGCTCCCCACCATGTGAATTCCCCGTGGATGCGAGCCGTTTTTACGTCACAACAGCCTCCATCACTTCGGGGAGCAGGGATCCTGCGGCGCGGCTGTTGTCAATGGGAGATCCTGCATCGCGGTCACCTAGCACATGGTGCGATGCTGCTGCCGGCCCCATTGAAAGCAATGGGTGCTGCGATGTGAGAGCGCGCAGGCAGATAGATCATGCCACGATTTGTTTCCCACGTAGCATCGCAGTGCAGGAGACGACCACATTCAAAAGAATGGGCTCCATATTGGTGCATCTTGCAACGCACAAATCTCGCAGGATTTTCTTGTCCGTGTGAAGCGGGCCTAAGGCTAGTTTCATACAGCAATTGCGGTACTGCCGCGGGAAAATCGCAACTTTTTTTTTGCGATTTTTGAGCTTCAGCGCTTTTTCTCACAAAACCATTCCTGCCGCCTGCGATTTTAGGAGTCAATAGGAGTTTCTAATGTTAAAATTGCATCGCACGGAAATCCCAAGTGGGTGCTTTTCAATCCGGTAAAGTGGAGGCTCCATAGGGAAACGTGGGAGATGTAAAAAAAAACACAGAAAGACAGAGCGTGCCGTGATTTTTTTTTCTCGCAACATCGCATGAGTGAAATCATCTCAAATGTGAAGAAAACCATGGAAAATCATTGATTGCATAATTCTGCGTTTTTACTCTCGCATTGCGCAATTTTATCACCCGTGTAAAACCGCCCTAAGGGCTCCTTCACACCAGCAAATGGGATTTTGCCGTGAGAAAGTTGCAGCAAAATCGTGTTTTTTTTCCAGTGATTTTTAAACATCAGCGATGTCTTTTCTTGCAGAAGCATCGCTGCCCCTTGGGATTTTCTCGCGTGTTTTTGCCATTTTTTTTAGCGCAAAAGTCAATAGGACTTTCTAATGTTAAAAGCGTATTGCATCGCATGAAAATTGCAAGATTGTGCTTTGCGATGCGATAAAAAGGAGGCTCCATAGGGAAACATGGGAGATGGAAAAATGCACAGTGCAGAAATATAAGGCATGCTGTTTTTTTTTTTTTGTGAAAACATCAGAAATGTGAAGGAAACCATTGAAAATCATTGGTTTCATAATTCTGCGTTTTCACTCACTCTCGCATGGCGTCCTGCAGCGTCGGATTATATATAAAGGGGGATCGCGCAGTGAGCTCTCATCATTCTTTCTGTACATTATGTGGCACCAATGAAAACTACAACTCATCCTGCAAACATCAAGCCCTTGTACAGCGATGGAGAAATAAAGGGGGGAGGAAAACATGAAAATGGTAAAAAAAAAAGGGCTGCGTCATTAAGGGGTTAAGGAAAGCTAAAAGAAGCTGCGTTACCTCCAGAACCTTCCCGGTGATGAACTGGTGGCACGCCTCACACTTCACCCCAAAGAGCACCTGGTAGTCCTTCTCACAGTACGGAGACCCGTCCCTGCAGGGAGCAAGACAAAAGTGATATCAGTAAGGTCATCCCTAGGGGGCGGGGCTGTGATCAGTGATGTCATCACCAGGGGGTGGGGCTAAGACTACCTCTCAGACAGGATATACAGGCTGGTGTTTAGCAGTAGTAGATGATGCTACTGTAATAAAAAGGGTTTGGCGGAGCTTATAAACAAGCGGGTGATGGGTGGAGTCATCCAGGTCACATGATCATATAATCTCCTTACTTGCTGATATATTCTCCGGTCAGCACTTTCCCGCAGGATTTACATTTGAAGCACCCCAGGTGCCACTGCTTGTCCAGCGCCAGTAACGCTTGTCCGTTCTTGATGTCTCTGCCGCAGCCCGAGCAGCCTGCAACGCAAAGAGGAGAGAAAATTAGGACATCTGACAAAATCTGCAAGAACCTGAAACACACAGAGCTCCAAACCCTCTGCACAGATGTAGAATCATGATAACATTCCGTCCACCTACAGCCACCACTAGAGGGAGCTCTGGAGATGACTGGATATTATTATATATACACACACACTATATCTGTGGTTATATATCAGTACAATGAGCTCCCTCGAATGGTCGCTGTGTATATATATATCTGTATACATGAAGCTTGCCCTAGTGATGGAGATATATGGATGCACAGAAACTCTATACACATCTATATACCCCAATAATATATTCAGGGTGACCCTAGTGGTGGCTGTATAAATCTATATACAAGGATCTCCCCCTAGTGTTGGCTATATAAGTCTATATACAAAGAGCTCCCCCTAGTGGTGGCTGTATAAATCTATACACAAGGAGCTCCCCCTAGTGGTGGCTGTATAAATCTATATACAAGGAGCTCCCCCTAGTGGTGGCTGTATAAATCTATATACAAGGAGCTCCCCCTAGTGGTGGCTGTATAAATCTATATACAAGGAGCTCTCCCCAGTGGTGGCTGTATAAATCTATATACAAGGAGCTCCCCCTAGTGGTGCCTGTATAAATCTATATACAAGGAGCTCCCCCTAGTGGTGGCTCTATAAATCTATATACAAGGAGCTCCCCCCAGTGGTGGATGTATAGGTCTATATACAAGGAGCTCCCCCTAGTGGTGGCTGTATAAATCTATATACAAGGAGCTCCCGCTAGTGGTGGCTGTATAGGTCTATATTCAAGGAGCTCCCCCCAGTGTTGGCTGTATAAATCTATATACAAGGAGCTCCCCCTAGTGGTGGCTGTATAACTCTATATACAAGGAGCTCCCCCCAGTGGTGGCTCTATAAATCTATATACAAGGAGCTCCCCCCAGTGGTGGCTCTATAAATCTATATACAAGGAGCTCCCCCCAGTGGTGGCTCTATAAATCTATATACAAGGAGCTCCCCCTAGTGGTGGCTGTATAAATCTATATACAAGGAGCTCCCCCCAGTGGTGGATGTATAAATCTATATACAAGGAGCTCTCCCCAGTGGTGGCTGTATAAATCTATATACAAGGAGCTCTCCCCAGTGGTGGCTGTATAAATCTATATACAAGGAGCTCCCCCCAGTGGTGGCTCTATAAATCTATATACAAGGAGCTCCCCCTAGTGGTGGCTGTATAAATCTATATACAAGGAGCTCCCCCCAGTGGTGGATGTATAAATCTATATACAAGGAGCTCTCCCCAGTGGTGGCTGTATAAATCTATATACAAGGAGCTCCCCCTAGTGGTGGCTGTATAACTCTATATACAAGGAGCTCCCCCTAGTGGTGACTGTATAAATCTATATACAAGGAGCTCTCCCCAGTGGTGACTGTATAAATCTATATACAAGGAGCTCCCCCTAGTGGCGGCTGCAGGATGAATTTAGGGAAAGTAAACACAAGCAGACTGAAGTGCCTTCACTCTGGTAACAACTAGTCGACCCAATGCACTTTTACAATTTTCCGCTCAAACACACCAAAGATTTGCGATTGCGGGTTCAACTTCCTAAATCAGTCGCACGGGAAGGTTTATACGCTGCGACGCTGGAAAGCAATATTCAACATTACTCAAGCTTGTATCCGCTATGGCAGGATGTGAAGCCACTAGAAGGAGCAGCGTCTGCAGCACAGAGTATTTGAGGAAAGCAGTGAAAGAGGTCACAGACAGGGCCTCCAGCAGGAGTAGCTGCAACAATACCAGATATGTCCACAAGATGGCAGCGCTGCACTCTTGGGTCAGCAGAGCCAAAACTGTGTGATTGTGGGCGCAGTGACTGCCAGATCAGGTGCAGGACGGGCGCAGTGAGTGCCAGAAGAATTCATTCCAACAGCTTCGGACATTTGGAAAAGTTTGGCAAAAGATGCGAGTGACATCACTGCTTAGGACCGGCCATTCTGGAGTTGGGGAAAGTTGGGTGACGACCCATTACAGTTTTTTTGGTGGCCATATTGGTTGTCACTCAGCTTTACAGAAGCATCCCCCCTCCCCAAAGCATCTGGCCCATTAACCCCTCTGCTCCCAGCACATGTGAAGCGGCTGCTGTGGAATTAATATGGCGGGCACATATGGGGGGGGGGGGTGTCCTCGGCCACTTTTCCCGCCCCGATTCCCGATATCGTACTATGTATTGGCCGTATTGTAAAATCAAGCTGCTGGACTTCGATGCAAAATATGTGCCAGGGGCCCCAATTATTACGCGACCGCACAGCACGGGGCAGGGGGCGCACACGGACGCTCGTTACGTGTTTTTGCGGTCGTTTAATGTCCCTGCGCAGATACGATACAATGGATGATTATTTGCACGCTGATGGTCTCAGGGTTTAATCCCCTCCCCCTCATGCTGACTGGAGCGGCGACTTCCCAGCGCAGCGGTCGGCCGCGGTGACCAGATCTGCTGTGACATGTTCCCTCTGTGTCCGCGTCTGACTGTCACATTGCGTTTGACACGAGACATTCGGCCGCGGTTTGTGTCCGTCATCGTCTGACTGCACGCATTAATACCAGAGCTGCGCTGGGGGCGCCCATTTAATGAGAGGGCTGCGGGGCGGCATTACAGCCGCTGGTCAGTGATATAGCGGGAGGGGAGGAAGAAAATAACCCCCAATCTCCGGGTTTACCAGGCAGCTGAGTTGTGAGTGCAGCTCTGGGTTTGACTAGAGTAGAAAACACGATGAAACAGAACTCTGTCTGCAGATCGGGATAGAAGAGCTGATATTACAGATATGTGACTGCAGCTCTGGTTGGGAATAGAGTACAAGACCTGATGTAACAGAGCTGTCAATGTCACACAACTGACTGCCGCTTTGGTTGTGAATGGAGTAAAAGACATGAACTTCTCAATGCAGCTCTGGATGTGACTGGAGTACAAGATCTGATGTAACAGGATTGTGACTGCAGCTCTGGATGTGAATTAAGTAAAATACCTGAGGTTATAGATTTGCGATTACAGCTCTAGATGTGACTGGAGTATAAAACATACTGTACCAGAATTGTGATTACAGCTCTAGATGTGACTGGAGTATAATTGTGCAACAAAACTGCAGTTCTGTATGTAACTGGAGCATAAAACATACTGTAACTGAATTGTGATTGCAGCTCTGGATTTGACTGGAGTAGAAGACAGATGTAACAGAATTCTTTCTGCAGATCTGGGTGTGTCTGGAGAACAAGAGCTCTGGATGGGAATGGCGTTCAACAACTGATGTAACAGAACTATGGCCACAGCTCCGGATGTGACTGGACTAATTATGTCACAAAACGGATTGTGAATGAGTAAAATGCATGAGGTTACAGATTTCTGACTGCAGCTCTGGATGTGACTGGAGCATAAGACCTGATGTAGCTCAGGATTAGGACAAGACCAGCAGGAGTCCCAGTTGCACACGTTTAGATTGCGGTTTGTATAGAGGGTGCGCTTCCCCTTTAAAGATGGGTTGATATTTGGGGGACGGCAGCGACACGGTAATCAGTCTTAGTTTGATGGCGAGTTAGCAGCTGACGAGAGGCTGGAGCGACGGAGCGCAGAAGTCGTTAGATGGCGGCCAGCTCCTGTGCGAGGACGCTGTCCGACAACAGATGGCGGAGCCGCGCCTCATATGTTCATCGCAAGCGATCCAGGAGAATTCATGGACTTTGCCTAAAATGAGGGGACAGCTCCACGGAGGACGCAAACACCACGAGAGCCGCGACGCCATAAGTATGTGCACCCTAGCAGCACTTACAGTAACAGTTAACCCTTGCGGTGAGGTGTAGCAGTGTTTTAACAATGCGGCACAGAGATGCGCGGTTCTAGTGAGCGCCGAAATCGCCACCATTTTTTAAGCTGTAACGTGCTCAGTGGTGAAAAAAACGCGATAAACACGGACGCCGCACGCCGCCACCATTACTAAGACCGCCCATAGACATAAGATGACAGCTGTTCAGCTTCGACAGTCAGACATGTGACACGTCAATGGCGTCAGTAAAGAGTCCCCGGGGGGCTGCTCTGGGGGACAGTAATGAGGATGTAACCAGCGCTCGGACCGCGCCGAAGGTGGAGAATGAATCTCCCAATGGCATCTTTATGTCAGATCTTTCTATTAATCTGGACACGATGATGTTGATTGTAGACTGGTTGCTAGGCACCAGGCGCCTAGCAACATCATATGGATACAGTGAAGCAACTAGACTGTCAGACAGGAATCAGCGGTGCTGGATTGTCCTGTAGAGTCTGTAGAAAAGGGGAGGGGCACCAATCAGAAAGGGGAGGAGCACCAGAGAACGGAGGGGGCGGGAACCCAAATAGAGAACAGGAAGGACACTAATGAGAAAGGGGAGGAGCACCAGAGAACGGAGGAGTCGGGAACCCAAACAGAGAACAGGAGGGACACTAATGAGAAAGGGGAGGAGCACCAGAGAACGGAGGGGGCGGGAACCCAAACAGAGAACAGGAGGGACACTAATAAGAAAGTGGAGAAGCACCAGAGAACGGAGAGGGGGCGGGAACCCAAACAGAGAACAGGAGGGACACTAATGAGAAAGGGGAGGAGCACGAGAGAACGGAGGGGGCGGGAACCCAAACAGAGAACAGGAGGGACACTAATGAGAAAGGGGAGGAGCACGAGAGAACGGAGGGGGCGGGAACCCAAACAGAAAACAGGAGGGACACTAATGAGAAAGGGGAGGAGCACGAGAGAACGGAGGGGGCGGGAACCCAAACAGAGAACAGGAGGGACACTAATGAGAAAGGGGAGGAGCACCAGAGAACGGAGGGGGCGGGAACACAGAGAACAGGAGGGACACTAATAAGAAAGGGGAGCGGCACCAGAAAACGGAGGGGACGGGAACCCAAACAGAGAACAGGAGGGACACTAATGAGAAAGGGGAGGAGCACCAGAGAACGGAGGGGGCGGGAACCCAAATAGAGAACAGGAGAGACACCAACCAGAATGGGGAGGAAGACCAGAGGAACGGAGGGGGAGGGAACACAAACAGAGAATGGGAGGGGCACTAATCAGAAAGGGGAGGAGCAGGAGAGAAGAGGATGAGATTCATGCAGAGAACGGGCTCACTCACACGCACGTATGTGCTCCGCCTATGTACGTGCGTATTCGCTGCGTATGTTCAATCCCTATAGCCTATATTGGTGCGCATGAAGCGCGTAATTCTTTAATGCGCACGACTCAATAGAATCCAATGGGCATTTAACACCGCCGTGAAAATATGTGAGCGAGAAACAGCAGAGAAGAGAGAAAGGAAAGCGCAGAACAGGAAGGGCGCAGCTGAGAACGAGAGGAGCAGCAAATAAAGAAGGGAAGGAGCATCAATCCTCAGAGTAGGAGAACAGCAGAGAGGATCAAGAAGAACACAGAAGGGGAGGAGCAGCAGAGAAGAGAAACATGCAGAGAAAAAGAGAAGAGCACCTGGCAGCAGAGATGGGGAGGAGCAGCAGAGAAGGGGAGGAGCATGAAACAAAGAAGAGGAAGAGCACCAGACAGCAGAGAAGATCAAGAAGAACACAGAAGGGGAGGAGCAGCAGAGAAGAGAGAAAGGAAAGCGCAGAACTGGAAGGGCAGGGAGCAGCTGAGAATGGGAGGAGCAGCAAATAAAGAAGGGGAGGAGCATCAATCCTCAGAGTAGGAGAACAGCAGAGAGGATCAAGAAGAACACAGAAGGGGAGGAGCAGTATAGAAGAGAAACATGCAGAGGAAAAGAGAAGAGCACCTGGCAGCAAAGATGGGGAGGAGCAGCAGAGAAGGGGAGGAGCATGAAACACAGAAGAGAAGAGCACCAGACAGCAGAAAAGGTGAGAAGCATGAAACAAACAAGAGGAAGAGCACCAGACAGCAGAGAAGGGGAGGGGCATGAAACAAAGAAGAGGAAGAGCACCAGACAGCAGAGAAGGGGAGAGGCATGAAACAAACAAGAGGAAGAGCACCAGACAGCAAAAAGGGTGAGGAGCATGAAACAAAGAAGAGGAAGAGCACCAGACAGCAGAGAAGGGGAGGAGCAGCAGAGAAGGGGAGGAGCATGAAACAAAGAAGAGGAAGAGCACCAGACAGCAGAGAAGGGGAGGAGCATGAAACAAAGAAGAGGAAGAGCACCAGACAGCAGAGAAGGGGAGGAGCATGAAACAAAGAAGAGGAAGAGCACCAGACAGCAGAGAAGGGGAGGAGCAGCAGAGAAGGGGAGGAGCATGAAACAAAGAAGAGAAAGAGCACCAGACAGCAGAGAAGGTGAGGAGCATGAAACAAAGAAGAGGAAGAGCTGCAGACAGCAGAGAAGGGGAGAAGCAACAGAGAAGGGGAGGGGCATGAAACAAAGAAGAGGAAGAGCACCAGAGAGCAGATAAGAGGAAGAGCATGAAACAAAGAAGAGGAAGAGCACCAGACAGCAGAGAAGGGGAGGAGCATGAAACAAAGAAGAGGAAGAGCACCAGACAGCAGAGAAGGGGAGGAGGATAAAACAAAGAAGAGGAAGAGCACCAGACAGCAGAGAAAGGGAGGGACATGAAACAAAGAAGAGAAAGAGCACCAGACAGCAGAGAAGGGGAGGGGCATGAAACAAAGAAGAGGAAGAGCACCAGACAGCAGAGAAGGGGAGAGGCATGAAACAAAGAAGAGGAAGAGCACCAGACAGCAGAGAAAGGGAGGAGCATGAAACAAAGAAGAGGAAGAGCACCAGACAGCAGAGAAGGGGAGGAGCAGCAGAGAAGGGGAGGAGCATGAAACAAAGAAGAGGAAGAGCACCAGACAGCAGAGAAGGGGAGGAGCATGAAACAAAGAAGAGGAAGAGCACTAGACAGCAGAGAAGGGGAGGAGCAGCAGAGAAGGGGAGGAGCATGAAACAAAGAAGAGAAAGAGCACCAGACAGCAGAGAAGGTGAGGAGCATGAAACAAAGAAGAGGAAGAGCTGCAGACAGCAGAGAAGAGGAGGAGCATGAAACAAAGAAGAGAAAGAGCACCAGACAGCAGAGAAGGGGAGGAGCATGAAACAAAGAAGAGGAAGAGCACCAGACAGCAGAGAAGGGGAGGAGCATGAAACAAAGAAGAGGAAGAGCACCAGACAGCAGAGAAGGGTAGGAGCATGAAACAAAGAAGAGGAAGAGCACCAGACAGCAGAGAAGGGGAGGAGCAGCAGAGAAGGGGAGGAGCATGAAACAAAGAAGAGGAAGAGCACCAGACAGCAGAGAAGGGGAGGAGCATGAAACAAAGAAGAGGAAGAGTACTAGACAGCAGAGAAGGGGAGGAGCAGCAGAGAAGGGGAGGAGCATGAAACAAAGAAGAGAAAGAGCACCAGACAGCAGAGAAGGTGAGGAGCATGAAACAAAGAAGAGAAAGAGCACCAGACAGCAGAGAAGGGTAGGAGCATGAAACAAAGAAGAGGAAGAGCACCAGACAGCAGATAAGGGGAGGAGCATGAAACAAAGAAGAGGAAGAGCACCAGACAGCAGAGAAGGGGAGGAGCAGCAGAGAAGGAGAGGGGCATGAAACAAAGAAGAGGAAGAGCCGCAGACGGCAGAGAAGGGGAGGAGCAGCAGATAAGGGGAGGAGCATGAAACAAAGAAGAGGAAGAGCACCAGACAGCAGAGAATCGAAGGAGCATGAAACAAAGAAGAGGAAGAGCACCAGACAGCAGAGAAGGGGAGGAGCATGAAACAAAGAAGAGGAAGAGCACCAGACAGCAGAGAAGGGGAGGAGCAGCAGAGAAGGAGAGGAGCATGAAACAAAGAAGAGGAAGAGCACCAGACAGCAGAGAATCGAAGGAGCATGAAACAAAGAAGAGGAAGAGCTGCAGACAGCAGAGAAGAGGAGGAGCATGAAACAAAGAAGAGGAAGTGCACCAGACAGCAGAGAAGGGGAGGAGCATGAAACAAAGAAGAGGAAGTGCACCAGACAGCAGAGAAGGGGAGGAGCATGAAACAAAGAAGAGGAAGAGCACCAGACAGCAGAGAAGGGGAGGAGCATGAAACAAAGAAGAGGAAGAGCACCAGACAGCAGAGAAGGGGAGGAGCATGAAACAAAGAAGAGGAAGAGCACCAGACAGCAGAGATGGGGAGGAGCATGAAACAAAGAAGAGGAAGAGCACCAGACAGCAGAGAAGGGGAGGAGCATGAAACAAAGAAGAGGAAGTGCACCAGACAGCAGAGAAGGGGAGGAGCATGAAACAAAGAAGAGGAAGTGCACCAGACAGCAGAGAAGGGGAGGAGCATGAAACAAAGAAGAGGAAGAGCACCAGACAGCAGAGAAGGGGAGGAGCATGAAACAAAGAAGAGGAAGAGCACCAGACAGCAGAGAAGGGGAGGAGCATGAAACAAAGAAGAGGAAGAGCACCAGACAGCAGAGATGGGGAGGAGCATGAAACAAAGAAGAGGAAGAGCACCAGACAGCAGAGAAGGGGAGGGGCATGAAACAAAGAAGAGGAGGAGCTGCAGACAGCAGAGAAGGGCAGAAGCAACAGAGAAGGGGAGGGGCATGAAACAAAGAAGAGGAAGAGCACCAGACAGCAGAGAAGGGGAGGAGCAGCAGAGAAGGGGAGGAGCATGAAACAAAGAAGAGAAAGAGCACCAGACAGCAGAGAAGGTGAGGAGCATGAAACAAAGAAGAGGAAGAGCTGCAGACAGCAGAGAAGGGGAGAAGCAACAGAGAAGGGGAGGGGCATGAAACAAAGAAGAGGAAGAGCACCAGAGAGCAGATAAGAGGAAGAGCATGAAACAAAGAAGAGGAAGAGCACCAGACAGCAGAGAAGGGGAGGAGCATGAAACAAAGAAGAGGAAGAGCACCAGACAGCAGAGAAGGGGAGGAGGATAAAACAAAGAAGAGGAAGAGCACCAGACAGCAGAGAAAGGGAGGGACATGAAACAAAGAAGAGAAAGAGCACCAGACAGCAGAGAAGGGGAGGGGCATGAAACAAAGAAGAGGAAGAGCACCAGACAGCAGAGAAGGGGAGAGGCATGAAACAAAGAAGAGGAAGAGCACCAGACAGCAGAGAAAGGGAGGAGCATGAAACAAAGAAGAGGAAGAGCACTAGACAGCAGAGAAGGGGAGGAGCAGCAGAGAAGGTGAGGAGCATGAAACAAAGAAGAGAAAGAGCACCAGACAGCAGAGAAGGGTAGGAGCATGAAACAAAGAAGAGGAAGAGCACCAGACAGCAGAGAAGGGGAGGAGCATGAAACAAAGAAGAGGAAGAGCACCAGACAGCAGAGAAGGGGAGGAGCAGCAGAGAAGGAGAGGGGCATGAAACAAAGAAGAGGAAGAGCCGCAGACGGCAGAGAAGGGGAGGAGCAGCAGATAAGGGGAGCAGCATGAAACAAAGAAGAGGAAGAGCACCAGACAGCAGAGAATCGAAGGAGCATGAAACAAAGAAGAGGAAGAGCACCAGACAGCAGAGAAGGGGAGGAGCATGAAACAAAGAAGAGGAAGAGCACCAGACAGCAGAGAAGGGGAGGAGCAGCAGAGAAGGAGAGGAGCATGAAACAAAGAAGAGGAAGAGCACCAGACAGCAGAGAATCGAAGGAGCATGAAACAAAGAAGAGGAAGAGCTGCAGACAGCAGAGAAGAGGAGGAGCATGAAACAAAGAAGAGGAAGTGCACCAGACAGCAGAGAAGGGGAGGAGCATGAAACAAAGAAGAGGAAGTGCACCAGACAGCAGAGAAGGGGAGGAGCATGAAACAAAGAAGAGGAAGTGCACCAGACAGCAGAGAAGGGGAGGAGCATGAAACAAAGAAGAGGAAGAGCACCAGACAGCAGAGATGGGGAGGAGCATGAAACAAAGAAGAGGAAGAGCACCAGACAGCAGAGAAGGGGAGGAGCATGAAACAAAGAAGAGGAAGAGCACCAGACAGCAGAGATGGGGAGGAGCATGAAACAAAGAAGAGGAAGAGCACCAGACAGCAGAGAAGGGGAGGAGCATGAAACAAAGAAGAGGAAAAGCACCAGACAGCAGAGAAGGGGAGGAGCATGAAACAAAGAAGAGGAAGAGCACCAGACGGCAGAGAAGGGGAGGAGCAGCAGATAAGGGGAGGAGCATGAAACAAAGAAGAGGAAGAGCACCAGACAGCAGAGAATCGAAGGAGCATGAAACAAAGAAGAGGAAGAGCTGCAGACAGCAGAGAAGAGGAGGAGCATGAAACAAAGAAGAGGAAGAGCACCAGACAGCAGAGAAGGGGAGGAGCATGAAACAAAGAAGAGGAAGTGCACCAGACAGCAGAGAAGGGGAGGAGCATGAAACAAAGAAGAGGAAGAGCACCAGACAGCAGAGAAGGGGAGGAGCATGAAACAAAGAAGAGGAAGAGCTGCAGACAGCAGAGAAGAGGAGGAGCATGAAACAAAGAAGAGGAAGAGCACCAGACAGCAGAGAAGGGGAGGAGCATGAAACAAAGAAGAGGAAGTGCACCAGACAGCAGAGAAGGGGAGGAGCATGAAACAAAGAAGAGGAAGAGCACCAGACAGCAGAGAAGGGGAGGAGCATGAAACAAAGAAGAGGAAGAGCACCAGACAGCAGAGAAGGGGAGGAGCATGAAACAAAGAAGAGGAAGAGCACCAGACAGCAGAGAAGGGGAGGAGCATGAAACAAAGAAGAGGAAGAGCACCAGACAGCAGAGAAGGGGAGGAGCATGAAACAAAGAAGAGGAAGAGCACCAGACAGCAGAGAAGGGGAGGAGCATGAAACAAAGAAGAGGACGAGCACCAGACAGCAGAGAAGGGGAGGAGCATGAAACAAAGAAGAGGAAGAGCACCAGACAGCAGAGAAGGGGAGGAGCATGAAACAAAGAAGAGGAAGAGCACCAGACAGCAGAGAAGGGGAGGAGCATGAAACAAAGAAGAGGAAGAGCAGCAGACAACAGAGAAGGGGAGGAGCAGCAGAGAAGGGGAGGGACATGAAACAAAGAAGAGGAAGAGCACCAGACAGCAGATAAGGGGAGGAGCATGAAACAAAGAAGAGGAAGAGCACCAGACAGCAGAGAAGGGGAGGAGCATGAAACAAAGAAGAGGAAGAGCACCAGACAGCAGATAAGGGGAGGAGCATGAAACAAAGAAGAGGAAGAGCACCAGACAGCAGAGAAGAGGAGGAGCAGCAGAGAAGGGGATGGACATGAAACAAAGAAGAGGAAGAGCACCAGACAGCAGAGAAGGGGAGGAGCATGAAACAAAGAAGAGGAAGAGCACCAGATGGCAGAGAAGGGGAGGAGCATGAAACAAAGAAGGGGAGGAGCAGCAAAGAAGGGGAGAGGCATGAAACAAAGAAGAGGAAGAGCACCAGACAGCAGAGAAGGGGGGTTGCAGCAGAGAGGGGAAAGAGCAATTGGCAGCAGAGAGGTGAGGAACACAAAACAAAAGTGAGGAGTACAAAACAGAGAAAAGAAGGAGGACCACAGAAGGTGAGGAGTACCTGGCGGCAGAGAATAGGATAAGAATCAGACACCAGAGAGGAGTAAAGAGGAGGAGTACTAGGCAGCAGAATAGGGAAGGAGCCTTAAAGAAGGTGAGGAGGAGCAGACAGCAGAGAAGGGGAGGAGCATGAAACAAAGAAGAGGAAGAGCACCAGACAGCAGAGAAGGGGAGGAGCATGAAACAAAGAAGAGGAAGAGCAGCAGACAACAGAGAAGGGGAGGAGCAGCAGAGAAGGGGAGGGGCATGAAACAAAGAAGAGGAAGAGCACCAGACAGCAGATAAGGGGAGGAGCATGAAACAAAGAAGAGTAAGAGCACCAGACAGCAGATAAGGGGAGGAGCATGAAACAAAGAAGAGGAAGAGCACCAGACAGCAGAGAAGAGGAGGAGCAGCAGAGAAGGGGATGGACATGAAACAAAGAATAGGAAGAGCACCAGACAGCAGAGAAGGGGAGGAGCATGAAACAAAGAAGAGGAAGAGCACCAGATGGCAGAGAAGGGGAGGAGCATGAAACAAAGAAGGGGAGGAGCAGCAAAGAAGGGGAGAGGCATGAAACAAAGAAGAGGAAGAGCACCAGACAGCAGAGAAGGGGGGTTGCAGCAGAGAGGGGAAAGAGCAATTGGCAGCAGAGAGGTGAGGAACACAAAACAAAAGTGAGGAGTACAAAACAGAGAAAAGAAGGAGGACCACAGAAGGTGAGGAGTACCTGGCGGCAGAGAATAGGATAAGAATCAGACACCAGAGAGGAGTAAAGAGGAGGAGTACTAGGCAGCAGAATAGGGAAGGAGCCTTAAAGAAGGTGAGGAGGAGCAGACAACAGAGAAGCGGAGGAGCAGCAGACAACAGAAAAGGGGAGGAGCATAAAGCAGCAGAGAAGGGGAGGAGCACCTGGTAGCAAAGGGTAGGAACAGAGAAACGGAGAAGGACCAAAAATGGACTCAGCAGGAGGGGAAATCGTTCATTTATATTCACTCCTTTTCATTCCACTTCTGGCTCAAAAAACTGCACCCGAACCTGTCTGTGTGACTGCAGCCGAAGAGCCGAGTCAGGTGGAGACGCCCTTTAACCATGGCATATAGCAAGGAAGTGCACACTTACTGCTGGAGACACTTACTGCTGGGTGTGCACAGCTCCTTCGCTCCGGGAGACATCGGTTGGGCAGCGCACGCCTGACACAGGCAGTCTCTCCCATTAAACGTCACTCGATCTCCTGGCGGGAACGGACGCCTGCCGGACAGGAAAAACAGGATCAGAACAGAGAGATAATCCCCAAAAATGTGAAGATATCACATATCCGCAGTCAGGTATAAAAATTGGCGATGTCTGTGATATACCGAGCAACAGTTTACAAATACGCTGCATTACATTATGGCGACTTGCTAGTCACGCCCACTTCTAGAATAAAATTAGACACTAGTTACGTTATTTCAGCGTACTGATCACGCGGCTTTCTAGGACTTACTTGCAAACCGTGCAGGCGAAGCAGGCAGGGTGGTACGTTTTTCCCAGTGCTGTCACCACTTCTCCCTCCACGAAGTCTCCGCAGCCGCTGCACTGCGTCCCGTACATGCGCTGGTAGTCCAACGTGCACAGATACTCCCCGTTCTTGATAAAGAAGCCGCCCTGCGCCAAATCACAACCGCACACTGCAGGAGAGATGGAATGCAGAAGGTGAGGAGCAGTGTCGCTGCGACTAACAATGTGGCTGCAGAAAGACACTGACAACCGCCGCATGGAGCAAGAAATACGTACAGGGCAGTTGTCACATCCCACCCCCCAAACGGGAGGAGAAAAAGAATGATTGTAGTGTGGCACTACAAAAAAAAAACCACGCTTCTGAAATAGGAACCCCCATAAATCCCAGAGCCCCTCCCCCAGGATCTCTCATAGATCCCAGATCCCTCAGAAGCTCCCATAGATTCAAGAACCCCTCACCCAGGATCTCCCATAGATCCCACCACCCCTCCATCAGGATCTCCTATAGATCCCAGCACCCCTCCACCAAGATCTCTCATAGATCCTAGCTCCCTGAGAAGTTCCCATAGATTCCAGAACCCCTCTCCCAGGATCTCCCATAGATCCCAGCACCCCTCCTCCATGATCTCCCATAGATCCCAGCTCCCTTCCCTCAGAAGCCCCATAGATCCCAGAACCCCTCTCCCAGGATCTCCCATAGATCCCAGCTCCATTCCCTCAGAAGTCCCGATAGGTCTCTGAACCCCTCTCCCAGGATCTCCCATAGATCCCAGCTCCCTTCCCCCAGGATCTCCCACAGATCTCAGCTACCTTCCCTAAGAAGTCCCATAGATCCCAGGTCCCCTCCCCCAGAATCTCCCATAGATCCCAGGTCCCCTCCCCCAGGATCTCCCATAGATCCCAGGTCCCCTCCCCCAGGATCTCCCATAGATCCCAGGTCCCCTCCCCCAGGATCTCCCATAGATCCCAGGTCCCCTCCCCCAGGATCTCCCATAGATCCCAGGTCCCCTCCCCCAGGATCTCCCATAGATCCCAGGTCCCCTCCCCCAGGATCTCCCATAGATCCCAGGTCCCCTCCCCCCAGGATCTCCCATAGATCCCAGGTCCCCTCCCCCAGGATCTCCCATAGATCCCAGGTCCCCTCCCCCAGGATCTCCCATAGATCCCAGGTCCCCTCCCCCAGGATCTCCCATAGATCCCAGGTCCCCTCCCCCAGGATCTCCCATAGATCCCAGGTCCCCTCCCCCAGGATCTCCCATAGATCCCAGGTCCCCTCCCCCAGGATCTCCCATAGATCCCAGGTCCCCTCCCCCAGGATCTCCCATAGATCCCAGCTCCATTCCCTCAGAAGCCCCCATAGGTTACAGCGCCCCTCTCCCAGGATCTCCCATAGATCCCAGCACCCCTTCCCCAGGATCTCCAGTAGATCTCAGCTCCAATCCCTCAGAAGCCCCCATAGATCACAGCCCCCTATAACCCCCACCCCCCACCCCCAAGATACAAAGCATTGTTATAGCTTCCTCTTGTCATCTAATCATGATATCCTCCCACAATTCCTAATGCTATAACTGGAAGAGATCTACTGCCCTGTTCATCCTGAGCCCCCTGGTTCCTTTTGAATGGAATCCCATAACAGTGAAGACTGACATTATGCACATCAGAAGAAGATTTAATAAAAGGTCAGTACCGTTCAAAGACTGCAGCGACAACAGCTTATGACTCCTATGAAGTGCCTTGAGAGTTTAATACCGATTTGATACACCATTCAGGGTCCGTAGAAAGCTGGGTGACATTCTATTGCACCATTTCTAAAGTGTCAGTTTGAGTGAGGGGGTTAGAGATCTATGAGGGATCATGAGGTAGGAAGTGATCTGGGGATTTAGTGGATAGATAGGAAAAATCTATCAGAATCTTGTGAGAGAAGACAGTGATCTATGAGAGATCCTGAAGGAGGGAGAAGGGTTTCATGGGAATCCTGAAGGAACCAGGAGAATGATCTATGGGGGACCCTTAGAGAGGTGATGGGGGCTTCTGTGGGAGATGGCAGTGACCTATGTATAGGGAATCTCAAGGAAGCAGAGCAGCGATCTATGTGGTGTCCTGAGAAAACAGAGCAGTGACATAAGAGGGATCCCAAGACAATAAGGCAATCATCTATAGGGGATCCTAGGAGAAGAGTTAGTTATCTATGGGGAATCCTGATGGGAATAGGGTGGTGATCTAGTGCAGATCCCTAGGGAGCAGAGTAGTGACTTATGAGGTATACTAAAACAGCAAGGTAGTGATCTATGAGGGATCCTAAGAGAGAAAATAGTTATCTATGGGTGATCTTTGAGAGATCCCAAGATAGCAAGGCAGTGATCTATGACGGATCCTAAGAGAGGTAGTAGTTATCTATGGGGGATCCCGAGAGAGGAGTTAGTTATCTATGGTGAATCCCGGGGGAGAGGGCAATGCTCTATAGGGGATCCTGAGGGAGCAGGGTGGTGATCTAGGGGGGATCCTGAGGGAGCAGGGTAGTGACTAAGAGGTACACTAAGACAGCAAAGTAGTGATCTCAAGGAAATCCCAAGATACCAAGGCAATTGAGAGAGCAGCTTCAGTTAATTACTGTTTCTACAGGAAAGGAGGAGTAGTACTATATGTACATACATACACATATATATATATATATATATATATATATATATATATATATATATATATATACACACACACACACACACATATACATATAATTATATATATGTAAACACATGCACACAGTGCATATACGCAGGAAACAGCAGATATGAAGGACTCACACTGAAATCCCGGTGATGTCTTGCTGTCATCTATAACCCCCACAAACCTTGTACATTTGGAGGTCCGGCTGATGCCCCTGTTTGCTCCTCTGGCTGGGTGACTACCCAGATCCCATCTGCAGGCTCCCACGTCCCAGCCCCATGCATCCTGGCACGGAGGCGGCCGCTGGGGACACTTATTATCCTTTATCTACCACAAACTTTATTTCCCACCGAAGCTCTTCAGAGTATCAGACTCATCATTAAACCGCATGTAAATAAAAACAAAGCGCCTGGCGCGGCGCCATCTTCACGGAACTCAATTAATTAACCTCAATTAAAAAACACAAGAGGCTCAAAACGCCAGACGATCGCCAGAACAGACGAAAGACAAAACAGAAATCAATGAGACTCTTGTATCAAACCGCCACAATGGCGCCCTAACCCTGCGCAGCCCCTCCCCCACGTACCCCCATCCCGTGTACAAGGAAAAGTTCGGCAACTTTCTAGTACACTTTGGGAATCAGTTCCTCCTCGTTTTCAATATCTGTTTGTTACAGCTGAGGGTTTGTTACAGTTGTATCCACAGTCAGCTGCACTTTCACTGTCTGCTGGGTGGGTGGAGCTTCCTGGTGTGATGTCAGACCTATGGTGTGTGCTGTGAGCCAATCAGATGTGTCGCCCAGCTTTCCGTTCTCCTGCAGTCTGACGGACTCTGCAGCCGCACCTCCTCCTCCCCCAACTTCTATTTAGGCCAGTATCACATTTGCGCGCGCTACATTGGAACGTTTTTGCGCCGTGAACAAGGGTTTTTTCTGAGCGTATTTACGTATTTTCCAGCTCGCAGGGCATGTTAATTTGTGAGCGGCCAACGCACGATTGAAATGGCTACTAGTTCCAGAAGTGTTCTTGTTCCAGTGCAATTACGCAGCGCTTCACGCATCACCTTGCGTATCGTTCGTGCATTCGCGCACCCTCCCATTGACTTCTATGGGACACTTAGTGCGCAAATACGCAGAAAGTTGGAGCGTGTTCTCTCTTTTTTTGCGTGGCTGAAATATGCGCATCCTAACAAACCTATAGAAATCAATGGGCTCTATTCACCGCATATTGCGTGCGCAAATTTTGCTCGTGCAAATAAATCCGTGTAGAGCCGGCCTTACTGCGTTAAACCAGGGGCGCGTTCACTTCTGCCTTTACGTCCCGCTATTATCGGATCTGTTTAAATTGACTTAACGCTAACAGAAGTGCGACAGATGGGAACGCTTCCTTTTTTTGTAACGCATACGCTCCGCAAATCCATCAAAAGTTTGAAAGTTTACCGTCTGTTCCTTCTGTTCGGCATCTGCTTTTATCGGATCCGTCACATGGTCTCCCTTCTGAGCATGCTCAGTGCGATGTAACGGCTCTGTTAAAGGACTACAATGTAAAATTAAAAACGGAGCAGGAAAATGGAACTCGCCAACGCTGATGCGAACGCGCCCTCAGGGCTGCCAGCTGTGATCCTGTCTCTCTATTCCGATTTTAGTGCAGAGAAATGGAATTAAACGTAAATAAATGGATCCGTTTCTTTCCCCCTTTTAAAAAAAACAAAAAAACAAAAAATCATTGAAATCAATAGAGAAAAATCCGATCCGTTTATTTTCATCTTTTTCCGTTTCTTCGCTCCAAAAATAGAACATAAAGACAGAGCCGGCAGGAAAACCCAGCAGATGCGAGCTGCCCGAGGCAGGTGTGTAGGTGCCCGAGAAGGTAGGTGAGCATATAGGGCTGTAGATGTGAAGGAGGACCCTTTTACGTGGGATGATAATTCGTTCGGACGTCAACAGCGGAATCTAAGCCATAAATGTCCCAACCGATGAATGAGAATTCATTCGCTTTGCGTTTGTCATTCAGTTCCTGCAGACATAAAACTGAATGAGGGTCGGCCGTGTAAACAGGCAGTTGTCACGTATGAACTGTTTAGTGCGAATGGAGGCGGGATGCCGGAACAAACCCCAACCGCTCCGCCTCCCGTCACGGAGGATGGTCGCTACTATATAGGAGCACGACTTCTTGGGCATCTGCGCCAACGGGTCTTCCGTGTAACAGGCCTTTACCCATAACAGTCAGTCGGGCTTTTATCACCAACAATCTCAAAGAAAAAGAGGTTCTGCAGCAGATCCGCAGCGCAAAATCTGTGAAAAAAATCTGCTGTAGAGATCAGCCACTCACTGGAAGAGGCGACATCCGCACCCCAAACCTGCTGCCGTTAACCGACACGCTGCGGATTTATATTTCGCACCGAAATCAATTTCTGCGCAGGTTTTCTCCGCGGCGTGTGAGCGACATGTTGACAATCTCTCATTGCTGCTACTGTAACTGCTGCAGCACATCCGCCCCGTGTGGACGTACCTTAAGGCCCCGTTCACATGGGGAGCTAGGTGCGCAAAAATCACACGCGTGAATAACAAGCAGCTATTAGAGCCAATGATGGCCTATGGGAAGGTTCAGATGGAAGAATTCGACCGATCCCAAAGGAAAGCGTTGCTTCGGATAGCTGCGGGTTTTTTAAGCGCTCCCCGTGTGAATGAGCCCTAAGGGGAGGCTCCAGGATGCTGGGGAATGAGATGCATTAGAAAAACTGATAAAACCCTGGTAACAGGGGGCAGGGGTCTCACTACTGAGACCCTCACTTATCCTGAAAATGAGGGTCCTGTTCCCCCTCCCCTCCAAGCTGCAGTGATGTGGAGCGGCAGATGAGCGTGCGTGGTTCCGCTCCATTCATTGCAATGGGACTACCAGAAATAGTGCTCTGCTCCCTCCAGCACTGCGCACGCTCCACGCGGGATCAATGGGGGTCTCAGTGGTGAGATGTCCCCCCACCGGACTTTTATCACCTATACCACAGGCTGAATATGACCCCCCGTGTCACTTATGTGGCCTGTGAGGTCCAGACGCAGTAGGACCGGCTCTCCGCTTTCCCTGGAGGACGCAACCAGTGACTGACATAGGGGGCAGCACCAGCATGGAGAGCGGGGGCCATATTGGATTCTGAGCTTTGGCGCACCTCCACACCGCTCTGTTCAATAACTCTGAGTTGACGCACTCTCGCCACCTGCCACGGTAGGAAGCTCCCTGCTAAGCCGCAATGTCCACGGGCGGATGTTTGCTGTGGAGTCCGGAGTAGGCGTTCCACTCCAGATCCCGCATCAATTACCCTCCATAGCTGCTTTGGAAAATGATTTTTCATGTATTATGAGCGAAAAATAATTGTGGTTTCCGCTTGTGGATGAAAAAGAAAACTGCAGCATGCTCCATTTTACAGCGATTCCAGCATGGAAGCCATCCGATCCCTGGCCCGGCGCAAGTGAACCGCAGATGGGCCGCGAATTCCACGGGTAAGCTGGAGTTTAGGCAAGAAAAAAAACAAAAACTGTACTGCGCATGTGCGCCGGCCGTCACTGCCGCAGTACAGAAGAATGAAGGGATCCATGCCCGTGAACAGGAGGTGTAAGGGGGAGACCCATCACAGTGCAGACGGCCCCACAGGGGTGACATTTGGGGCTCATTCACACACGCAGAAGCCGCTTCACTTGGTGAAATACAGAGTGGTTTTATGGCCCCAAACCGCGCGTTTACTGCATTTACTGCGAATTCCGACCTTTTTGCATTTTATGGACACAAATTCACAATGTTTTTCACATGCACAAAAAACGCAAGAAGGTCGGATAGATTTCTGCTGCCATCATACGTAAATCCGCAGTAAATCCGCACAGGTCCGGTATTCGCTGTGCACGTAGTCCCATACACTTTACTGGCCATTTCAGTCCCTAATACGGACAATAACAGGACGCGCTGCGAAGGTTCTCATGTCTGGATATCCCGGTGGGAATCAACGGGGTTTAAGATGTCTATAATATATGTGCGTAATACAGAGCGTTATTACACCGGGTGAAGGAGCCCTTATAAACGGCCCCTAGAAGGCAACCATGGTGCTGATGGGGGAACATGATTGGGACCCCCAGCTCTACCGAGGAGCGGTGATAAGACCCCCTTCGGGGGTAATGTCCCTGAGCAAGTGTTGTTCAGACACCCAGAGGGGTCGGCGAGGGCCACATGGACGACCATCGTCTGGACAATCCCGGTGTAACGCAGTCTTACAAGGGGGGGTGGGGGGTAATATCAGCGTTCAGGGTGCTGAATCCAGAACAGTCCGTCAGGCAGATAATGAGAATCTGGACATCATAAGACGGTCGGACACTCCGTATTTACCGCCGTATACACGAGGCCCGTATGGACAATATACTGTAAGACAACAGTAAGGCCCACCCCCGCGGCCCCGAGCAACCAATCACAGCGCTGCTTTCATCTTACCTCAGCCATGAGAGTGTCCTGTGGCAGTCTCTTAGAGCGAGGCGGTCAGCGCCTCCTTCACCCGGTGGCCTCACTTGGACATCACATGACCAACGGCGCTGCGCTCTCTAGAGGCTGCTGGGTACTGGGTGAGGGGTGCGCTGAAGTCTCCGGAGGGAGCGCTGCGTCTTCTAAAGTCCGCTTCGCACCCGCAGCTCATTTCCAGTCAAAATTCCCATCAATGGCGCGGATTTTGACTCCTTGTTTTGAATGCAGACATTCTGTCGCATTTTCGCCGTGGGTAAACATACCTCAAACGGTCCCTGTTGCCCCTAGCAACCAATCACAGCGCTGCTCTCATTTCTGTAACTGTTAGGGTAAAATGAAAGCTGCGCTGTGATTGGTCGCTCTGGGCGACAGGACGGCTTTGATTAATGAGGCCCCATATTTCCTAGTGATACAATATGGCGGCTCGCAGGCTCTTACTGTGTATGTGGTGAGGTAACACTGCAGAGACACAAGAAGATGACGCGTTACGTGAGATGTGAACTCCGAGATCCGGACGAGACTCGGCCATCCATCTCTGCTGTTCATAAACTGGTGGAAGGGTCCGCAGCGCAAGTGTCACCGGGGGGCTACGATATGGAGGGGACCGCAGGACAGACAAACGGAGAATCACCACTGTGTGTCCCAAGCTGCGCCTGTGATGAGGCCCGTATCGCCCTCTGTAACTACTCCTGTCAGCTTACAGCCTTCCAGGAAGAACTCGAGGATGATGGTGATGAGAGGCAGGAAGAGAACCAATTACCATCAAGCAGTGAAAGAAATGATCCAACATTTGGGGCTCATTCACACCGACACATTTACACTACGTAATACGCACAATACGCAGTGAATAGAAGCCCCTGATTTCAATAGGTGCGTTCACATCAGCGTATTTTGTACGCACATTTTTTTTGCGCAAACTAATACACAGCATGTTCTATTTTTGTGCGTATTGTACAAAAATAGCACTAATTAAACTTAATTGCCCACATGTAGACACGCAGGGTATGAGCTTGCAAGAAATGCAGTATAATACACACGTGCAAAAACGCAACGCAAATGCACACGTAAATACGCTCATACCCATGTGAGGCCAATGTATAGACACAGAGAACAACATCTTGTGTCTTTCTTTACTTATGATGGAACCCTAACGTTTTGTAACGACACAAGTGGCGTCGCATCAGGGCCGGAGGCTCTCATGGCGTCACGACAGGTCCGGAGGCTCTCATGGCGTCACGACAGGTCCGGAGGCTCTCATGGCGTCACGACAGGTCCGGAGGCTCTCATGGCGTCACGACAGGTCCGGAGGCTCTCATGGCGTCACGACAGGTCCGGAGGCTCTCATGGCGTCACGACAGGTCCGGAGGCTCTCATGGCGTCACGACAGGTGCGGAGGCTCTCATGGCGTCACGACAGGTGCGCAGGCTCTCATGGCGTCACGACAGGTGCGGAGGCTCTCATGGCGTCACGACAGGTCCGGAGGCTCTCATGGCGTCACGACAGGTGCGGAGGCTCTCATGGCGTCACGACAGGTCCGGAGGCTCTCATGGCGTCACGACAGGTGCGGAGGCTCTCATGGCGTCACGACAGGTGCGGAGGCTCTCATGGCGTCACGACAGGTGCGGAGGCTCTCATGGCGTCACGACAGGTGCGGACGCTCTCATGGCGTCACGTCAGGTGCGGACGCTCTCATGGCGTCACGTCAGGTGCGGACGCTCTCATGGCGTCACGTCAGGTGCGGACGCTCTCAGGTCCGGCCGCTCTCATGGCGTCACGTCAGGGCCGGCCGCTCTCATGGCGTCACGTCAGGGCCGGCCGCTCTCATGGCGTCACGTCAGGGCCGGCCGCTCTCATGGCGTCACGTCAGGGCCGGCCGCTCTCATGGCGTCACGTCAGGGCCGGCCGCTCTCATGGCGTCACGTCAGGGCCGGCCGCTCTCATGGCGTCACGTCAGGTCCGGACGCTCTCATGGCGTCACGTCAGGTGCGGACGCTCTCATGGCGTCACGTCAGGTCCGGACGCTCTCATGGCGTCACGTCAGGTCCGGACGCTCTCATGGCGTCACGTCAGGTCCGGACGCTCTCATTGCGTCACGTCAGGTCCGGACGCTCTCATGGCGTCACGTCAGGTCCGGACGCTCTCATGGCGTCACGTCAGGTCCGGATGCTCCCATGGCATCCCAGAGCGGAGGCTTCTCAGAGAGCAGCTTGCTCCCCAACAGCCATGTGCTGCGCTCCGCTCCCGTCGTCCAGAGGAGTCCTAGGAAATGCTGCAGCATCTGCTACCAGCTACATTCACAATCTCCTGTCACACACCAGTGATGGTGCAAGGTACAAAAAAAAAAAAAAGAAATCGCTGCTTGTCCTATTTTCTCGCATCCTTCGGATCGCATCGTCCATTGTTTTCAGTGGGGCAGTCAAACGCATCCCATGGCGTGCGCGGTGCAGGGAGCGTGGTGTGATGTTCCCACTGAAATGAATGGGAAACACTTGTTGACCCTCCGATGTGCGTGAAACAAGCGCCGGAGCACCAGAATCTCAGAGAAGCGATGCAAAGCGTTTTTACATAAAATACGCCTCACATCTGCAGTTACAACGCGCATTGACAAGCGCAGTACCGGCCGGGTCTCTCCATTATCGTGTGAAGGCAGCCTCACTGAGTGAAATACTCTGAACACAAGTGGAAGATCTGTGGAGGCTTGAGGGTCACTGCTGTCATATTAGGAATATAAACCGTCCATGAAGAGCTCATGCCCACGAGCAACGCAGGATATGCCCGCAGATATACGCCGTGGGAGTACCGCGATTAACAACAAAAAGTGCCTGCTGGTGATCGCGGAATTCCACGGTCCCCATTACTGCTATATTAATGGAGAGCTCCCGCGGCGTAAATTTGCGGCAAATAGAACATGCCGTGATATATTTCCCGCGGTAGAATTCCGCATGTGAGCATTGGCTGGCTGCAGAATTCACGCACGGATTTCCGCCGTGGGAAACGCAGTACAAATCCATCCGTGGGCATTCACCCGAACTGTTCCCGTTTTCTGTGCGAGTGGGATAGCCGGGACAGAAGGAAGGGCTGGCCAGACAGAATTTGGAGAGTTGGGGGCCAAAATGTTCCTGCTTCCTCCAGTACATATTAAATTAGGCCTGATGAAAGCTTGTTGAGGCAATAAGTAACGATGGTGAGAATCTTAAGGCCATCTTAAGACCAATGGTGAGAATCTTAAGGCCATCTTAAGACCAATGGTGAGAATCTTAAGGCCATCTTAAGACCAATGGTGAGAATCTTAAGGCCAAATGTTCATGTGGGTCCCCGGATCGGGGAACTGAACTATGACAATAGATTCAATGAATGCTTGACAAGCAAAGAAACATCTTCCTGGGTGGCTTGAAGAAGGGGACAGACAAGTTTCTGGGGAAATCAAGACCAAGGGTCGAAGGGTTGTTCATCGGGGCATCTTCCGACTGACGGTCTTGGAGTCAGCAAGGAACTTTTCAAATGTCGATCCAGGGATTATTCTGACTGCCATTATGGAGTCGGGAAGGAAGGGGCTAAATTGGCTTCTGCCTCATTGGTCTTTTTGCCTTTCTCTGGATCAACAAGGGGGGGGGGCGGACTGGCAAAACTGGATGGACATCGTCTCCCTTCAGCCTAACACACTATGCTACAATGTAAAGGACTCTGAACAGTTGGTGACCGACAAGTAGGGATGCAGCATGTCCCTCAGAGTACATCTCATGCACCCGCACCATGACCGCTTCCAGCGACTGATGAGCAAAGTGAAAGATTTCACCAGGACATACCTGCAGCTGAACAATGGGATGAAGGGAAGTGGAAGCCTGCGATTTCTGCAGTTATCAGCCGGAATGTTCCAGCGGAGAACCGGACAGAACAGAAATCCGTTTCTTATGCAAACATTGCATCTCACTTCCCGCACTTTAATGCCACTTCTGGGAGTTCCCTCGTACGTCTGCCCGCGGCGATCTGATGTCATCTTAGACATTATATGACATATTTAAAGGACGCCTCACAGCTAAGGTTTGCCTATTAAAGCCAATATACCGACTCATGAGCGACTGCATGATGATTGAGCCGGCACTATTACCTCTGTGCACTATTACCTCCCATCTCATAAAGCCACAGAAAGGCTTCCCGCGCCGTATGTTAATTAGCCTCAGATCGTCCGATGGGCGGTTCACTTTTGCCAGCGATCTACGCTCTGTCCCCTCCTATACTGCTAAACCCCCCGTCTGTGTTGGTGGACATCTTGAGCTCCGGCTGTTGGAGACATCACGCGTTCCATGCATGGCGTGCCTGCGCCGCACTGTGACTCCTGCTTGCGCCATTCTCAGTATATTGCAGGCCACCATACGTGGAACCTATGATTTCTCCTGGAGCTGGAGATGTCCACCAACATAGATGGGGGCTGCCTTCCTGGGGGTCCCCTGGATACACGTTCCAACCACAAGTGCAATATGGGGCCAAGATACCCCCGACCCTCCTGCTGCGAGTGTGTGCAAGTCTGACCTACAAGTCCAGCAGCGCTAAGCTAATGTCACCCAGCTTTCCCAGGCTCCTGAACATCAACCTAGCTGATTCGCACAAAGGAAGTATTGCGGCAAGATGGGCTATTCAGGACCCAGAGAAAGCTGGATGAGAAGCCCTGTGGGAGCAGCGTCCTCACTATCAGCGCTCAGGATTTGCCTCCCCCGCCTCCTCCACAGGGAATTAAGATGTCTTCTGGACGCTTGTCAAAGTAATTCTGCAGCAGCAGCACCCGGGATTCCGACATCTATCCTCATCTCATCTCAGATTATTCCGGCACGAGGATCTCCGGATTAATTCTTAACCCCAAATTATAACGGAGAAGCTGGTGGCAATGAGGCTCCTGGAGAACTACAAATCCCAGCATTCACTGGTTGGATAAGGGAAAGGTGATCAGCGGGAAACCAATCCATGTGCCAGGTTTCCAGGCGCTTCAGTCCTCCAGAAATTCTGCAACTTTCTAATAGACTTTGCGTTTACATTTCAAGATCTCTGCTTGTGGTCAGTGACTAGAAAGTAAAAAAATTGTTTTTTCACTTTGCAGCCATCAGAGCTCAGTCCGTACCCGGCCCCATACCAGCTTGTGAGACGGTTCTCGGGGTCTAATTGTCCTATTCTTGTCCGTTTCTACAGAATAGCACATATGACATGTGGGGGTCTGTGAATTTTGGTCAGCAGCATGGATGGAGCTCCGCATGCTGTCTGATGCGCCCGGGTTTCTTGCTTAAGGCCATGTTCACACAGAGCAACTTTGCTGTAAATTGTCAGTGCGCCACAGAAACTCCATGGCATTAGGGCGGTTTTCACTCGGCCGAGAAAATTGCGCAAGATTTTGCGTTGAGAGGCGCACAAATCTGCCATGAGTATGAGCCCCATTCTCTGGAACGGGGTCGTATACCAGTGATTTTTTTCCTATGTCACATTGCACAGCGATGCCAAACACAAGTTGCGGCACGTGATATCTTTGGACGTGCATTCGCATTGCAGCGCCCATTGTTTTCAGTCCAGCCGTGTGCTGGTTGCACACAGAGCGATGCGAGGTCTCCCACTGAAAACAAGCAGCGGGATCGTTACCCCCCTGGAGTGATGTGAGGTGGTTGGGATATAAAAATGCCTCACATCTGCGGGGAAAATCGCAGGTTGGCGAGCGCGATATCGCTCCGTGATTCACAGCCCAGTATCGCACTCGCCCCTTGTGCAGTTAGTCTAGCAGCAGCAGCAAAGTGGGTGAGCTTTTAAGAATTTTGGTCACATGCTGCAGAGAAAAAATGCGATGCAAGAATTGACCTGCAGAGCGGATTTTGAGTCCATGCATGCCAATTGCGCCGTTTTCACACAGCTAAGAAAATTGCGCGAGATTTGTACATTCTTTTAAATGGGGTCATACACACGAGCGATTTTCTTCCCCCCGGATCGCGTCATGCGTACGGTCACACGCTGCGAATTGTGGGGTTGATCTGCACTAAAATCCACAATATCATTATTATTTTTTATTATTAATTTTTATTTGTATAGCGCCAACATATTCCGCAGCGCTTACATAGACAGGGGGATACAGAAAGACAAAAGTACAAAAAATACAGAACCGCGGTTACATAGTAATCAGCTGATGGAAACAATAGGGGTGAGGGTCCTGCTCCAACGAGCTTACATACTACAAGTAATGGGGTGATACAGAAGGTAAAGGGGCTGGAGATGTGCACGGTATGGGGGGGCTGGAGATGTGCACGGTATGGTGGGGTGGAGATGTGCGCGGTATGGGGGGGCTGGAGATGTGCATGGTATGGCGAGGTGGAGATGTGCACGGTATGGCGAGGTGGAGAGTGAGGGGTGATATACACATAGACAATGGTCAGACATTTAGCCGTGTGACGGCAGAATCGGTATGACTGCAGGGGCAGTTTATGATGGCTGGCAGGGATTGCAGTCAGTAGGTCAGGGAGCATGTTATCAGGTGGCATACAGAGGAGTCGGTTTAGGGTATGCGGTAAGCCTCCCTGAAAAGGTGCGTTTTTAGAGCACGCCTGAAGTTCTGCGAGTCCTGGATTGCTCGGGTAGCCTTTGGTAATGCGTTCCAGAGGACCGGTGCTGCTCTGGAGAAGTCTTGGAGGCGGGAATGAGAAGTTCGAATTAGAGGGGCACGCAGTCTAGTTTCGTTTGCCGAGCGGAGAGCCCGGGCTGGGTGATGGATTATATTTTGTGCTGCGGATTCTGCTGTGGATCCGCATGGAAATTCACATCAAAATCCGCTACTTTGAGGCGGTTCTTGGCGTGGAAACTGGTGCGGGTTTTAGTGTGGATTATCCGCCTCAGAATATGCCCACCAATCCCGCCATGTGCGATCCGACCCCAACAGAGCTGAGGATATGGAAGCAGCGCCGTGTCCCGGAGGATTCTCAGCTGTCATCCACATATGAACAGCATTTTTTATAACGTTGCGTTAAGTCTGAGTCCGGTCTGTGGGGGCCGCCGTCCTGCGTTCCCGGTAATAGAGGAGACGCCGCCCTGCGTTCCCGGTAATAGAGGAGGAGACGCCATGTTTACTGCAGACTCTTATTCTGAAGAAATGTTTGCAAGTTGTAGATTATAAAGATTCTCAGAATGAGGAAAAGAAACTTCTGCGGCCGCGAGCGTCAGCTCTGGGGGTGAGCGCAGCCGCCTGCAGAGACCATCAACCCACATCACTCTCTGGCCTCCAGCGCCCACCGCTGCCAGCGACGACACGAAGACTCAGCAGCAGATCTAGAATATCAGCAACCCCAGAAGGAAAAGCGATGAGGAGTGCGACCTCAACGAGAGGCGCAATTAAAGGGCCAGTAATGAATACATGGGTGACCAGTGTATCCCAGCCAGATGATGATGATGATGGTGGTGTATATAACCAGCATATCAGAGCTGGATGATGATGATGGTGTATATAACCAGTTAGCACTGCCGGATGATGATGATGGTGTATATAACCAGTGTATCACAGCCGGATGATGATGATGGTGTATATAACCAGTGTATCCCAGCCGGATGATGATGATGGTATATATAACCAGTTAGCACTGCTGGATGATGATGGTGTATATAACCAGTGTATCACAGCCAGTTAATATGACCAGTAGGGTCACAAACAAGCTGCGGCCCAGTTCCCTGGGGGGCCCCAGGTGGATATAGGCTCCCAGATGTCGTGTTCACCCATTTGTCAGCACCTTGTGTAGCTACAGTGAACAAATCATCCACCTCTTGCATCTGTGTCCTCCCCTCTAATTTTCTGAAAGGCACTATCAGGCCATCAGTGCCCCTGCAACAGTATTGCTTAGTTCTGATACTGTATCTACCAGTATGTACTGAGCTTGGTTCTGGAGCTATATCTATGTACTGAGCTTGGTTCTGGAACTATATCTATGTACTGAGCTTGGTTCTGGAGCTATATCTATGTACTGAGCTTGGTTCAGGTGCTGTAGCTATGTACTGAGCTTGGTTCTGGAGCTATATCTATGTACTGAGCTTGGTTCAGGTGCTGTAGCTATGTACTGAGCTTGGTTCAGGTGCTGTAGCTATGTACTGAGCTTGGTTCAGGTGCTGTAGCTATGTACTGAGCTTGGTTCAGGTGCTGTAGCTATGTACTGAGCTTGGTTCAGGTGCTGTAGCTATGTACTGAGCTTGGTTCAGGTGCTGTAGCTATGTACTGAGCTTGGTTCAGGTGCTGTAGCTATGTACTGAGCTTGGTTTAGGTGCTGTAGCTATGTACTGAGCTTGGTTCAGGTGCTGTAGCTATGTACTGACCTTGGTTCAGGTGCTGTAGCTATGTACTGAGCTTGGTTCAGGTGCTGTAGCTATGTACTGAGCTTGGTTCAGGTGCTGTAGCTATGTACTGAGCTTGGTTCAGGTGCTGTAGCTATGTACTGAGCTTGGTTCAGGTGCTGTAGCTATGTACTGAGCTTGGGTCAGGTGCTATATCTATGTACTGAGCTTGGTTCAGGTGCTGTAGCTATGTACTGAGCTTGGTTCAGGTGCTGTAGCTATGTACTGAGCTTGGTTCAGGTGCTGTAGCTATGTACTGAGCTTGGTTCTGGTGGTGTATCTATGTACTAAGCTTGGTTCAGGTGTTGTATTTATATACTGAGCTTGGTTATGGAGCTATATCTATGTTATTAGCTTGGATCTGGTAATTAACCTACAAAACCTTCAAAGCAATAATAATGCCAAACCTCGCATATAATCATAAGAAGCAACCAAAACAAGCAGGTAATAGGCAGATAATGAATATTAATGCACACATGTGCTTTATTAAATGCTTCATCACAATAAAAATATACGCAGCATATTAAATGGTGAGAAGTCAGCAAACCAAAGAAGCAGCAACGCCCGGACCTCAGAGATCGACTCTACAATGACTGCACAGACATTACATAACGAGGCCTCTGACCAAGCTGCAGTCCTGTATATGCTTATGGCAAGTGGGTCCTGCTGCCAGTCGGGGGCAGCGCTGGAGAATGTGCCCACTTATATACTTTATAGCACACTACACTTTAGCCAGCAGTCCAGAAAACAGAAGTAAAGCCCTTATCTGGAGATTATCTCTCTCTCTATCCATCTATCCATCCATCCATCCATCCATCCATCCATCTATCCATCTCATATCTATCTATTAGTGATGAGCGAGTAGTGCCTTAGCCTAGTATCTCCCCGCTTGTCTCTAAAGATTCGGGGCCCGGCGCGGGTGACAGGTGTGTTGCGGCGGGGAGCAGGGGGGAGAAAGAGGGGGAGAGAGAGATCTCCCCTCCGTTACTCCCCGCTCTCCCCCGCCGCTCCCTGCCCGCCGCCGGCACCCGAATCTTTAGAGACGAGCGTGAAGATACTCGGCTAAGGCACTACTCGCTCATCTCTACTATCTATCTATCCATCTATCCATCTATCTATCCCATTTCTA
The DNA here is from genome assembly GCF_035609145.1 of Eleutherodactylus coqui. NCBI lineage: Eukaryota > Metazoa > Chordata > Amphibia > Anura > Eleutherodactylidae > Eleutherodactylus > Eleutherodactylus coqui. Next base: position 294,185,357 of record NC_089840.1, on the reverse strand, counting down.
TCTATCTATCCATCTAATATCTATCCATCTTATATCAATCTATCTATCTCATATCTATCTCATATCCACTATCCATCTTATATCAATCTATCTATCCATCTCATAGCCATTATCCATCTCATATCCACTATCCATCTTATATCAATCTATCTATCCATCTCATAGCCATTATCCATCTCATATCCACTATCCATCTTATATCAATCTATCTATCTATCTCATATCTATCTCATATCCATTATCCATCTCATATCCATTATCCATCTCATATCCACTATCCATCTTATATCAATCTATCTATCCATCTCATATCTATCTATCCATCTCATATCCACTATCCATCTCATATCAAATCTATCCATCTCATATCAAATCTATCCATCTCATATCAAATCTATCCATCTCATATCAATCTATCCATCTCATATCAATCTATCCATCTCATATCTATCTATCCATCTCATATCTATCTATCCATCTCATATCCACTATCCATCTCATATCCACTATCCATCTCATATGCACTATCCATCTCATATGCACTATCCATCTCATATTCATCTCATATCCATCTATCCATCTCATATCTATCCATCCATCTATCCATCTATCCATCTCATATCCATTTATTCATCTCATATCTATCTATCCATCTTATATCCATCTATCCATCTTATATCCATCTATCTATCTATCTCAATCTCATATCTATCTCATATCTATCTATCTATCTATCTCATATCTATACACACACACACACATACACTCATTGCACCTTGCACCGAAGCTGTGTAATCATTGTAGATTCTGTATCCTCTGAGGTCCGGCGCTGCTTCTTCTGCTTGCTGACTTCACTCCATTTAATATGCTGCGTATATTATAGGAAGTATATGTAATAAAGGATTATTATTATTGATTATCTGTCTATTCCTTCCAGTTTTGGTTGCATTTTTCTTCTGGTAATTATCTGTATCCTGAGCTTTGTTCTTATACTGTATCTATGTATTGAGGTTGGTTTGTGCTGTATTCATATTATGAGCTTGGTTCTGGTGCTGTATTTATTCACTGAGCTTGGTTTGTGCAGTATTTATCTTAGGAGTGTGGTTCTGGGGCTATATTTATGTTACGGACTTGGTTCTGATACTGTATTTATCTTAGGGGTGTGGTTTCGGTGCGATATTTATGTATTGAGCTTGGTTCTGGTGTTGTATGTATGTATTGAGCTTGGTTCTGGTGTTGTATGTATTGAGCTTGGTTCTGGTGCTGTATTTATGTATTGAGCTTGGTTCTGGTGCTGTATTTATGTATTGAGCTTGGTTCTGGTGCTGTATTTATGTATTGAGCTTGGTTCTGGTGCTGTATTTATGTATTGAGCTTGGTTCTGGTGCTGTATTTATGTATTGAGCTTGGTTCTGGTGCTGTATTTATGTATTGAGCTTGGTTCTGGTGTTGTATTTATGTATTGAGCTTGGTTCTGGTGCTGTATTTATGTATTGAGCTTGGTTCTGGTGTTGTATGTATGTATTGACCTTGGTTCTGGTGTTGTATGTATGTATTGAGCTTGGTTCTGGTGTTGTATTTATGTATTGAGCTTGGTTCTGGTGTTGTATTTATGTATTGAGCTTGGTTCTGGTGTTGTATTTATGTATTGAGCTTGGTTCTGGTGTTGTATTTATGTATTGAGCTTGGTTCTGGTGTTGTATTTATGTATTGAGCTTGGTTCTGGTGTTGTATTTATGTATTGAGCTTGGTTCTGGTGCTGTATTTATGTATTGAGCTTGGTTCTGGTGCTGTATTTATGTATTGAGCTTGGTTCTGGTGTTGTATTTATGTATTGAGCTTGGTTCTGGTGCTGTATCTATGTATTGACCTTGGTTCTGGTGTTGTATTTATGTATTGAGCTTGGTTCTGGTGTTGTATTTATGTATTGAGCTTGGTTCTGGTGTTGTATTTATGTATTGAGCTTGGTTCTGGTGCTGTATTTATGTATTGAGCTTGGTTTCAGTGTTGTATTTATGTACCAGCGTTTCTCAGCGGATAATAATGGCAGTGCATATATCCAGTGTATCAACGCTGGATGATGATGTGGTGTATATAACCAGTGTATCTCAGCTGTATGATGATGGTGTATCTCAGCCCTATGACCCAAGTCATTCACACATGCAGGAATCACGGCGTCTCCCTCCTTGCAGACAGTCTTACTGAATTTCCCACCATTTAATTAAAAATGGATGAGCTGTAACCGGAGCCGCGCGTTCTTCCACACGTGTTCAAGGTCGGCGCTGTCCAGGATCGGATTCCTCAGAAAGCTCCTTCCCAGGATGTGCGGCTCCTTCTGACATTCAGTTCTCATCTCCCAGAAGGATCTCATCACCTGCAAGGAGCCGCTGCGATCCCACCGGACAGCGCCGCACGCCTGGTATCGACACATCGGCCCAGACACCTCCGGCCGCCGGCAGCCGAGGAGGAAGAAGGAGCCGACGTCCAAAAACCAGAAGAACTAATTCTTAGGACACAATCCCTTATAATGTCCACACAAGCCGCAGCACCGGGGGGGGGGGGGGGGGGGTCAATGACGGACAAAGTGTCAGCTCTGGGGACGAATTGGGAAATCCTCCCTTATCCTGCCAGCGCCGGACACCCCGCCTCACCACAGAAATATGGGCAGCGAGTTCAGACTTGACCGTGAAATGCTGACATTCCAGTGTGACTAGATGTAAATGGTGCCAGCGCTCCGACATTACCAGGAAGAACCATCTGATATGTGCAGTGGATGTGACAGGCAGTCCTATGTAACCCCATAGATATTGTAGTAAATGTGACCTGCAGTCCTATGTAACCCCACAGATAATGTAGTAGATGTGATTGGCAGTCCTATGTGACCCCACAATTAATGTAGTAGATGTGACCGGCAGTCCTATGTAACCCCACAGATAACACAGTAATAACTCTCCGAGGACAGATAATGTAGTAGATGTGACCGGCAGTCTTACGGAAGCCCACAGATAATTAATAGATGTGACCGGCAGTCCTATGTAACCCCACAGATAACACAGGGATAACTCTCCGAGGACAGATAATGTAGTAGATGTCACCTGCAGTCCTATGTAACCCCACAGATAAATCCGGATGATCCAATTAGTTGTGACAGCCTCAGCTCTGCTACATCTGCAGTATACTCCCAGTGATTCTGCAGTAAGGAGCTGCCTCCTCTGTGAACTACAAGTGGTCTCTGTTATCAGCAGCTGCAGGGTCACGTTATCAGGGGGGCAGTCACAGGACTCGCAATGCTGATTATTCTGGCTGCTGCCTCTGTTCACGGAGATGATGGGGGTTTTAGGCGTTGTACCCCCTCCCATAAAAGCAGCACAAGAGCTGGAGCCAACTAATACATCACAAGATCTGCACACTAGGGGGCGCCAGCTGGAAGCAGGACATCTCTGCAGAATTTGCAAACACTAAATATTTTGTGGCACCAGTGACTGATCCCCTATAACATACACTGACTGTCCCCTTTATTAGAGCCCCTCGGCCCCTTTATCAAAGCTCCTGGGCCTTTTTTATTAGAGCCCCCTGGCTCCTTTATTACCCCCCCTTCCCCCGCCCTTTATTAGAGCCCCCTCCCCCGCCCCCTTTATTAGAGCTCAAGGCTTCTCTATTAGAACCCTTTGGCTTTTTATTATAGCCCTAGGCCCCTTTATTAAAGCCCCTTTATTAGAGCTGCCTGGCCTTTAATTAAACCCTAGGTCCCTTTATGAGATCCCCTTGCCCTGTACTAGAGCCCTTGGCCCTTTATTAAAGCCCCACTGGCCCTTTATCAAAACCTCTCAACCCCTTTATTAGAGCACTAGGCTCTGATTAGAACTCCTTGGCTTATTATTATAGCCCTAGGCACCTTTATGAAAACCCCTTGGCGCCTTGGTGCTCATGGGAGGGCAGAATTTGGCGCAAGCAGCATTAATCGCTGACCCCTTCCTGTCAGCCGATCAGAACATGTCAGCACCGCCATCCAATCTGCGGCAACTACAAGAAGCTTCCTGTCCGCAGGGGCCGATATTCCTGCAGAACCATTTCATCACAGAGTGGAATCTACAATATGGCGAATCGCTGCAGTTCTGAAGGTCAATGGAGTCCAACGCTGCTAGACGGGGGGTAATAAGGGGCGGCCACCATCTTGTGACCGGGAGGCTCACGGTTGATTCTGTGATTTCGTACCACATTCCGGGCCTCATTTATCAACACTTTCTCAAAGGAACACGGTCCTTGTTGCCCCGAGCGACCAATCACAGCGCAGCATTCATATCTCGAACTGTTGAGGTAAGACGGCCGCTGCGCTGTGATTGGTTGCTCAAGGCAACAAGGACCGTTTTCTTTTGAAACATTTTCATTAATTCTTCCCATTAATGTATTTTATTGCGAAACCGCGCCGGCGATCTACGGCCGCCGCAGCTGATCTACTCCCCATAATGCAGCCGCACCTCCAGATGCCCCTCGCTTGGTGGAGCAACGGCCGGAGGCGGAGAGATTGGTGACCCCGCAGATACCGTATCAGCAGCGCTGCACGTATAACGCACACATCCTCCCTAAATATCCAGAAAACGGAATATTGCGGCGCAGCCAATACAATAACATTTTCTACCATCATGGCCGCCGGCGGTTACCTTTGCAGATGAAGCATTTGATGTGGAAGTGCTTGGACTGGACGCGCAGCACCTCGCCTTTGCACGGCTCCCCACATTTATGGCAGCGGATGACGGGCTTCTCTGCAGGCTGGGCGGCGTCCGGAGCGTGGGCGACTGGAAGAGAGAGACAGAGGCGGTCAGCGATATCACAGCAATAACAGAGCGCCCCCCGAAAACCGCAGCCCCCCAGAAATATGGGCTCCTCCCACCAGCTCTATCCTACGTCCGGCATCAGTAATATGGCGGTATGAAGCGCAGCTCTTCGGGATTCATCACACGCTGATCTCAGCACTACGAGAAATCTACAAACCCAACTGCCCCCCTCAGATGTCTATCGGGGGGCTGTAGACATCAGCGTCGCTGCAGGGGGTCCGCCAGCGCCTCACTGCGGCACCGTGGAGGATCTGCAGGGATACGGACCCCGAAGACCGCCTTCACTGCGTTTCCACAGCAGAAAATCTAAAGCAGATATTCACCTACATGTTGTGGATTTTGTCGCGGTTTTGCCGCCAGCTTTGTATTTCACCCATACTGCGGATTCTCTGCGGTCATTTTCCGCTCCCGGTGGGCGAGATTTTTACAATTCTCTACACGGATTGTTCTGCAGAAATGGCGCATGCAACGGCAGCCTGTGGGCACGCACACGAAAGCATCCCCCTGTGGGCACGCACACGAAAGCATCCATCTGTGGGCACGCACACGAAAGCATCCAACCCGGAACTCTCCATGCAGATTCCGCCTCTATAAGTTGTGGTAGGCATCCACCGCGAAGCTGCGCATTTCTACTGGTCATCTTGTCATGTGGGTTAGGCCGCCTGCACACGGACGGATTTACATTATGAAACCCGGGTGGGCGTCCGCCGGCGGGTTCTGCAGCAAACACCATCCATACCACGCTACGGAAAACAGATTCTACCTGCACACGAAATCAATTGCGGTTTCCGCTCCCATTGAAGCCCTCTGACCCGCAGCCCTTCCACAGTTAACGGAAGTCACGGGACCCATATCTAGCGATAGCACGGGAAAATGCGTAATGCACATGTCCGACGGCGAGCCGTCCGGATCATCCACAGTACAGAAGAATTAAGAAAATGACCGGCACAAAGTCGTCGGCCGCGGTCAGAACCGGATCCCGTGGGGGATTCCACATGCGGAATCCGATCCGTTCGTGTGCAGGCGGCCTCAGGGGCCCATTCACACGGGACTATTGTCTGGCCGTGTTTTTATACTAACTGAGGGCGGCGTCAGAGTGGAGTACATATGCTCGCCGCTACGGAGCCGATGAGCGCCTGAACCAGGCGAAAATGAATTTTTTTTACTGTTCAAATTTTGCGCTGTTGCGCACAAGTAAAAAGAAAAAAAAGCAGGAATATAAAAAACTACGTGCGAGAAATACGGGACAAGCCCTATCGTCTCTCACCGTACGATAAACGCACAAGAAGCCGCTAATCAAAATGAAACCATTGAAATCAAAATCCCGGTTGTCTGTTAAGCCCTGATGGCGGCCGCTGATGACCGTATTTGCGCAGGAAACTCATGTGTGCGCAGAGAATAGAACCCATTACTTGCAAAGGATTCATTCACAAATTCGCTTTCGCACGCACAAAGAAAAAAAATGATGTGCTCTTTTTTGCGCACCACAGGAGTCTATGAGGGTGCACAAACGCACGCACAATCCCCGGTGAGACTGCGCAATGCACTGCGCCATTTCGTGGGGGAAATCGGTCGGGGACTAATTAGGCTGCACAGCTTTTTTACTGCGTGTGTCCCGCGCCAATGTGAACGGTCACCAGCAGCGCAGAAAGTACAGTAAAAAGCGCCAAAACGCTTTATTAGCATGACCTTCACAGTGCAAAAAGTTGTGCCATCACAAGCGTTTTTTGCGCTTACAGTCATCTGCAGCCGCCCGGAGAAGTGACATGTCCACAGCAGTAAGACGCGTTGGATCCCCTGGGTGCGCACAGCCCCGCGCCTCCGACATTCTGGCGCTTTTTTTGATCCTTGTGTCGTACGTTAATAAGAGCCGGACATCATACGGACCCAGTAATGCTTTTCACGCAGCGCGGTTTGATCGCATGTCCTATGCTTTTGCGTATCACTAATGATAATTAGGACATGCAAGTGAATCTGTAGTAGCTGCAGATTAATGGAAGCGGACCAGGCGCCGGCGCCTCCCTCCACGCAACGCCACCGCAGCCTCCCCGTAGGACCTGAAGCTTCTACGTACATGAGACAGATGCTGGACGATCCTTTGGCATATACAGGGCTCATCCAACGCACCCAGCGGCAAACGACAGGGATCATTCAGTTGGATTTCGACATTCTGCATGCTTTGGGAGATAAGCTGCCGCCAGAGACGTCTGGGAGCCGCTGCTCCCCAGCATGGATGTATATGGGGGAGCCTATAGGAAAAGTCCAACCAGCAGCTGCAGTATGTGAATGGGAAGTACAGATCACGTATGACCTTCAGCCCCAGAATGCACGGCAGTCAGCCCCATGTACTGCGCAGTTCAACTGAATTTTTTGCTCCCTGTTATCAGCCATTCCGGTTTGGGGAGACGGCGACAGGAGTGTTCCTGATTCCCGCCCTTTGCTTCCAATCATCGCAGCGCTCTTGCCTTTACATGCGACTTTTATGTGAATGCGATTTTTTATTTTTCCTATTGGAAACACCTGCGATTTTTGTGTTCGTGAAAATGGCGTGTTCGGCAATACGATGCGTCTTCCCACAATTCCTAGTGAACGATGTAATTCTACAAGTGCGATATCAGAGTTTCTCGGACCAATATCACACTGGACATTATGAACGCACCCTGCATGGGATGAGTTACTGGAAGTGAAGCAACCTCCCTGCCCCCCTCGATATCAGCAGCCCCCCTTATAACACTCCAGTGCTGATATAAGTGCGGACTGTCAGGGTTACCGGCCCTTTAAATGCGAGGGCGCTCAGGTGATTCTGGTGAGTGACACTTTCGGACAAGAGTTCATTGTCTCCGCGCAGTTCGTTACTCAGACTGTGTAATTAAAGCGAGCGAGCGGACGGCGATCGGGTTTCAGCGTCTCTGTGATACACGATATGATCGGAGACGGAGGAATTAATGAAATATTACGATTATTACAAAACCCTGGAGTCTCCGAGGAATCAAAGGAGCCAGAAATCCGATGAAGCCGCGCAATGTGGCAGAGAGATCTGCTACAAACTGGAAACCATCAGCAAGCTGCTGACAGATCCTATCATGGCGGATGAATATCTGATCCGGATCCTATGTGTCCACGAAAAGATTAAAAAAAAGCGTTGATGTTGCTTTTTCATTGCGAATGTAAACCAATTTGCGAATAAACTGCGTCGCACCGCTGAACAGGAAATGTATCAATCCTACAGATGCTGGAAAACGGGAAAATAAGAAAGAAAATCTGACATTGTGAATGACCCCCAGAGGTGATATCAGACATCGTGGGGGACATAGAAGCTAAAAACATCTATACAAAAACAGGTAATAAAAAAATAGAAACAATGCAAGTATATTAAACAATGAAATCCCCCATGCCACCTAATTGGGCGCTGGCATCCGTCTTCATTGCGCTTTTTTTTTGCACAGCCAGTTTCCTGTGGATGGTAACACAACTGACATGACTTTGACCTTCTTGCGTTTTTTGGGGGCTCATGAAAACCTGATTATGCACACATGCAACACACATGCAAAACCGCATGTAACACGCACATACAGACGCAGTGAAACGGTGCACTGTTTACCAACCATAATGGCTTACCCCTGAGGGACTGAGCCCTCATTTTTGAGCTGAAACTCAGCTGCGTTGGACAGCCCTTCCGTGCGCCGCCACATGGGAGTGCCCTACGCTCTTCCGTAAAAACAGACAGGAATAGGAGAGGCAGCGAACAGGACCCGGCTGTCTGAATGAGGCCCGACATCTCCAGACTCTGCGCACAACTTCCATGCAAAGTCCCTGAGTGCCCCAGAAAGCTGGATAAGCCGCCAGGACGCCGGGCGCACTAAGCTGCAGGTTAGTAAGGCAGCACAACGTGTAATCAGCCACATCGCCAGTGCCATCTATCAACACGTCACCGGGAGGCGGGAACATGGATCTACAGAACACGTCACTCGGAACCATGGAACACGGATCTACAGAACACGTCACTGAAAGTCGGGAACACGGATCTACAGAACACGTCACTCGGAACCATGGAACACGGATCTACAGAACACGTCACTGAAAGTCAGGAACATGGATCAACAGAACACGTCACTGGGACCCATGAAGCACAGATCTACAGAACACGTCACTGAAAGTCGGGAACACTGTTCTACAGAACACGTCACTCGGAACCATGGAACACAGATCTACAGAACACGTCACTAGGGCCCATGGAGCACGGATCTACAGAACACGTCACTAGGACCCATGGAGCATGGATCTACAGAACACGTCACTGGGACCGATGGAGCACGGATCTACAGAACACGTCACTGGGGACCATGGAGCACGGATCTACAGAACACATCACTGGGACTCATGGAACACGGATCTACAGAACACATCACTGGGACCCATGGAACACGGATCTACAGAACACGTCACTGGGGACCATGGAGCACGGATCTACAGAACACATCACTGGGACTCATGGAACACGGATCTACAGAACACGTCACTGGGAGTCAGGAACACGGATCTATAGAACACATGACTGGGAGCCAGAAACACGGATCTACAGTACACGTTATCACTGGGAACCATGAAACACAGATCTACAGAACACGTCACTGGGACCCATGGAACACGGATCTACAGAACACGTCACTGGGACCCATGGAACACGGATCTACAGAACACGTTACTGGGACCCATGGAACACGGATCTACAGAGCACGTCACTGGGACCCATGGAACACGGATCTACAGAACACGTCACTGGGACCCATGGAAAAAACGGATCTACAGAACACTTTACTGGGACCCATGGAACACGGATCTACAGAACACATCACTCGGAACCATGGAACATAGATCTACGGAACATGTCACTGGGACCCATGGAACACGGATCTACAGAGCACGTCACTGGAACCCATGGAACACGGATCTACAGAACACGTCACTGGAACCCATGGAACACGGATCTACAGAACACGTCACTGGAACCCATGGAACACGGATCTACAGAACACGTCACTGGAACCCATGGAACACGGATCTACAGAACACGTCATTGGGGACGATGGCACATGGATCTCCAGAACACTTCACTGGAAGTCGGGAACACGGATCTATAGAACATGTCACTGAGAACCATGGAACACGGATCTATAGAACACATCACTGAGAACCATGGAACACGGATCTATAGAACACATCACTGAGAACCATGGAACATAGATCTACGGAACATGTCACTGGGACCCATGGAACACGGATCTACAGAGCACGTCACTGGAACCCATGGAACACGGATCTACAGAACACGTCACTGGAACCCATGGAACACGGATCTACAGAACACGTCACTGGAACCCATGGAACACGGATCTACAGAACACGTCACTGGAACCCATGGAACACGGATCTACAGAACACGTCATTGGGGACGATGGCACATGGATCTCCAGAACACTTCACTGGAAGTCGGGAACACGGATCTATAGAACATGTCACTGAGAACCATGGAACACGGATCTATAGAACACATCACTGAGAACCATGGAACACGGATCTATAGAACACATCACTGAGAACCATGGAACGTGGATCTACAGAACACGTCACTGGGACCCATGGAAGACGGATCTACAGAGCACGTCACTGGGACCCATGGAACATGGATCTACAGAACACGTCATTGGGGACGATGGTACATGGATCTACAGAACACTTCACTGGAAGTCGGGAACACGGATCTATAGAACATGTCACTGAGAACCATGGAACACGGATCTATAGAACATGTCACTGAGAACCATGAAACACGGATCTATAGAACATATCACTGAGAACCATGGAACACGGCTCTACAGAACACGTCACTGGGACCCATGGAACACGGATCTACAGAACACGTCACTGGGACCCATGGAACATGGATCTACAGAACACGTCATTGGGGACGATGGTACATGGATCTACAGAACACGTCACTGGAAGTCGGGAACACGTATCTACAGAGCACGTCACTGGGACCCATGGAACACGGATCTACAGAGCACGTCACTGGGACCCATGGAACACGGATCTACAGAGCACGTCACTGGGACCCATGGAACGTGGATCTACAGAACACGTCACTGGGAACCATGGAACGTGGATCTACAGAACACGTCACTGGAAGTCGAGAACACAGATCTATAGAAGATGTCACTGAGAACCATGGAACACGGATCTATAAAACACGACACTGGAAGCCGGGAACATAGATCTACAGAACACGTCACTGGGACCCATGGAACACGGATCAACAGAACATATCACTGGGAACAAGGAACACGGATCTATAGAACATGTCACTGAGAAGCATGGAACACGGATCTACAGAACACGTCACTGGGGACCATGGAACACGGATCTACAGAACACGTCACTGGAAGCCGGGAACACGGATCTATAGAACATGTCACTGAGAACAATGAAACACGGATCTATAAAACACGTCACTGGAAGCCCGGAACACAGATCTACATAACATATCACTGGGACCCATGGAACACGGATCTACAGAACACATCACTGGGAACCATGGAACACGGATCTATAGAACATGTCACTGGGAACCATGGAACATGGATCTATAGAACACGTCACTGGAAACCATGGAACGCGGATCTACAGAACACGTCACTGGAAACCATGGAACGCGGATCTACAGAGCACGTCACTGGGAACCATGGAACGCGGATCTACAGAACACGTCACTGGAAGTCGAGAACACAGATCTATAGAACACGTCACTGAGAACCATGGAACATGGATCTATAAAACACGACACTGGAAGCCGGGAACATAGATCTACAGAACACGTCACTGGGACCCATGGAACACAGATCAACAGAACATATCACTGGGAACAAGGAACACGGATCTATAGAACATGTTACTGAGAAGCATGGAACACGGATCTACAGAACACGTCACTGGAAGCCGGGAACACAGATCTACACAACACGTCACTGGGACCCATGGAACACGGATCTACAGAACACGTCACTGGGACCCATGGAAGACGGATCTACAGAACACGTCACTGGGACCCATGGAACACGGATCTACAAAACACGTCACTGGGACCCATGGAACACGGATCTACAGAACACGTCACTGGGACCCATGGAACACGGATCTACAGAACACGTCACTGGGACCCATGGAACACGGATCTACAGAACACGTCACTGGGACCCATGGAACACGGATCTACAGAACACGTCACTGGGACCCATGGAACACGGATCTACAGAACACGTCACTGGGACCCATGGAACACGGATCTACAGAACACGTCACTGGGACCCATGGAAAAAACGGATCTACAGAACACTTTACTGGGACCCATGGAACATGGATCTACAGAACACATCACTCGGAACCATGGAACATAGATCTACGGAACACGTCACTAGGACCCATGGAACTCGGATCTACAGAACACTTCACTGGCACCCATGGAACACGTATCTACAGAGCACGTCACTGGGACCCATGGAACACGGATCTACAGAGCACGTCACTGGGACCCATGGAACACGGATCTACAGAGCACGTCACTGGGACCCATGGAACATGGATCTACAGAGCACGTCACTGGGACCCATGGAACACGGATCTACAGAGCACGTCACTGGGACCCAGGGAACACGGATCTACAGAGCACGTCACTGGGACCCATGGAACACGGATCTACAGAGCACGTCACTGGAACCCATGGAAGACGGATCTTCAGAGCACGTCACTGGGACCCATGGAACACGGATCTACAGAGCACGACACTGGGACCCATGGAACACGGATCTACAGAGCACGTCATTGGGACCCATGGAAGACGGATCTACAGAGCACGTCACTGGGACCCATGGAAGACGGATCTACAGAGCACGTCACTGGGACCCATGGAAGACGGATCTACAGAGCACGTCACTGGGACCCATGGAAGACGGATCTACAGAGCACGTCACTGGGACCCATGAAAGACGGATCTACAGAGCACGTCACTGGGACCCATGGAAGACGGATCTACAGAGCACGTCACTGGGACCCATGGAACACGGATCTACAGAGCACGTCACTGGAAGCCATGGAAGACGGATCTACAGAGCACGTCACTGGAAGCCATGGAAGACGGATCTACAGAGCACGTCACTGGGACCCATGGAAGACGGATCTACAGAGCACGTCACTGGGACCCATGGAAGACGGATCTACAGAGCACGTCACTGGGACCCATGGAAGACGGATCTACAGAGCACGTCACTGGGACCCATGGAAGACGGATCTACAGAGCACGTCACTGGAAGCCATGGAAGACGGATCTACAGAGCACGTCACTGGAAGCCATGGAAGACGGATCTACAGAGCACGTCACTGGAAGCCATGGAAGACGGATCTACAGAGCACGTCACTGGAAGCCATGGAAGACGGATCTACAGAACACGTCACTGGGACCGATGGAACACGGATCTACAGAACACGTCACTGGGACCCATGGAACACGGATCTACAAAACACGTCACTGGGACCCATGGAACACGGATCTACAGAACACGTCACTGGGACCCATGGAAGACGGATCTACAAAACACGTCACTGGGACCCATGGAAGACGGATCTACAGAGCACGTCACTGGGACCCATGGAAGACGGATCTACAGAGCACGTCACTGGAAGCCATGGAAGACGGATCTACAGAGCACGTCACTGGAAGCCATGGAAGACGGATCTACAGAGCACGTCACTGGAAGCCATGGAAGACGGATCTACAGAGCACGTCACTGGAAGCCATGGAAGACGGATCTACAGAACACGTCACTGGGACCGATGGAACACGGATCTACAGAACACGTCACTGGGACCCATGGAACACGGATCTACAAAACACGTCACTGGGACCCATGGAACACGGATCTACAAAACACGTCACTGGGACCCATGGAACACGGATCTACAAAACACGTCACTGGGACCCATGGAACACGGATCTACAGAGCACGTCACTGGAACCCATGGAACACGGATCTACAGAACACGTCACTGGGACCCATGGAACACGGCTCTACAGAGCACGTCACTGGGACCCATGGAAAACGGCTCTACAGAACACGTCACTGGGACCCATGGAACACGGCTCTACAGAACACGTCACTGGGACCCATGGAACACGGATCTACAGAACACGTCACTGAGAACAATGAAACACGGATCTATAGAACATATCACTGAGAACCATGGAACGTGGATCTACAGAACACGTCACTGGGAACCATGGAACGTGGATCTACAGAACACGTCACTGGGAACCATGGAACGTGGATCTACAGAACACGTCACTGGGAACCATGGAACGTGGATCTACAGAACACGTCACTGGAAGTCGAGAACACAGATCTATAGAACATGTCACTGAGAACCATGGAACACGGATCTATAAAACACAACACTGGAAGCCGGGAACATAGATCTACAGAACACGTCCCTGGGACCCATGGAACACGGATCAACAGAACATTTCACTGGGAACAAGGAACACGGATCTATAGAACATATCACTGAGAACCATGGAACACGGATCTACAGAACATATCACTGGGAACCATGGAACGTGGATCTACAGAACACGTCACTGAGAACCATGGAACGTGGATCTACAGAACACGTCACTGGAAGTCGAGAACACAGATCTATAGAAGATGTCACTGAGAACCATGGAACACGGATCTATAAAACACGACACTGGAAGCCGGGAACATAGATCTACAGAACACGTCACTGGGACCCATGGAACACGGATCAACAGAACATATCACTGGGAACAAGGAACACGGATCTATAGAACATGTCACTGAGAAGCATGGAACACGGATCTACAGAACACGTCACTGGGGACCATGGAACACGGATCTACAGAACACGTCACTGAGGCCATGGAACACGGATCTACAGAACATGTCACTGGAAGCCAGGAACACAGATCTACACAACATGTCACTGGGGACCATGGAACACGGATCAACAGAACATATCACTAGGAACAAGGAACACGGATCTATAGAACATGTCACTGAGAAGCATGGATCTATAGAACAGTTCACTGAGAACCATGGAACACGGATCTACAGAACACGTCACTGGAAGCCGGGAACACGGATCTATAGAACATGTCACTGAGAACAATGAAACACGGATCTATAAAACACGTCACTGGAAGCCCGGAACACAGATCTACATAACACATCACTAGGACCCATTGAACACGGATCTACAGAACACATCACAGGGAACAAGGAACACAGATCTATAGAACATGTCACTGGGAACCATGGAACACGGATCTATAGAACATGTCACTGAGAACCATGGAACACGGATCTATAGAACATGTCACTGGAAACCATGGAACGCAGATCTACAGAACACGTCACTGGGAACCATGGAACGCGGATCTACAGAACACGTCACTGGAAGTCGAGAACACAGATCTATAGAACATGTCACTGAGAACCATGGAACACGGATCTATAAAACACGACACTGGAAGCCGGGAACATAGATCTACAGAACACGTCACTGGGACCCATGGAACACGGATCAACAGAACATATCACTGGGAACAAGGAACATGGATCTATAGAACATGTTACTGAGAAGCATGGAACACGGATCTACAGAACACGTCACTGGAAGCCGGGAACACAGATCTACACAACACGTCACTGGGGACCATGGAACACGGATCTACAGAACAAGTCACTGGAAGCCGGGAACACAGATATACACAACACGTCACTGGGGACCATGGAACACAGATCTACAGAACACGTCACTGGAAGCCGGGAACACGGATCTACAGAACACGTCATTGGGGACGATGGTACATGGATCTACAGAACACTTCACTGGGAACCATGGAACGCGGATCTACAGAACACATCACTGGAAGTCGAGAACACAGATCTATAGAACATGTCACTGAGAACCATGGAACACGGATCTATAAAACACGACACTGGAAGCCGGGAACATAGATCTACAGAACACGTCACTGGGACCCATGGAACACGGATCAACAGAACATATCACTGGGAACAAGGAACACGGATCTATAGAACATGTCACTGAGAAGCATGGAACACTGATCTACACAACATGTCACTAGGGACCATGGAACACAGATCAACAGAACATATCACTGGGAACAAGGATCTATAGAACATGTCACTGAGAAGCATGGAACATGGATCTATGGAAGAGGTCACTGAGAACCATGCAACACGGATCTACAGAACACATTACCGGGAGCCAGGAGCACGGATCTACAGAACATGTCATAGGAAGCCGGGAACACGGGTCTACAGAACACGTCACTGGGAGCCAGACTCTATAGAACACATCACCCCACTCACCCACAGACAGGATTTTCCCTTCAAGAACTTGGGAAAGCTGGGATCAGTCATCTTAGTTGGATCATTGGTTGGCATTTATCATCACGGGAAGTTTTGGTTCCACTTGTCTTGCAGGGGCGATAATATACATCCTGGTTGGGAAGCGATTGGACATACATTTCCATCCTACGGATGCCGCGGACCGAGGAGCTGACCCACGCCATGCGCAGCGGAAGCCGGAGGTGACTGACATCTGTGTGCGTTCCATTCTTCCCTGATCCATGTGAGCAGCTATCTGGCCAATCCCAGGGAGAACCCTGAGATCTTTTAGGGTGGAACAATAAAATGCCACCACATTATTGTAGTTTTGTTGTAAGTGTTCCCACCTCTTATACTTGGGGGTGTGGTCAGAATCAGCCAATCACATGTGACCTCCTGATAGACAGTCTGCACTCCGCTGCCAGTACTTACATATAAAGTTCGGCTCTTCTAGAATTTTCCTGACATTTTCTTCGTTGGTCCATAAAGATCTTACAGAACATCAAAGGGATCTGATTGTTGGAAGGTGTCATCAGGAGGAGGAGCCAAGACATCTCCAAGACATTACATATACCATGGGGCACAGGGGAGATCGTCAGCAAGAGGGGGGTTAGTGGCCCAACAGTGACAAGAACTGGACGGCCCTCAAAGACTGAGGAAAGGACCAGAAGAAGATTGTTCTGGGAGGCCAAGAGGCCGACAGCAACATTAAAGGAGCTACAGGAGTTTCTGGCCAGTCATGTGACAGCCTTCTCCCGTGTTCTTCATATGTCTTGGCTGAAGGGGAGGGGAAAGACTGAAGACTTTACTATGAAGAACATCCAAGTCCGGCTCTGTTTTACCAGAACCTCCATCAAGTCTGTGAAGAACATGTCTGATGAGACCGAGGGGGACTTGTTGGCCAGAATTCCAGAAGGTACCAACACTACCAACACGAGAAGACTCCCAGACCGCAGTGAGGATGGTGGGAGCAGCATTAAGTGGGGGCTGTTCTGCTGCTGGAACTGGGGCTTTAGTCAAGGGGGAGGGGATTATGGACAGTCCTAAATATCACAAAACCTTCAGGCCTCGGCTAAAAAGCTGAAGATGACGAGGAATTACACCATTCAGCACAACGAAGACCCAAAGCAGCCAACAAATCACCACGAGGAGAAGGTCCCAGTTCTGCGACGGCCGAGCCAGAAGATCTGTGGGTGACCTGAAGAGGGCGCTGCACACTGGATGCCCACACAAGCGCACAGATTTGGAGCTTTTGCAAGGAAGAATGGGCAAAGATTGCCAGGATGTGCCAGGCTGATAGACCCCGAGCCAAAGACTGAAGGCTGCCGTAAAGTCAGAGGGTGCATAAAGTATAAGGCTAATTTCACACGGGCGAGCGTGATATCGGGTCATGAGACTTGGCCTGATATTGCACTCGCGCCCGTGCGATCTCCCTGCGGATGCCAGTTGTTTCTGTGTTAACTACGCCTCTCCTCACTTCAGTACGGTTGCGATCCTCTGGCACGGCATCACACGCCGCGCAATGTATCTTCTGGCCGCACTGATAGCAATGGGCGAGGCGTTCCGAGCGAACCCCCAAAGGTAGGTTCCCGCACCGCGATGACCAGAAAGAAGAATAAAAATCTGACCACGATGCAATGCAATCTATACCAAAATCCTCGTGTCTGCGGGTACAACGGTCACATGGCGGACCCCCGTCACATCCCGAGGATTTCAAAGGAAATTCATGTTCGTCTTTAAGAAATGTTTTTTTTTTTCCCAACACATATTTAATCTGCATCGCGGAAGAACAAAGTCGCGTCACGCCTCGGCGCGGCTTCCGCATTGTTTTCTGGAATGAATGGGAGTTTAAGATCCGTCACAATCCCGCGCCAAAATCTGCTTCAAATCCAAAAAAAAAGCAGCTAAATGTTTCCTCATGTGAAACATTGCATTGTATTCCGCCCGTATTCACTGCGCGTTTCACATTCGTTAAACAGAACGCGCGCCGTCTTCCGGCAACACGATGGCGTCGTATGCGGTCCGCAGCACATGCGTAAAAAATACACATGCAATACAGACCAATCATACGCCTTGGTAATTAACCCTTAAAGGGGTTGTCTGGTTACTGAACAACATTCGCCCTACAACACACATGCAGCTGTACTTACCCGCCCTCCGCTGCCGCGATCCCACACTGCCACCGCCATCCTCTTCGTGTTTGTCACTGGATATCACATGACCTCTGCAGCCAAATCAGAGGCCGCAGCCTCGCCGCTCGTTCAGTGCTCAGATCTTGGGCACCATGATGCTAAAAGTTCAGAACGATGATGCGGTGGCCTCTGATTGGCTGCAGCGGCCATGTGATATCTGGTAACCGCATCTTTAGCAGCGTATGGCGGCAGCACGGTGGGGTTGCAGCGCTGGATCGCGGTGGTGGTGGACGGGGAAAGTACAGCTGGTTTTGGTAATTTAACACAGTCGGTCTTCTAGGGGGTAACTGGACAACCTCTTAGGGTTCAGCTGAACGGTTGTGGAACGTCTGCAGCATTTCTGCATCAAAAACAGAGTCGAAATTGGGGCGGATTTTGAGTCGAAATTTCATTAGACACAGCGCTCAGCTCCGCAGTGTTCAGCTGTCAGCGCTTCCTTTACCCGGTACCTGGTGGCCTGCACTGAGCGCAGCTGATCACTTCTGCGTCACATGACCATTTTATGCCTTAATGACCAATCAGTTTTTTTTTCTCGTAGTCGCGTTCCAGTTGCCACAAGCCATTCCTCTTTACACGGCCGTATGAGGGCTTGTTTCTTAAGGGACACGTTGCATTTTTTAATGACATCACTTTGGGGTACATGCAATTATTGTAGAACTTTTATTAACTTTTTGGAGGGTAAAGTGGGGGGGGGGGGGGAGAGAGAAAAAAAATCTGTCATTTGTTTTTTTCTAATTTCATTTTTACTCAGCATGCAGAATAAATGTCGTCATTTCATTGCTCTCCGCACCGCCGCAATTCCGGTGACGCCAGCTTTATACTGTTTTTATAGGTTTTACTAATATTTTACACTATTTGTATTTTTCCGATTTGCTGTTGTGTGCCCGCTCGGCAGGCTTGTATCCCCATGGGCGGAGCTCTAGGGGGGCTTGCTGCCCCCTGCAGGATGAACTCCAGGCTGCATTTATCCCATTTTTAGGACCATATAAACATTCTGATAACTTTTTATTATTTTTTCTAGAGGAAAGATCTGGAAAGTTCACCGTATAAATAAGATGCTAAATTCCTTCTGCGGATCGGGAGGATTATGTGGATGCCAGACTTATATGGCTATATGGATACTTTTTCACACATTTAGGGCTTATTCAGACGATCGTATATCAGTGGCTGGTCGGGGTGGAGCTAAGTTCTAAAACTTAGCTCCGCCTCCTCTTTTTGCCAATAGTGGACAGGGGCGGGAGCTCAGTGCACTGCTCCCGGCTCTTCCAGCCTCCTCCCCCTGAAGAGAGGGACGCCGTATATCGGCCGATATACAGTCGTCTAAAGCCGCCCTTAAAAAAAAAAAAATACTCTCAACATTTTTTTTTGTCAGCTGCGCTGTTTGAGGGTTTTTTTTAATTTTTGAGGGACAAATTGTACTTTCTATCAGTTCCATTTGGTGATTCATATGACTTTTTAATCACTTTCTATTTAGTTTTTGCAAATTATACAAAATTTGTTATTTTCTTAGTTTTTTTTTTATGGCGCTCATTGTGTGGACTGAATAATGTACTTTTTCTGTCGCCCATTGTGATGATTTTTACATAATAATTGGGTCAAGTGAAGTTTTAACATTTTTATTTACTTTCCCCCCCCCCCCCCCCCCCCCGCTTTCTGACTTTTTTTTGTCTCACTAAGAGACTTGAATATCGCCATCTTTGATCATCTTATAATACACTGCTATACTCCAGTATAGCAGTGTATTATATTACCTGTGAAGCTCATAGGCCACCATGCATGGCAGACCCAAAGCCCATCTTCAAGCCTCCAGGTGCAATGGCAACCCATTGGGACCACATGATCGCATCTCGTGGGTCCGATGAGTGAGAGGGAGCCCCCTCCCTTTGTTAGCCCTTCACATGTAGCAGTCACATTGACCGCAGCATGTAGTGGGTTAGACAGTGGGGTTTCTGTCACCAGACAGTCCAGACCCTGTTCCTACTGGCACGGTGGAGCCATGCCATTGCAGCACCATCCTTCCAATGCAGCACCATAAAAAAAAAAGTGCTGCATCGGAACAAGGCCCATTAGTGACTGCTGTCAAAAGGCATATGGGTGGTCACTGAGGGGTTAAGTCAGAACAGGTTTTCAGCCTCTGGATGTTAGTAAGAAAGTAGAAAGTCCCCATTGACTGACAGCAAGCAGAGATCTTGAAAAGGGTGAGGAATTAATACAAAGTCTATCAGAAAGTAGAAGAACTTGTCACTGTGCAGGACGGATGCTCTAATGTAGTTATTATTTGCTTCTGCGGTTCCTGTGATGATTGATATATATAGCGGTTACCGGTCGGATACAGAATATGCGCGGCTCGGGGGGGGGGGCTACTGACCTTCTGTCCTGACCTACACCTGATCGGCAGTATTAAAATAGCCTCTTATCTGGGAATGTAGCCGCCTGTGACTATACATGGCCATCAGCACACGCTCCACTTTATCCCGGATTAACCCTTTCTAAGACCGCTGTGCACTTTGCCAACATTATCAGATTTTTTCCATTTCTAGAGGCTTCCACATCTGTTGACAGCAGCGGCATCACCAGCCAGAGCCACCGGGCACAATGTGGGCGAATGCTTGCAGAATGTATTGTGGAGGGGGTGGGGGGACTTAAATAGCAAATCCATAATTTAACCTGAGAGACTGATCCGACGCTGAAGATAGTGACAGCGGTGTCTGTAGGCAGAGTTGGTATAGGGCAGTAAATGGTATCCAGTATGTAATGTTTGTGTCAGTCTTAACTGTATTTCTGACATTCTATTCTTGAACTAGGAGGCTCAGGGAGGAACATAACTGTAGAGGACACGGGATCCCTGCTATACAGCACCCCCTGTTATTAGATTCTGTGGCTGGGGGTCTGGGGGGGTCTGGGGTGTCCTGGCGGAGACAGATATCAGCCTGGGGTCCTGCAGTCACGGCTGCGCGGGGCGCTCAGACACAGACGCTGATCTTGCTTGTACAAAATGTTGGACGGTCTGAAAAAGCAGATGCTGCTGACGCTGCTGTCCCCGGCCTGAATGGAAAGCTCACAAGTCAACGTTTTCCAGTCCATTTGTTTCCAGGACCCGAGCTCAAAAGACAGCGGCGAGAGCTGGAAGGTCACACAGGAACACGGCTCACTGGGGCACACGTCACAATGTATCACATCATGTATGATCCACCTCTCCCACATCATATATGACTCCCCCCGCCACCTCGCCCGTATCACATCATGTATGATCCACCTCTCTCGTATCATACCATATATGACACCCCTCCACCCATACCACATAATGTATAATCCCTCTCCACCATATCACATCATGTATGATCCACCTTACCCATATCATACCATGTAGGACTTCCTCCCTGCCCCCCCAACAACATGTATGATCCACCTCTCCCATATCATATATTACTCCCCCCCACCTCGCCCGTATTACTTCATGTGTGATCCACCTTTTCCATACCATGTATGACTCCCCCTCCATACCACATGATGTATGATTTACCTCTCCCGTATCATACCATATATGTCTCCCCTCCACCCATACCACATAATGTATAATCCCTCTCCCCCATAGCACATCATGTATGATCCACTTTTCGCATAGCATACCATGTATGACTGTTCTCCCCCATATCATATCACATATGACCCCCATGCTTTCCAACTGAGCCCGGATCAGGACTTGGCACTGTTGTAAAAGGATTCCTAGAGAAGGACTTTAGGATAAAGAGTAAGTTTGTCCCCCAAAAATCCCCGGTTACGACAGGCAGTACACAGGTCCCGCGAAGGTCATCACCCAGCTTTCCCAGAGTCGTGAACAGTAAATCTTCTTAGCTGTATAGTGTAGTAGAAGCGAGAATTTCCCACTATTCACTGTATGACTTGGCAGGCCGGTCACTATTATACACAGTACATCGCTGAGCGGGACTAAACCTCATCTAATGTGTATGGCGCCCCCCCAGGTGTCAGGGGAAAGAAGGATCAAATTGTCTCGATGTCAATGGTCAGATCCTTTAGTTGCCTGGAGATAAGTAGAGCGGGGAGAACGTTATTCTGTAGGGCGCCCCGTAAGGATGAAAGTCCCCATCCAGAAAGCAGAGGAATGCTTGTAGGATCCAGGGAAATAACTCGTGTCCATGGCTGACAGCTGACAGTCCGACCTGATCCCTACCCACAGCCAGCTGTCAGCGCCACACAGGAACACGCAAAAGGCAGAGATGCAAAGGACACATAGAAACACACAAGGGAACACACATGGGATACATAGAAACACACAAGGGATACATAGAAACACACACAGGAACACACACACGGGATACATAGAAACACACACGGGATACATAGAAACACACACGGGATACATAGAAACACACACGGGATACACAGAAACACACACACACACGGGATACACAGAAACACACACACACACGGGATACACAGAAACACACACACACACGGGATACATAGAAACACACACACACACGGGATACACAGAAACACACACACACGGGATACACAGAAACACACACACACGGGATACACAGAAACACACACACACGGGATACACAGAAACACACACACACGGGATACACAGAAACACACACACACGGGATACACAGAAACACACACACACGGGATACACAGAAACACACACACACGGGATACACAGAAACACACACACACGGGATACACAGAAACACACACACACGGGATACATAGAAACACACACACACGGGATACATAGAAACACACACGGGATACATAGAAACACACAAGGGATACACAGAAACACACAAGGGATACACAGAAACACACAAGGGATACACAGAAACACACACGGGATACATAGAAACACACACACGGGATACATAGAAACACACACACGGGATACACAGAAACACACACACACGGGATACACAGAAACACACACGGGATACACAGAAACACACACACGGGATACACAGAAACACACACACACACGGGATACACAGAAACACACACACACGGGATACACAGAAACACACACACACGGGATACACAGAAACACACACACACGGGATACACAGAAACACACACACACGGGATACACAGAAACACACACACACGGGATACACAGAAACACACACACACGGGATACACAGAAACACACACACACGGGATACACAGAAACACACACACACGGGATACATAGAAACACACACACACGGGATACATAGAAACACACACGGGATACATAGAAACACACAAGGGATACACAGAAACACACAAGGGATACACAGAAACACACAAGGGATACACAGAAACACACACGGGATACATAGAAACACACACACGGGATACATAGAAACACACACACGGGATACACAGAAACACACACACACGGGATACACAGAAACACACACGGGATACACAGAAACACACACACGGGATACACAGAAACACACACACGGGATACACAGAAACACACACACGGGATACACAGAAACACACACACGGGATACACAGAAACACACACACGGGATACACAGAAACACACACACGGGATACACAGAAACACACACACGGGATACACAGAAACACACACACGGGATACACAGAAACACACACACGGGATACACAGACACACACACAGAAACACACACACACACACACAGAAACACACACACACACACACAGAAACACACACACACACAGAAACACACACACACACACACACAGAAACACACACACACACACGGGATACACAGAAACACACACACACAGGATACACAGAAACACACACACAGGATACACAGAAACACACACACACACGGGATACATAGACACACACACAGAAACACACACACGGGATACACAGAAACACACACAGGATACACAGAAACACACACAGAAACACAAACACGGGATACATAGAAACACACACAGAAACACACACAAGGGATACATAGAAACACACACAGAAACACACACGGGATACATAGAAACACACACACACAGAAACACACACACACACACGGGATACACAGAAACACACACACACACACACACGGGATACACAGAAACACACACACACACGGGATACACAGACACACACACACACACACACAGAAACACACACACACGGGATACATAGACACACACACAGAAACACACACAGAAACACAAACACGGGATACATAGAAACACACACAGGATACATAAAAAAAAAAACACACAGAATGACACCCAAACATACACTAATAAATAGAGAACACAACAGGAACACACACATATACAGGAACACACAGAAGCCTCCTGCCGGGCTCACACGGGTAGATTTGTATGGTGGATTCTGCGATCACCATCTCCGTGGATCATCCACGGTAAAATAAAGCCATTGAGTGGCATGTATTTTCGGTTTTTCATTCACACTCACGGATACAAACTGCGAGTGGAAGAAAAATCGCAGCACGCTCTATTTTGCGGTGGAATCCATGCAGACGACCTCCATTGATGTCCATGGAGGCCGTCCGACCCGCAGCCCATACACAGTAATGATTGTGTATGGTGTACGGGCTGCGGGTACACGATTTATTGCTAAACGATAGTGTGGGAAATACAAATAAACAAACAAAACCCCAGTGGACATGACCACCGGCGTGCTCTGCGGTCATCTGCAGTACAGTGACGGTACGCAGGGTCACCGGCACGGCTCACAGCCGGAACCTGCTGCGGGCCTCCCGCATTCGGAGTCTAATCTGCCCGTGTGAGCCCGGCCTCACCCATACACCGAAATGTGTAGAATAAACAAACACAGAAACAAACAACTACACAGAGAAGCCAAACCACAAACATACAGAAACATAGAAAGACACACAGAGGAGCGACAAAACACAGAAAGCTACAAACATCAAAACACACAAATAGACAAACATCCAGAAAAGAACACAAAGACAGAAATATGAAGAAACACTCAAAACAACCAAGAAGCAGAAAAACAAATAGAACACACATCGAAAAACATGCAGATGAACAGAAACATACAGCAACAACCGCACACACATATATAGACAGACACATATAGAAGCACACACACATATATAGACAGACAGACACATATATAGACAGACAGATATAGAAGCACACACACATATATAGACAGACAGACACATATAGAAGCACGCACACATATATAGACAGACAGACACATATATAGACAGACACCTATAGAAGCACGCACACATATATAGACAGACACCTATAGAAGCACGCACACATATGTAGACAGACAGACACA
Source organism: Eleutherodactylus coqui (assembly GCF_035609145.1). Classification (NCBI taxonomy): domain Eukaryota; kingdom Metazoa; phylum Chordata; class Amphibia; order Anura; family Eleutherodactylidae; genus Eleutherodactylus; species Eleutherodactylus coqui. The sequence goes on along the minus strand of NC_089840.1, from coordinate 294,159,547 downwards.
TATAGAAGCACGCACACATATATAGACAGACAGACACATATATAGACAGACAGATATAGAAGCACACACACATATATAGACAGACAGACACATATAGAAGCACGCACACATATATATAGACAGACACCTATAGAAGCACGCACACATATACAGACAGACACCTATAGAAGCACGCACACATATATAGACAGAGACACCTATAGAAGCACGCACACATATATAGACAGACAGACACCTATAGAAGCACGCACACATATATAGACAGACAGACACCTATAGAAGCACGCACACATATATAGACAAGACAGACACATATATAGACAGACACCTATAGAAGCACGCACACATATATAGACAGACAGACACATATAGAAGCACGCACACAGTATACGACTTTATAATGGACTCTGGAGATCAGGGTTCTCTTCCACAAACCAGGAATTCCAGGGTGGAAGTGTTTCCTGAGAGGGCAGATAAGACTTCTGTCATCCCAGCACATTATCTCAGACAGACCATCCAAAAATGTCCCCACGCCCCCCTGTCGCTGGGGCCCAGTGTGATATGGGGCAACACAGTCATTCCAACCATTCCATACCGGACTACAGGGACCCACCCTGCCCGGGACAGAGGAGAGCGTGCGGAGGAAAACACTCATCATCCAACAGAAAAGAGGAAATAAGGCAAAAGTATCAAAATCAGACAATTTCCCGTATAATGCTATAAACGAGCCCTCAATACTACTGATTATACTACTGCTACTCGTTAGCCTCATACTACTACTCTCTCCATCAGGTTCTTGCATCTGACAGCGTAAGCATAGTATATTACACATACTACCTATATTACGTTACTTATCCTGTACTGACCCTGAGTTACAGCCTATATTATCTGCCAGAGCTGCACTCAGTATTCTGCTGGTGGAGTCACTGTGTACATACATTACTTATCCTGTACTGATCCTGAGTTACATCCTGTATTATACTCCAGAGCTGCACTCCCTATTCTGCTGGTGGAGTCACTGTGTACATACATTACGTATCCTGTACTGATCCTGAGTTACATCCTGTATTATACTCCAGAGCTACACTCACTATTCTGCTGGTGGAGTCACTGTGTACATACATTACTTATCCTGTACTGACCCTGAGTTACATCCTGTATTATACCCCAGAGCTGCACTCACTATTCTGCTGGTGGAGTCACTGTGTACATACATTACTTATCCTGTACTGACCCTGAGTTACAGCCTATATTATCTGCCAGAGCTGCACTCAGTATTCTGCTGGTGGAGTCACTGTGTACATACATTACTTATCCTGTACTGATCCTGAGTTACATCCTGTATTATACTCCAGAGCTGCACTCCCTATTCTGCTGGTGGAGTCACTGTGTACATACATTACGTATCCTGTACTGATCCTGAGTTACATCCTGTATTATACTCCAGAGCTACACTCACTATTCTGCTGGTGGAGTCACTGTGTACATACATTACTTATCCTGTACTGACCCTGAGTTACATCCTGTATTATACCCCAGAGCTGCACTCACTATTCTGCTGGTGGAGTCACTGTGTACATACATTACTTATCCTGTACTGATCCTGAGTTACATCCTGTATTATCCTCCAGAGCTGCACTCCCTATTCTGCTGGTGGAGTCACTGTGTACATACATTACGTATCCTGTACTGATCCTGAGTTACATCCTATATTATACTCCAGAGCTGCACTCACTATTCTGCTGGTGGAGGCATTGTGTACATACATTACTTATCCTGTATTATACCCCAGAGCTGCACTCACTATTCTGCTGGTGGAGTCACTGTGTACATACATTACTTATCCTGTACTGATCCTGAGTTACATCCTGTATTATCCTTCAGAGCTGCACTCCCTATTCTGCTGGTGGAGTCACTGTGTACATACATTACGTATCCTGTACTGATCCTGAGTTACATCCTATATTATACTCCAGAGCTGCACTCACTATTCTGCTGGTGGAGGCATTGTGTACATACATTACTTATCCTGTATTATACCCCAGAGCTGCACTCACTATTCTGCTGGTGGAGTCACTGTGTACATACATTACTTATCCTGTACTGATCCTGAGTTACATCCTGTATTATCCTCCAGAGCTGCACTCCCTATTCTGCTGGTGGAGTCACTGTGTACATACATTACGTATCCTGTACTGATCCTGAGTTACATCCTATATTATACTCCAGAGCTGCACTCACTATTCTGCTGGTGGAGGCATTGTGTACATACATTACTTATCCTGTACTGCTCCTGAGTTACATCATGTATTATACCCCAGAGCTGCACTCACTATTCTGCTGGTGGAGTCACTGTGTACATACATTACTTATCCTGTACTGAACCTGAGTTAGTCATTGAATTATACTCCAGAGCTGCACTCACTATACTGCTAGTGGAGTCACTGTACATTGTGATGTGTCTGATGGGAGGGATTGTACTAATGGTACTATATTACACAACTGGCAAGAGTGATGCGGCTGATCCCGGAGGAGCTCCTTACTGACACTGTGCTGGCGCATTAGTATAGTAATCCCTGGAAGCCGGATACGACTCTAAATACACATGAAGTAAGGATGCGGAGTTCTGCTGCCCCTCCATTAATCTATCAGTATGATGGATGGCAATGTCTGCAGGGGAGCTCAGCTTCCTCTTAAAAGCATAAGAGCGTGTGAATAGTCTTACAACTAGTTTTTTTATTACTAAGTTGCAGCTGAAATGTAAAATGATGGCACTTCCTGCTGCGGACCGTCCGATGTCCGTACAAGTATCCACCGAAACGCAAAGAATAGACTGGTACCATATGCATTAAAGGGGCGGTAGCGGGATTACAAATTATCCCCGATGCACCGACATTTAGACCTGTGGACTTTGGTATGGAGTTTCACAGCTGCGTATTTGGGTGCGTCCTGTGCGCTAATTCTGCATAAAAGCACCCTAATGGCACATCTGGATCCAGATATGGAATCTGTCCCTGACCGCGGCGGGTGACACTGTGTACCTGTCTTCTTCCAGTTTCTCTATACTGCGGATGGTCCGCATGGCTTGCATTTCCTGTGAAATCCATGGCCCATCCAGAATGCCAATTCCAGATGTGCCGCAAATCGGACATCTTCCATCGACTTCAATGGAAGCTGTCTGTGCGGAAGCGCAGAAAAACGGATAATGCTGCTTTTCTGCTTGTGTGCCCGAAGAATCAGTTTTCCACCGTATCCTATGGGGGGTTATTGCTGCGGAACTAGGAGGCGGAGGCCAGCCCCGGAGTGCGCAGCAAACATCACCTGTGCGTGAGGCCTTAGGAGGTGTGCACATTTTAACAAACTTGTCGCCTTTCACTCCAGCGAGCTCTGCACTAAAACTGGCATAAGAAAAGCTGGTTGTGGGTAAGTGTGCCCCAATGCGGGCGATCTGGAGCCCTTTGCCGCGGTCACAGAGCTCTGTGTTTCGTGACAAAGATATGACAAGGTGATAAAACATTTGGGGAGGAGCGTTAGGGTTCGTTCCGTTCAGAACCTCAGTCGCCGGCAGAGGCGTAACGTGAAGCTCCCGGGCCCCGATGCAAAACTTGTAACAGGGCCCCCAACTATAATGCTTTACTCGGGCTCCTGGGCCCGAGTGCAACCGCATCCCCTATAGTTATGCCCCTGGTCGCCGATATAAAATGGGACGCAAGAGCGCAGACTTCTGGCAGGAAATAGAACGGATCCCTTTATAGTCAATGGGGGTCGGTTTGGCGCCGATGGATTCCGTCATAAGACGGATCCGTTCGGCCAGGGGTGCCGTTTTCTGACTCCCCGAACGGAGTCAGAAAACGAATCTCCTAAGTGCTGAGGTGTCTATAAATAAATCCCACTTCACATTTAGGTCGGGCTCACATAGCCGTAAGCGTCAAACGCTGCGTGGGTCACACAACGCTTTACCGCTGTGGAGCTGGCGGTGGCCTGGCATACTGCCACGTATGTCAGCGAAGTTGTACTGACAGCGTATCTCACGCCCGCTCTCATGCGCAGTCCACCTTTTTGTTCTTTGTTTAGGTTTCCTGAGCCACCGTAAAGCAACAGCGCATATACAGTGAAATTGCGTATGGGTGCATTTATATATGCGCCCATAGGGAACAATGGTCTCTATTACACATATAGACACGGCAAAATAGAACTTGCTGCGTTCATTTTTGCACTCATGGATTACGTAATTCCAATATGCTAATGTGAGTGAAATTGTGAAAGGCAATGTAATTGATTGCCTGCAATTACCGCATATCACACGGGCGTACAGCGCACGTGCAAGACGTGGTAATCATATAGACATGTGAGCACAGCCTGAGGGCTGCAGCTCTGTTACATTGTAGCAGAAATGAAAACAAAGATCTGGTACCGTGTCGCCAGTAGAGCAAAATGTGATTGTTCTCAGCAAGAGAAACAACGTAATCTTGTAGATATGATACCTTTTAATGGCTAACAAAAAGACATGATGTAATAATAGCGAGCTTCCGAACCGACGCAGGGTCCTTCTTCAGGCTTATGGATTGGATCTGAAGAGGCATGCATATTTATACACACTTATAACATACATACTTATGACAAGGCACAGATATGGATGTGATTGGTTCGCACTTAAAAGGAATTCTGCAACAGCAAACAAACCTTTTTTTGTCTAGGCACTGATAGCGGAGTGAAAGTTTTATGGTCCCTAAATTACTGTTGGGGGGGGGGGGGGTCGGGCAGGCTTGAATTGCTACAAGAGGTACACAAGGATTTTTAGCTAAGCACTGATAAGGGAAAGAAGTTTATGGTCCCTGAATTACTGTTGATGGGGGTCTTATCTGTATAATAAATGTCTCACACTTCCCATTCACACATAAATCCTGGGGAATAGTTTAACCCCGTTTTCAGCAGGTCAAAGGTTGTTATCAATTTATATTCCCAAATTCTTCTGTGGTTTTGTGACTTGAAACCACCCTTCAATATCAAGACTCTCATATCTCCTATGTCATGTCCACGGTTAGAGAAGTGCTCGGCCACAGGCAGTTCCCTTTTTCTGTGTTCAATCGTGTGGCGATGAGATCTCATCCTGGCTTTCAGTTTCTGTCCTGTTTCTCCAACATAAAGACCCCCAACAGGACATTTACTGCACATGATCAGGTACACCACATTGGACGAGGAACATGTAAATGTCCCGGGATCTTATAGTCCTGCTTGCTGTGTGTTGGGGATCCGTATCCTGTCCACAGTCAGTACATGTGAGCAGGTCTTACAGCTCCTTACATTACAGGGATAAGTTCCTTTTTGTGTGCCTGAGGACATTGCACTCCTGATTATAAAGTTCCTCAAGTTAGGAGGCTGCCTGTAACACAGAAGCGGAGGGTCCGGGAATATGGTTTTCAGACGGTCATCCTTGTGCAGGGTATGGTGGAGTTTTCTTGCGGTTTTCCTTAGTATCTCTAGTTGCGGATTGTAGGTCACTACTAGAGGCACACGATTGTTTCTTTCCTTCTCCTTGTATTGGAGTAGTTGACTTCTGGGTATCCTGGTGGCTCTGGTGATTTGGTCATCAATTGAGGTGGGATGGTAGCCCTGATTTAGAAATGTTCTTTTAAGATGGTACAAATGTTCCTCTCTGTCCGTTGGGTTGGAGCAGATCCAGTTGTATCTGATGGCCTTGCTGTAGACGAAGGACTTTTTGATGTGTTTAGGATGGAAACTGTCCCATCTGAGGTATGTAGGCCGATCAATCGGTTTTCGGTATAGGGATGTCTGTATTGAGTTGTATTTCTATGGTGGTGTCCAAAAAGTTGATTTCTGTATCTGAGTAGCTTAATGTCAGTTTTATGGTGGGTGGAATGCATTGAATCTTTCATGGAATTTTATTAATTCTTGTTCGGTGTGGGTCCAGATGATCATGATGTCATCAATGTAGCGGAAGTAGGCCAATGGTTTGCTGGGGCAAGAGGCCAGAAGGTCACTCTCCAGTTTTGCCATAAAAAGGTTGGCATATTGCGGTGCCATTTTACTGCCCATGGCAGTCCCTGTGAGTTGCAGGAATTTCTCTTCGCCAAAGGAGAAATAATTGTGTGTGAGAATGAATCTTGTGAGTTGTAGCACTGCATCAGAGGCGACCCCATTGGCCTCAAGGTGTTCCTGGCAGGCAGTCAGTCCATCCTCGTGTGGGATGTTGGAATACAAGGATTCCACATCCATAGTGGCCAGGATGGTGCCATTGGGGAGGGGACCTACGGTTGACAGTTTGTTCAGTAGGTCCGTGGTGTCTTGCAGGTAGCTGGTTGTGTTTCTCACCAGTGGTTTGAGGATGCCTTCCACCCATCCTGAGATTCCTTCAGTGAGGGTTCCCACACCTGAGATAATCGGCCTTCCTGGGTTGCCAGCTTTGTGTAGTTTTGGAAGCATGTAGAATGTTCCCACCTTGGGGTCCTCTGGTATCAAGTCCAGAAGTTTTGTGGAGCCCACAGACAGGCTTCTGATGACCCTTCTCAATTCCCTCACATATTTCTGTGTCGGGTCTTGATTCAGTTTGGTGTAGTATCTGGTGTCCGTCAGCTGTCTGTTTGCTTCCTTTTTGTAGTCCGATGTGTTCATGAGGACTATAGCACCACCCTTATCTGCAGGCTTAATGGCGATTTCCTTGTTGCTCTTAAGTGCATGGATGGCCCTTCTTTCCTGCATATTGATATTAAATGTTTCACTTCCATGCTTGTCCAGTATAGTGGATTGCACCGCATGCCTAAAGGAGTCTATGTATTTGTCCAAGGTGCGATTCCGGCCAGGAGGGGGTGTCCAATCAGACTTCTTTTTGGCCCCAAGTTTATCCTGTGTTTGTGTGCTTGAAAGGCCTGTGTCCTCTTTATCATGAAAGAATTCTTTCAGTCTTAGTCTTCTGAAACTTTCACTCCGCTATCAGTGCCTAGACAAAAAAAGTTTGTTCGCTGTTGCAGAATTCCTTTTAAGTGCGAACCAATCACATCCATATCTGTGCCTTGTCATAAGTATATATATATATATATGTGTGTGTGTATCCGTATCTGTGCCGTGTCATAAGTATGTATGTTATAAGTGTGTATAAATATGCATGCCTCTTCAGATCCAATCTATAAGCCTGAAGAAGGACCCTGCGTTGGTTCGGAAGCTCGCTATTATTACATCATGTATTTTTGTTAGCCATTAAAAGGTCTCATATCTACAAGATTACGTCGTTTCTCTTGCTGAGAACAATCACATTGTAGCAGAAGACATAATGTATCAGCTCAAGGCCAGGAAGTAACAAAGTAACAACTCTGCAGAGATGAGAGGCTCCAGACCAGAACCTAGAAGTGGGCCATGAAGGGCGCAGCTATGCTTTCTACATGGTTTATGATGTGACCTTGTAACTATCAGCAGATGGAATATAATAGCGGGAATTATATTACAAAGTGCAGCAGATACTAACACTACAGCGGATATACGATATGACTACCAGACTAATCTACAACCTGCTCAGCTCTGCTAGAAAAGCCGCAACGCAGGCATCTTACCCAGCGGAAAATCTGGCTCTATCCTGAATGCTGTGCAAGGAGACAAAACAGGTTACACGCTGCGCCAATGTTCACATAGAATACAATCACAGCATATATACACATACCATAGTATACAAGTCAGGTGCCAACCAATATGGCGGCTCTTATAGAGAAGGTCAACCAGCTCTCCCGACATCCTGAGCAGTCAGTCTGCCTGGTTATCCACAGATATAACCTCTGCTCCCATATGGCTGTATAAGCTGCCAGACTTGCCATTCAGGCTGATAGAAAGCTGGGTGACGTCTCCTTGTCGAATTGTAATGAAGGTCAAGATTGCAACGGGATAGCCCTCTTTAAGGGTGCGTCTCGTGTTGCTGATTTGCTGCAGATTTTGCACGGATTTTTGTGCAGATCTGCAGCAGAATTCACCCCAATTTGAGTTAAATAGAAATGGGGAAATCAGCCACAGATCCGCATTGAGATCTGCAGCCAATCAGCTGCGCACCCCAAACTGATGGTGTATTGCAATAAGTCCCCACTAATGTCCAGTCCTTGGGGGTCTGAACACTGAGTGATGCGACTGTGATAGGAAACAATGTCACCCCAATAAATAACAATATCGCCCCCAATTAATGATGATGTATCCTCTAGTAGTTGACAATGTAACCTCAATAATTGATGTTCCCCCAAAATTAACTATAAGGTACCCCTTTGGATATGATAAACTAACCCCAGATAGAGGATGTATCCCACCCAAGAGATCACACAGCTCCAATGAATGACAATGTAACACCAGATGACACAGTAATTCCTAATAAATGACATTGTAGCCCTGGAGATGACAACAGGAGCTCCGATAAATGACAATGTACCCACTGATGGATGACAACATGAGATCCATTAAAGTGAACCTGTCAGCGGGTTTATGCTACCTGAACCATGGGTACCATGAACCCAGGACAGCTATGCCCATTGGGCCCAAGTATGCTTTACTCTGAAAGTTTGTTGCATTTCAGAAAAAAAACATACTTAGAGGCTTGGTTCGGAGCTCAGCTCTCGAGTCGAGGGACAGGCCGTACCGGGCTCTTCCTGCCAAGACTATAAAGACAGACAACTCCTCTTCCTGCTTGTATATAGGGAGGGGGCTGTCAATCTTCGACTCAAGAGCTGAGCTCCGAGCCAAACTTCCAAGTATGTTTCTTCTGAAATATTCCAACGTTTCAGAATAAACGCTACATATTGCATACCGAACACAGGAGGAACTGTAGAGCCAGTTAAAGAGGATTAAAATCGATAAATCGCCGGGTCCAGATGGAATACACCCAAGTTCTAAGGGAACTAAGTGATGTGATCGCTAGACTGCTATTTCTTATATTTACGGACACTATCAAGACTGGGGTTGTACCATTGGATTGGCGCATCGCCAATGTGGTTCCAATTTACAACAAGGGGTCCAAAAGTGAGCCTGGTAACTACAGGCCGGTAAGTCTCACTTCAATAATGGGAAAAATATTCAAGGGGTTTCAGAGAGACGCCATCGATGAGCACCTCAAGGAGAACAACGGTATAACTCTCACCAGCATGGATTCATGAAGGGTCGCTCATGTCAGGCCAATCTGATCAGTTTCTACGATGAAGTAAGCTCTAGGCTGGACCTGGGAGAATCTATTGATCTCGTATATATGGACTTCTCTAAAGCATTTGAAACCGTGCCGCATAATAGGCTAATATATAAAATGAGACAGCTCGGATTGGGTGAAAACGTGTGTATCTGGGTAAAGAATTGGCTCAATGATAGAAAGCAGAGGGTGGTAATAAATGGTTCATACTGATTGGGCCACAGTCGCTAGCGCGGGGGCCACAGGGCTCGGTATTAGGCCCCATTCTGTTCAATATATTTATCAGTGACCTGATAGAGGGGCTGCACAGCAAAATATCAATATTTGCAGATACAAAATTAATACAACAGAAGACAATGTACGGCTACAAACGGACCTGGATAAGCTGGGGGCTTGGGCAGAAAAATGGCAAATGAAGTTTAATGTGGATAAATGTAAGGTTCTGCACATGGGCAGGAGAAACGGATGTCACCAATATACACTAAATGGGGTACCAATAGGGAAAAGTGTGATGGAAAAGGACCTGGGGGTACTAGTGGGTTGTAGACTTAACTGGAGTAACCAATGCCAGTCAGCTGCTGCAAAGGCAAATAAAGTCTTGGGGTGCATTAAAAAAAAAGTATAGGGGCGAGGGACGAGAACATTATCCTCCCACTATATAAGGCACTTGTCAGGCCCCACATGGAATACTGCGCACAGTTCTGGACACCGGTGCTCAGGAAAGATGTTACAGTGCTGGAGGGGGTTCAAAGAAGGGCAACTAAACTAATACATGGACTGACGGGACTGGAATACCCTGAGAGGCACCAAAACTGGGATTATTTACTCTAGAAAAAAGAAGGTTAAGAGGCGACCAAATAACCATGTATAAATACATGAGGGGACGATACAAGGATCACTCCCAAGATCTGTTTATACCCAGGACTGCGACGGTAACAAGAGGACATCCGCTACGTCTTCATCACCAACACAGAAAGGGGTTCTTTACTGTAAGAGCAGTGAGAATATGGAACTCTCTGCCTGAGGACGTGGTGATGGCAGGATCCATAGGAGTTTAAGAAGGACTAGATGTCTTTCTAGAGCGGAAGGATTTTAGAGGATATAGACATCAGGTGACCAGCGGGTTTGTAGTTCAGGGTCTTATATTTAGGTAGGAACTATCAGAGGTTGATCCAGGGATTATTCTGATTGCCATTGGCCGCCTGCAGACGAGCGGGTCGGATCCGGCAGCGAGAATTCTCGCCGCGGGACCCGACCCGAGAGCCTGCAGGGACGCGCGCGTACTCTCCCGCGCCTGGCGGCCCCAGCTCTTTCATGTGCCGGCTGCGGCGCAGCCGGCGCATGCGCAGACCGGAGCCGGCGGCCGGGTGAGTGCGTGCATAGGAGTGCGTATTGTAATGCACTCCTATGCAAACTTTCAGTGGCGGAAATCCCGCGGGAAATCCCGCCGCGGGATTTCCGCCCGTGTGCAGGTGGCCATTAGGGAGTCGGGAATGAATTTTCCCCCAAATGGGCTAATTGGTTTCTGCCTCTTGGGGTTTTTGCCTTCCTCTGGATCAACAAGGGGGTTGAAACAGGCTGAACTAGATAGACATAGCATGTTAGGCTGAATGAAGACAATGTTACTATGTAAAACACAGATGAGCCAAACGGTCAGATCTGTCCCAACTTTAAATGGTACTGTAACCCACAAAAACTGACAATGTAAACTCAGATGATAAAAGCCCTCTGATAGAGGACAGTGTGACCTACCAGAGATCACAAACTAATCCCCAATAAATGATGTTGTAACCCCCAAGAGATGACAAGATACCCTCTGATATATGAAAGTGTGACCTCAGATAGGCCGCCTGCAGACGGCCGGGTCGGATTCCACTGTAAGAATTCTCGCAGCGGGATCCGACCCGCGCCCCTGCAGTGACCAGTGTGGCTCACCTGCTTCCGCGTCTGCTCTGTTCTGGGAAGTGCCGGCTGCCGCCCAGCCGGTGCATGCGCAGAGCGGAGCCGGCGCGTCGGTAGTGACATTCTTGTGCGGGCCTCTGAGAGACCCGCACAGAAATAGAACGTGCCGTGATTTGTTTTCTGCGCATGTTTAAACGAGGACAAATTGCGGCTGTGTGCATAGGATTGCGTTTTATAATGCAATCCCATGCAGGCGGGCACGGGTGGAAACTCTGCAGGAAATCCCGCCCCAGAATTTCACCCATTTGCAGGGGGCCATACACTGTCAAAAAAAACCTTCTGCCCCCAGAAGAAGCTGTTGTTTTGCTGTATAACCTGTCTTGCAGTTCCATCTCAGGCAGATCTGTAAATGATGAGAGTTGTGGTGATTAGATGGACGGTCTTGTGACCGGAGGCCCTAACAGTGGTTCCCTCCTTGGCCTATAAGAGGCTCTCGGAGGCTCCTTGTGGGTAGTGACCTCTTCTTCCACTTGTGTAGAGCTTGTTGGCCACTAGACGCCTCTACATGTGATCCCCGATAGAGGATGATGTAGCCCCCCCAAGAGATCACAAACTAACCCCAGATAAATGAACATGTAATCCCCCGATAGAGGATGATGTAGCCCCCCAAGAGATCACAAACTAACCCCAGATAAATGAACATGTGATCCCCCGATAGAGGATGATGTAGCCCCCCCAAGGATCACAAACTAACCTCCAATTAATTCTAACATCGCCTTCAATAGATGACAAACTAATCCTCAATAAAATGACATTGTAACCCCCAAAAGCAGAGAGCATGACCATCGGTGAATGACAATGTAAACTCCAATACCTGACGGTGTAAACCTGGATAGAGGTCATCACTTACTTATACAGCACTTTACATCACCAGATATTACAGGCTCTATCCCCAATGGGGGCCACAATGGTTTTTAAAGTTCCCCCATTATCACGTGTTAGAAATATGGAAAGAGAGCAAAGTACCCGGAGGAAACCAACACAAACACGTGGAGATCATACAAACTCCATGCAGATGTTGTCCTGAGTCAGGTTGGAACCCAGGACCGCCAGGCAACAGTGCTAACCACTGAGCCACCATGCAGTGTAACCTGAGATAGAAGACAATGTAATGCACATAGATACCCATCAGTCTATGTGGTGCAGGTGGGAAGAAGCTGGCGGCGCTCCCCGTGACGTCGCTCTCCGTTTTGGGCCAGTCTTCAAGGTATGTTCATTCTGAAAACCCATACAACCCTGCAATGTATACTGCAGTCCCAGGTTCATGGGGGTTGTGGTGCAGACGGCATGAACTTTGTGGTCGGTCCCTTTAAGACAGGCTGCCATTTTGCTTGTTTTTCAGACATTGCCGCAGTCCTGTCATCCGTGTCACCGCAAGATCTGGACGGCAGGAACTCTCCCAATCCGCACCCTTTCCTAACAGAACCCAACCCTGCCATCTGCCTGGTATTCATGCCTGGGGGGTGGGAATGGGAAAATTATAGGTCCTGGATAGGAACAAGAAGAGTTATATTAAATCCCCCCTCCCTGTCGTTGCTATGTTACACGTCACCAAACCCTAAAGTTGTCGTGTTCACAGTCTATTGAATAATACTTTATGGCTCTCAATTCCTTTACTCCAGCATTTGATAGTCCGGACTCTCCCCCCCGCACCGCTCCCCTCCCCCACACACTCCAACATCACTGGAATCCATAAAACCAATAGAAATGAAAGGGATGGAAGCTTGTAAGCGTCTGTGAAAGAGGTGGAAGCAGTAAACAGAAGTTCCCAAAACCAGATTAAGCAATGCTCGGCAGGGGGAGCGGCGGCGCCATGTCCTCATCCTATCAGCCATTCATCCCAGGAGGTGCAGGAGAAACGCACAAAAGTTCATTATCAACATGTACCAACTGAGAGAGGGCAGAGGCCACGCATGACAGCGGTAGCAGCGCCGCACACCCACTTCATAAACAGCGCCAATTATGTCGCTGGAATGTTATCTCTGCACACACTGATTCATAAATCACTCAGCTGTCACTCTGCCCCGTAGCCTACATAGATACCAGGGCCTGGCACCGTCACCGGGCACAGACTCCGGAGTGCTGAAAGACGCTGACACCAGGAAACACACAATGTAATATATAAAACGGGGCAATGTAACCCCTGACGGGTGACAATGTGAACCCTGAGGGGCGACAATGTGACCCCCTGACGGGCGACAACGTGACCCCCTGACGGGCGACAACGTGACACTTAGCAGATGACAACGTCACCCCCTGACGGGCGACAACGTGACCCCTGATGGACGCACCTGGATCGTGCAAGTTTAACCAATCATTGTTCACTGTAAACACGGCCAAAGATTGAACGATGAATGAGAATTCATTTGCTTCTCTTTTGACATTTATTTTAATGCAGACGTAAAAATAATCATTCATATAATAGTGTTTTTTATTGGGCCTCTCACAGCTGTGTAACCCCCGCTAATGACAATGCGATCTCCTACATATAACAGTGCAACCCCCGCTAGATGACAATGTGACCCGGTACGGATAACAGTGCAACCGTGCTAGATGACAATGCGACCCCCTACATATAACAATGTAACCCTAGCTACAGGACAATGTCACCCGCTACAGATAACAGCGTAACCCCCTACATAAAACAGTGTAACCCCCACTAGATGACAACGTGACCTGGTACGGATAACTGTGGAACCCCCGCTGAATGACAATGTGACCCCCTACATAAAACAGTGTAACCCCCGCTAGAGGACAATGTCACCCGGTACAGATAACAGTGTAACCCCCGCTAGATGACAATGTGACCAGGTACGGATAACTGTGGAACCCCCGCTGAATGACAATGTGACCCCCTACATAAAACAGTGTAACCCCCGCTAGATGACAATGTCACCCGGTACAGATAACAGTGTAACCCCCACTAGATGACAATGTGACCACCTGCATATAACAGTGGAACCCCCACTATATGACAATGTGACCCCAAACAAATAAGAATGTCTGATAAATTCCACTGTACATTTTCATCTTTTGTACATTAGACTGCAATAAAGGAACTTTCAATAAATGACCATGTAACCCCATGATATAGGACAGCGTAACCACCAATAAATGACCATGTAACCCCATGATAAAGGACAGCGTAACCACCAATACATGACCATGTAACCCCATGATATAGGACAGCGTAACCACCAATAAATGACCATGTAACCCCATGATATAGGACAGCGTAACCCCCAATAAATGACCATGTAACCCCATGATATAGGACAGCGTAACCACCAATAAATGACCATGTAACCCCATGATAAAGGACAGCGTAACCACCAATAAATGACCATGTAACCCCATGATAAAGGACAGCGTAACCACCAATAAATGACCATGTAACCCCATGATAAAGGACAGCGTAACCACCAATAAATGACCATGTAACCCCATGATATAGGACAGCGTAACCACCAATAAATGACCATGTAACCCCATGATATAGGACAGCGTAACCACCAATAAATGACCATGTAACCCCATGATAAAGGACAGCGTAACCACCAATAAATGACCATGTAACCCCATGATAAAGGACAGCGTAACCACCAATAAATGACCATGTAACCCCATGATATAGGACAGCGTAACCACCAATAAATGACCATGTAACCCCATGATATAGGACAGCGTAACCACCAATAAATGACCATGTAACCCCATGATAAAGGACAACGTAACCCCCAATAAATGACAATGTAACCACATGATAAAGGACAACGTAACCCCCAATAAATGACCATGTAACCCCATGAGAAGGGACAACGTAACCCCCAATAAATGACCATGTAACCCCATGATAAAAGATAACGTAGCCCCCAATAAATGACCATGTAACCCCATGAGAAGGGACAACGTAACCCCCAATAAATGACCATGTAACTCCATGATAAAGGACAACGTAACCACCAATAAATGACCATGTAACTCCATGATAAAAGACAACGTAACCCCCAATAAATGACCATGTAACCCCATGATAAAAGACAATGTAACCCCCAATAAATGACTATGTAACTCCATGATAAAAGACAATGTAACCCCCAATAAATGACCATGTAACCCCATGATAAAAGACAATGTAACCCCCAATAAATGACCATGTAACCCCATGATAAAGGACAACGTAACCCCCAATAAATGACTATGTAACTCCATGATAAAAGACAACGTAACCCCCAATAAATGACAATGTAACCCCATGATAAAGGACAACGTAACCCCCAATAAATGACTATGTAACTCCATGATAAAAGACAACGTAACCCCCAATAAATGACAATGTAACCCCATGATAAAAGACAACGTAACCCCCAATAAATGACCATGTAATCCCATGAGAAGGGACAACGTAACCACCAATAAATGACCATGTAACTCCATGATAAAAGACAACGTAACCCCCAATAAATGACAATGTAACCCCATGATAAAAGGCAACGTAACCCCCAATAAATGACAATGTAACCCCATGATAAAAGACAACGTAGCCCCCAATAAATGACCATGTAACCCCATGAGAAGGGACAACGTAACCCCCAATAAATGACAATGTAACCCCATGATAAAAGACAACGTAGCCCCCAATAAATGACCATGTAACCCCATGAGAAGGGACAACGTAACCCCCAATAAATGACCATGTAACCCCATGAGAAGGGACAACGTAACCCCCAATAAATGACCATGTAACTCAATGATAAAAGACAACGTAACCCCCAATAAATGACATGTAACCCCATGATAAAAGACAACGTAACCCCCAATAAATGACCATATAACTCCATGATAAAAGACAACGTAACCCCCAATAAATGACATGTAACCCCATGATAAAAGACAACGTAACCCCCAATAAATGACATGTAACCCCATGATAAAAGACAACGTAACCCCCAATAAATGACATGTAACCCCATGATAAAAGACAAAGTAGCCCCCAATAAATGACCATGTAACTCCATGATAAAAGAAAACGTAACCCCCAATAAATGACCATGTAACCCCTATGATAAAGGACAGCATAGCCCCCAATAAATGACCATGTAACCCCATGATAAAGGACACCATAGCCCCCAATAAATGACAATGTAACTTCCAAAAAATGACAACAAACCCTGAAATAAACAATAATGTAACCATAGATGACGCTGTAATCCCAGATGGCTGACAAAGTAACTTCAAGAATGATGTAACCCTCAAAAGGTAACAAGGTAACATACAACAGAAGACAAAGTCACCCCAAATCAAGACAGTGTAACTCCTCATAGATGACCCTGTAGCCTACAGTACAGGACAATGTAACTCCTGCTAGATGAACCTCCAGTAAATGACAATGTAACCTCCACTGCATGAGAGCATAAACTCCTATAGGTGACAATATAGAGATACAGGCAGCACCGGTGTTTGCAGTCACAAGGTCACCTACAATTATGTTTCCCCATAGAGAACACTGAGGTTGCAGTAATGCTGTGACCTCGCTTCACCTTGCGGGTGACCATATGTTGGCGCGCAGCATCAGCCGTAGGGGAATGTTTATGTTCTCATTGAAAACTGATAATCTAAACTTTTCCTCTTCTTCGAAAACGTATTCACGAGAGCATTTTTACGTGGCTATTCAGCCGCGATAAAACATTGGTCAAAAACTACGACCATGTGAGGCATTGGATTCCAACGCATTCATCCCCATCGGGCGCGTGAGAAGAAAAAAATACCCGCACTGTCAAAAAGGTAAAATTGACAACCGTTTTTGGTCGCTGATTCTTCACGCTGCATCAAAAGGTAGATCTTGACCTTTCTTTTGACAAAAAACACTGGAAGCTCCCATAGACTCCCATGGGAGCTGAAAAAAAAGGGAGGAGGAGGGAGTTTACCTACGTCCGGCGCTTGGAACGAAGACAGCGGGCTCTATTTAAGCATTAGAAGTCATTCCGAGGACTTTTGCCGACCGACGGAATTCCACGCTGCAGCATATTTTTCACGCAATACGCCCGCGGCTGTTCTGCATTGATGTGACTTTCAGCTGTGATGTGGCCGGTGTGAAGACGCGTCACTGGTGTGAATGAGGCCTTTACTTGTCCTTTCCTCTCCTTCTGGGAAAGTTGAGTGACGAGTGATATGACCACCATGACAGGTGCATCACTTAGTTCTTCATAGACTCTGCCATGTTGTGTCCCGAACGCCCTATTTTCCTTTGTTGCACAATCACGACGCCATGCGCATTTTTTTGAAAGGATGGATGTAAACATCAGTTCTTAAAACCATGTAAATAAATAATGTTCCAAAGTTATAAAAAGACGCCCGTCCATTAAGTTCAGCCGCTCTCAGTCTGAACTGCTTGAGAAAGCAGAAAGTAACCAGAGGGGTCTGGGGGGGAAATTAGGAGGGGCACCGAAATAATGCAAATGTCCTCCCAGGTTATACAATGACAGGCTGACACCATAGTCTACAAACATGTTCTGCTCATACAGGGGCCACCTTCCTGGGGTCACAGTCACCTATTTACAGAGGAGGCCATCAGCGTTTCCACTTCGCTGTCCCTGATGTGTCATGCTTTGTACTGGGAGCATTCCTGACATACAAGAACACATTCCCCTGCACTGCTCCAGTGACACATGTAGAGTCCACACAGCACAGGGGTCCGACACGTGTGAGCCCAGCTGCTGTAACGTGAGCATCGCCGCTATGTGCACCACCATCTCCCATATACTCTATACACAATCCTCAGAACATACCAGCCATATATTAGAAGCAGCACAATGTCCGGGATTACTGTGCAGGGTGAGGCAAAAGTCTGGACACACCCATTTAACTGGCATAATAATGAGAAAATTGACTTCCAATGTGTGAAAGTACTCAACGGGAGGGAAGCTGCATTTTTTGGTGGAGGAGACATTTTTGGTGTCCATTTAGATTTTTTTAAATGGGAAGGGGTCATGTGACATATCAGGGACATATCATAGTCTTGGCTAAAATTGACTCAGAAACATACTGAAAGTTTCAGTTTTGCCTTTACTTGTTTAGGAGTGAAGCGAGGGCAAAGTTAGTAAGTGGTGTCTGACATCCAGGGCCTTTCTTCATTGGTGGATCACTTACCGTTGCGGAGTCCCTCCAGCTGTTACAAGATACCATATTCCCATCTGTGCTCAGTGAGAACTGCGAGCTCCCACGTTGTTCCCAACAGGATGGTGCAACTCCACGCTTCACTATATGCAGATGGCTGGATGTCAGTACCCCGGGGCACTGGATTGGGTGTAAAGGTCTGGTTTAATGGCCGCCAAAGTTGTCGGACTTAACACTTTTGTACTTTTATCTCTGGGCCCATTTAAAGCCCCTCGTGTATTTGGAAACTATGCAATGTGGTTCACCTGAAATGGTGAATCCTACAGCGCTGTGTAGAAGTATCACCAACAGTTCTTCATGAAGACTGGATTAAATGTTTAACCATGTGCATCCAGCAGAACTGTGGACAGATCAAATACCTCATATAAAGCACTTTGTGAAACTCTGCCTAGCTCCTAAACAAGTACAGAAAGCGCAAAACTGGCACTTCCAGTGTGTTTCTGAGTAAATTCTAGCAAAGAATGATATATCACATGACTCCCTTGCTCTTTGAAAAAAAACTTAGCTGAATTTAATATGGCGCAGTTCAAAATGGCCACCAAAAACATCTCTGACCTCCCTCCCGATGAAAGCTTTCACACATTGGAAGTCTATTTTCTATTAATAAGACCAGTTAAATGGGTGTGTCCAGACTTTTGCATCACCCTCTAGAATGATCAATAAGCAATGTATTAAAAAAAAGTTATAAACAATAAATCAAGAGAATCACAATGTATCAATAGAATCATTTCCAATGTATCAATACAGTCAGATTCCCCAGTGATGGTCTAACACTTCCTCTAGCAGAGGAGATCAGTGTGAAATCTTACTAAAGGAAGAAACTTCAGAGCATTTAGGCCTCATGTCCACGGGGAAAATAATAATTAAAATCCGCAGCGGATCACCCGCGCGCGGATCCGCGCCCCATAGGAATGCATTGACCACCCGCGGGTAGCTAAATACCCGCGGATGGTCAATAAATGTGAATTAGAAAAATCATGGAGCATGAAAAAAAATGGACATGCTCCATTTAGGTGCGGATCACGCTCCGGATGGCCCCATTGATCTCTATGGGGTGCGGGAAATCCGCTGCGGGTGTTAAATGCCATTTATTTGGGTGCGTGAAATCTGCATGCGGATTACAAGTTTGGCTTCTTTTTCAGTGGTCTTGCATTTTTTTTCACGCGCAGATGCAAAAATGCCATCCGCGTGCATACACGCGTGAAAAAAAACGCATCCGCGTGTCATCCGCATGCAATAAAATACTATTTTAAGCTCATCCGCACTGCATCCGCGGCCCAAATCCGCGTTACAAATCCGGAGCAGATTTGATTTTCCCCGTGGACATGAGGCCTTAATGAAGTCATCATAATAGCAACAGCCAAGCAACAAAAAAGTAACAAATGCCAATTACTAAGCACAGGAAAAACTGATACACAAAAGTCCATTGCACTCCAAGGCTTGTCTGTATCTTTAAGACTTGATGCACTGGTATATTTGGGAAGACCCTCACACTAGAGACCCCCTTCCTAGAAGATGACTGCACAGTGGAGATGTACCGGTGGAGGAGATGTCAGTTTCTGTCAGCAGCACCTCAAGTTATTAGCTGATTACTGGGGTTCAAGTAATTAGAGCTTTGCTACAAACTAACAATTAGCCGATGACTGGCGGTCTAAGTCATAAACTAGATTTTAAAATCAGAGAAAGTATATAAAGTATCTGCATCTGGGAAAGCTGAGTGACAACCAATATGGCGGCACATAGTAGCCATAAGATCTACACTGCATGCATTGTATAGGGGATTCACATCACCCTATTTTTTGCCTTCCTCTGGATCAACAAAACAGGAGGCTAACAGGCTGGACTAGATGGACATTGTCTTCATTCAGCCTTACGAACTATGTTACTATGTTACTATTGATCCCTTATTGATGTTCTTTCTGCAGAGAGGCGAGTGACCCGTCAGACAGGAATAAACCGGTCACAACGTGCTAATTGACCCGCGTTACTTACCTGTTTCGTCTTTCACCATGACCGCAGCCTCGTTCCCTGGACAGCAGTGTATCCTTTGGTCAGAGCAAGAACAGAGCGTGGAGGCTGATGATTGTGCCTGCTCTGCACCGTCAGGAATGAGCTGCCCTGCCTGCTGCAGCTGCCGGACAACACATGGAGCATTCCACAGAGCGACGTCTGCTGCCTCCACCTAACACTGTGCATTCCTCTGCTGCCACCGCACAGGGGCAAACTCCAACCTGCACGTCACCGGGATATTACAGATCATCTTCCGGATGTGACAGCGCAGAACTGCGTTTAATGACCCTCAGATACAGAAATCTGATATCAATGGAAACAAACTCAAAAAAGTTTTGTTGCACAACATCAAGAATGCCCCCCCCCCCCCCCCAAGAGGTGTTGGAGTGCCCCCCCTTTGTCACCGGATACACATGGAGCCCGCAGTCACGTTCCTGCCGTACACGTTGTAGCGGATCACGACTGACTGATGCAATGGGTTCTGGGATGCTGCAGGTCATGGCGGGCAGTAAGGGGGGCATGTAGACTAAGCACAAGGTGTAAGGTCTGGGGAACGTGGAGAACGAGGGAGAAGGTCACCATCGCCACCACCTGCACGGCCGATCCGTCTGTTTGGTGGTCGCCCCCCACGTCTGACCTCACTGTGATAATGAGGGGTGAGGGGGATCCTGATGGGGTGAAAATCAAGGACGCAAAACGCTTTAGTGTCTTGCTTGTCAGCCATTTGTCTCATATCTCACTAGTATAGATGAGCGAACGTACTAGTTTAGGGCGATTTCGCAATCGAGCACCGCTTTTTTCGAGTAACTGACTACTCGGGTGAAAAGATTTGGGGGGCGCTGGGGGTGAGCGGGGGGTTGCAGAAGGGAGTGGGGGGGAGAGAGAGAGAGCTCCCCCCTGTTCCC
The DNA here is from genome assembly GCF_035609145.1 of Eleutherodactylus coqui. NCBI lineage: Eukaryota > Metazoa > Chordata > Amphibia > Anura > Eleutherodactylidae > Eleutherodactylus > Eleutherodactylus coqui. Next base: position 294,138,328 of record NC_089840.1, on the reverse strand, counting down.
CACTGCTAGCCCCCCGCTCCACCACGCCGCCCCCGCCCCTCCCCAAATCTTTTCGTTGGAGTAGTCAGTTACTCGAAAAAAGCAGTGCTCGATTGCGAAATCACCCTAAACGAGTACGTTCACTCATCTCTACTCGCTAGCGACGACAGCAGAAAAAATTTTTTTGGGCCCCATTAAAATTGCCTACCAGTAAGACGTCCTTTCTTCCCGTAGCAACCAATCACAGCGCAGCGTTCATCTTACCGCAGCAGCTTGATAAGTGAACACAGCGCTGCGATTTGTTGCTATTGGAACCAAGGATTGTCTTACTGTTAGGGCTTCGGCAGACGAACGTCTTTGTTAATTTTTGTGTGCGGGAGAATCCCATTCTCGCTTTTTTTTGCGCCTGTTATTTTCGCGTAGAACCTGCTCTGCTTTGTGCTTATTCGCTCACCAAAGAGCCCCATAGGTCTAAAGCAGAGGTCCCCAACTCCAGTCCTCAGGGACCACCAACAGGTCATGTTTTCAGGATCTCCTATGGTAAGAACACCTGAGGCAATGTCTGAGGCACCAACAATAATTACATCACCTGTGCAACACTGAGGAAATCCTGAAAACATGACCTGTTGGCGGTCCCCGAGGACTGGAGTTGGGGAACCCTGGTCTAAAGGAGGTGTACAAACATGCGCATCGGCACACACAGGTATGCGCTAAACACTGCACAAACCCACAATCACCGGCCAATTAATCATTTAAGTCAGGGTGGGGCGATTCCCCGCCTGTGTGAGTGAGCGGTGTCTGCGCAAAATACACTGTGACAAAAAATGCGCAGTAGGAAGCACATTGTGAAACATGCTCGTCTATCGAAACCCTTGGGGTGCATTCATACGGGTGGGTGCGAACACTATGTATATCATTTCAATAAATCTGCTTGCTGTCAGAAAATGAACCATTCATTAGCTGAAAACCCATCCTGACCGCTAACGCTCATTCCACTGGGTTTGTTACAATGTATCAAAGTTTTAACGGCTTAGACACATGAGCGCATGTGCAAATATGCTCGCTGCAACGGAGCGCGTTTGCGCATGAACCAGTGAGGTCCTGGTCCTGCCCCATTTTTTCTCGCATGTAATATCGCACGAGTCTCAGGCCAGTCAAAAACAAAACCGTTGAAATCAATGGTTTCATTTTGTCACCTTTTGCGGTGTGATTTTTGTGCCATCATAATGTGATGAAATGACGGTCGTGTGGTTAAACCCCAAGCCTGGGAGCCCGGACCGGAGGCGATTTGCGCTCTTGCTGCCAGCGGACATACTTCTACAATAGAGGGACAGCTGTTGAACCACTACACTCAGCAGGCAGACAGATTGTTATACGGAGTAGCGCTACAGAGGCGCCAAATACTGACGACAACCCATCACACCGACCGCGTACGCAGCCGATACAGTCTTTGTATGTGGCGTCATTAATAGGTTATAAGCCTGCATGGCGCACCACAGGTATCAGCTGGTCCGGCACCCTTACATCTATGTGCAAGTATAACACCAAGCAGCCCCCCCATATGTGGTAGGTAGGCAGGTGAGTGGTTGTCATCAGTATTTTGCACCTGTCCATCGCTCCTCCGTACGGCTCGCTGGCTGTCTGCCGAGGTCCTCGTGTCATTTCTTGGTCACTCCTAAGATCAGAATGTATCTTCCGTATTCTCTAAGGACGGTCCAAGCTCCGCTATCCGTGTATCGCCCAGTTCTCGCCCAGTTTGCGCCGTCTCCCCGCCGCCGGCAGCTGGATGCGCTCTGTGCGTGGATCTATTTTTAGCTCCGGCGGAGGCAGCGACACCCTGATGCGTCTATTAATAGACGATGCTGCAGTTCTATCGGCACACTGAAGACTGGCGCATCTACAGCTGCAAGATGCAACGCCCCGTGCCCTGGATACGAGGGATGGAGCCCGCGCAGGGGGCAGTGGGGGCTCACAACTTCATGGGGGGAGTTAACACTTTATGGGCTGTGACTGAGGATTCCCACCAAAAGAAGAGTAAACAGGTGAACTTAAAGGCGCTCTTACACCCAACGATTTATCGCTCTTACACCCAACGATTTATCGTTCGTTCATGCAGCCCGTTTGTAGGCAGATAAATCGTTTGCTCTCAAAGCGTTCGGTTCGCGCTACCAGCAGATGAGAACGACCGAACGATCGCCAGGTAAACGGATTAGCGAACGAGCCAACAATGATTTTCATGCTTGCATGAATGATAAACAAACGAATCATCATTCAGTCGTCGGCCGCGTTTATACCGAACGATTATTGTTCATTTTTGCCAATTGAAACAATTTTTTTTTACAATAATCACTCCGTGTAAAAGGGCCTTTCTGAGGCCTTATTTATCATCTGCAGGTCTTCAAGGGTTAAATGCCTTTTGTTTGTTTTCATGAAAAGGCTTTGTTTTATTGTTTGCAGCAGCAACAGAGCGTATAAAGCGCCATCGCTCCGTCACGTCGGGTAGTCAGAGCCATCGTCAGCTGCAGGAGACACCAAACGTCACAAGCTGCCACTGAGCCTTGCAATTAAAGTTACCCCCCCACCCCACCTCATTTACATTCTTGGGAGGAGTCTCAGCCAGAAGCGGTTTTTGATTGGAGCGCAGTCTGGATAGCTTCATACAACTAATAGAACAAGTGGTTTCTCCAAAGGGACCTTAAAATGTGCTCTTCGGGCAGCCGCAGACAAGGGAAGGGGAGTAGTTATTTGTAGGCAATTTGTTTATTACTGACCTCGGAAAGATGGAAGGCGGAGTCAACTTTGAGACGGCTACCTGAACCACGCAGGGTTTGAACTCACAACCTTCAAGTCGTGAGCGAGAGCTTAGGACTGCATTTTGCTGCCGTAACACTCCGTGCCACAAAGGGCCACAATGCACTCAACATGCTCTATTTTTCTGTGCAATTTCACATGGAAGGGGACGGGGGATGCTCTCTCAAGGGGCAGAGAGGGGGCGGGAGCTTAGCACACCAGCTCCCACCCCATCCCGCCTCCTCCCCTTGCCGAGGGAGGGGGCTTTGTAGAGCTAAACTGTCTCCCCCCACCCGCCGCCATTGCGGGCTCGGTGTATATGCAATGTGCTCGGGTCGTCTGAACAGGCACACAAACATTAGATTTCTGTGCCCGTTCATGCATTTTTACGTTGCCAACGGGCAAACATAAAAACACTGATGCCCCCTTTGAGAAAGAACTCTTAAGAGTACACATTTGTAAATCCAGTGTTGTGGCTCAAGCACACCTGATGTAACTAATCAAGAGCTACATTAATTGCAGCAGGTGTGCCTGAGATAGAAGTCTTTTAGTACCTGCACTGGTGAGAGCTTTGCTGACTGCCATTTACCTGCCTGTTAGAAATACTGATTAGGGCGGCTTCACACGGGAATATTTGAGTGCGCAATAGGCAGAGAATAGAACCCACTGATTTCCATGGGTTCGTTCACCTTTTTATTTTTTTGCACATGCGAAAAAAATGCTACATGCTCTACTCCTGTGCACATTTGCACATTAAAGACCCCCAAAGAAGTCCATGGTGGTTGCACAAATGAGCGCACAATACGCAAGGAGATGCGCGATATGCTGCACAGTTTCTTGGGAAAAAGAACACATCAGGAACTCCCTCGTCTAAATAACCATTTAAATTGCGGCGTAGTTGTGTCCTGTATGCAAAGAACAATCACTTGCGTACAGAAAATGTACAGTAAAATACGTAGATGCATGCAAAAAGACTAATTCACAGCGCAAATATGTTGCGCTGCGGTGTGCGCAGTTGCATACATGCCCAAGTGAAGACGCCCTTTCTTGTACAAATGGAAAAAAAAGGATCCAAAAAAATACATGACCGCTGAACGTTCCTAGAGCTACAGCTGGAAACAAAGTCACTGGCTGCACTACCTGGACATGGCAGAGGAAGGGCGCTATCACCTGATTCCTGGGGAGGCCGCTGGTTAGAAACCCTCCAGTGACTGCAGAAGACCTGCAGCAAGATGTGGCGGTGCTGAGGAAGCACAATGTATCATCTGCCTATAGAATTGTTACAATGTATCACTGGTAGATTCGCCCTCCGCAGTGCGAGCGCCACTCATCACTCCCCGCTCTTCCGGGTCACTTGTCTTAGCCAATTACCTAACTCTGACCCGTGTAACCTCCGCTAATTCCTCAATGAGCTAAACATAGCCTGGCCGGACGTCACGCCAAGCGCCAACATGCGAGGCCTAAGAATACCTGCAGCCCAGGTGCAAAGTGTGCATGGCGGAGCGACTCCTTGTACTGGAGGACTATAGGGCACAGAAGACCCAGGGACTGATGACCGCTTCTGCCCTGTCCTATAGACGTCCTCTCTTGTATTCAGACCCATCTCAGCGGCTTGCCACACAAGTAGCAGATACTGAACAACAACCACCAATGGCCATCACTACACTGTCACTAGGGGCCACACAGCTTTCTAAAGACCCTGACTGGTTTATAGATCTGGCTTGTTAGATAGAATGATAAATTTCCTCTTACATGTTGTATTCTGACTGTTTCCATTGTGTCAGTCTTCACTGCAGTACTGGCATTCTATTCATGAACAAAGAAGCTCCAGATGAGCAGAACTATAAGCTCCGCCCACAGTGCTGAAAAAGCCTGGACGCCGTACACAATGGGGAGGAGTTTATGAACTTAAAAAGGGCGTAAAAATGAGCTCATTTTGTTGCAAGCCTATTTGCTCCAAAGGAGTTGCTCCTTTTTCTATTATCACACGGCTCACATTAGTGTAAATAGAAGTGGGCGTGGCCTCCCAGCAAACACATTTCAGCATAATTTAGGAGAAAACTGGTGTAATTGTAGCACAAACGTACTCCGGCTAATAGATTATGTAGATTTCCTTGTTACACAGATGGCACAAGATGCGCCAAATGTATTAAGCGGCTTGCAACTCACCTCTTAATAGTTTGGCGCATCTCGCTCCAGCAAGTTCCGTATTAAGCGGTCATCCCACGGGTGCTTTTTCACGTGCAATACCTGACCGATAGCGATATGATCTGATATTGCGCAAGAAAGGAAGCCTTTACTTTCAATATGTAATCACATGAGCGATTAGTGGACTGACGGTCCGAGACTGAAAAACCGAATTCAGGGTGATTCTGTCTCAGTCCATTATTTCCTGTGGCAGTACATAATTGAAGTTTTATTTTTTTTCTGAGTTCTGTTCTAGTTCGGTATTTATGATATAAGATTGGTTCCGGTGCCATATCAATATGATGAACTTGGTTCTGGTACTTTAATTATGTTATGAGCTTAATTCTGGTGCTGTATCTATGCACTGAGCTTGGTTTTGATGCTGTATTTATGTACCTAGCTTAATTCTGGGGCTGTATTTATACGCTAACCTGTTCTGGTGTGGGTATGCTCCTACCTTGCTGCTTTAGCGGAATATAGGCCCACTGCAATATATATATATAAAAAGACGAAAGCCCTCACTGACTCACTCACTGACTCGCCAAAAATTCTCCAACTTCCCGATATCGTAGAAACATGAAATTTGGTAAGAGCATAGATTATGTCCAAAATAGGAAAAGTAAAGATGTCCCAACTCTATTATTTAATTCTAGTGCAAAAGAATTAGCGTCAAAATATTACGTACGGAATCTAATTCTCTCACTTCCCAATGTCATAGAAACTTAAAATTTGGCACGAGCATTGATTATGTCATAAATAGGAAAAGCTAATGGGTCCCAACTCCATTATTCAATTTTATGTGCAAAAGAATTAGCGTCCAAATTTTACGTACGGAATGTAATTATTTCACTTTCCGGTGTCATAGAAACTTAAAATTTGGCACAAGCATTGATTATGTCATAAATAGGAAAAGCTAATGGGTCCCAACTCCATTATTCAATTTTATGTGCAAAAGAATTAGCGTCCAAATTTTACGTATGGAATGTAATTTTCTCACTTTCCGGTGTCATAGAAACAGGAAATTTGGTACGAGCATTGATTATGTCATAAATAGGAAAAGCTAATGGGTCCCAACTCCATTATTCAATTTTATGTGCAAAAGGATTAGCGTCCAAATTTTACGTACGGAATGTAATTCTCTCACTTTCCCGTGTCATAGAAGCGTGAAATTTGCACGAGCATTGATTATGTCTTAATAGGAAAAGCTAATGGGTCCCAACTCGATTATTCAATTCTATGTGCAAAAGAATTAGCGTCCAAATTTTACGTGCAGAATCTAATTCTCTCACTTCTTGGTGTCATAGAAACTTGAAATTTGGCACAGACATTGATTATGTCATAAATAGGAAAAGCTAATGGCTCCCAACTCAATTATTCAATTCTAAGCGCAAAAGAATGTGTCCAAATTTTACGTATGTAATCTAATTCTCTCACTTCTTGATGCCATTTTATATAAAGGAAACGTTGCATGGTTATCTCCCCGTGGTGTTTCCTGGGTAACGCAGAGAACTATGCAAAATGGTTAACATGTTGTTTTTTTTCTCAGTATCTCTAAAGTAACCACGACTTCATAAGATTTTCCGTGTGAACACCAGATAGACACCAGTACCAAATTATATATGTATGTGTGTGTGTAATATATATATATATATATATATATATATATATATATATATATATATATATATAATATATATAATAGCTTTTTTTCCCTTTCTTATGGAGGCAGGACACCAAAAAATATCTGATCTGTTCAGGGAGTTATCTACCCGACTCTTATGGTCTAGGAAAAGTTGCAGGAAGGCGCCGCCTGATAACCAGAGTGACCCCTGGGTGCAGGAAGCGGCCCATACTCACCCATTCCAGAGGGCAGACTGCTCAGCTCCTCGCACAGGTAGTAGTCGTCTGGGTTGATGAAGGGCATGTGCTGGAGCATGCTCTGTTTGGGGATGAGATACAAAACCTCCGCAATCTCGCCGTCTTCTATGATGGACATTCGCTTTACTGTGCTAGCGGGTTTGTTCTTGGCAGGTGGGACATCCTTGCTGCGCCCAGAAGAGCAGAGTCTCCCGAGGGCGTTCAGGCTCCGGGGAAAGGACGGCATCATGGAGAGGAGAAGCCCGGTCTGTGCCCGGCCCTGGCACCTTACGAAGGTCTATCTATAGACTGTGATTTCAGCGCCATTCTTATGGTTCCACCACCAGGAGCACAAGATAATTCCACCGTCTCCTCTGTGCCCGCCGCCGCCTCTGTGGAGACTGGCGAGGGACCTGCGGCTGGAACCTGCTTCCTTGGTGAAGGAGATTAAGAGGAGATAGAGATTACCACCAACAGCAGGAGATTACAAGACGGGTCACCTGACCCCCATCCCATAACCCCCCCCCCTTCTTGACCGCGGCGCCGCGTCATTACGAAGGAGACGGTTTCACAGTGCTTTACGTTCTGTCCTGTATGAGGGGCTTGAGGGCCAGAACCCACGAGATTAGGATCCGGGTGTAGGTAAAACGAAGTAAGAGGATTACTCCCAACCATCTTAGAAAAAAATGATGATATCCTTGAAGTCGGGGATTTATATGTGAGAGACGGAGACATCTGCGCTGATAATCCGCCCGGCGCTGTGCAGAACCACACCGAGTGAAAAGTAATTAGGAGACGTCATTAAGAAGCAGCAACTGAAAACTAATCCCTGCGAGGTGCAAGTGTGCAAATGAAGCAGATTGCGGCGAACGGGACTACAGCACGAGACGAAAGGCGAAAGTGGAGCCGCGTCACGTGGCGAAGATGTGACACTAAAAGCTGCTGTCTGTGGTCGAGCGTCTTCTCACGCCTGGTGCCCAGTTATGTTGCATCTAATACCCTGCAGCAGCAGCAGATGTGACATGAAAGACGACAGCGGAAAATAACTTCATGCAGGGCGGTCGCGCTCTCTGCGCTATTTGCACTCGGGCACTTTAACCGCTTTAGCTTTTTTTTAATGGTATTTTTTTGGTAAGGCCACGTTCACACAGCTGATTATTGAGCGGCTCTGACACAGAATTAATGCTGAAGCGAAGAAGATTCTGCATTAATCCACAGCAAGTTGCGTCGTGAAAGGAGCGCCCTTCACTTTTCCGTACGAGGATTTCAAATCTATGTGCAGAAAAAAAAGGCAGCGATGTGTCACTTTTGACATGGAATCTGCATCCGGTTTTCCACATGTAGATCAGTGCCGTTGAACGAGTCTAATCAGCGTGCAGACCTGCAACAGATTATGGTATAAATCTGCAGCGGAAATCCACACTTAAAGGGTTTTTGTCACTTTTTCCTAAAGATGACCTTTCGTCAGATCAATGAATGATCTGCAAGGGTCTGCACTCGGGATCCCCATTGATCAGCTGATCCCCGCTGTCACTATGGACAGCACAGGAAGCAGATAGTGCTGACCATAGTGCAGTGGCCTGGGGTGGTATTGCAGGTTCAGCTCCCATTGCATTTAATACAATACCAACCTGGGCCGCTGCACTATGGTCGGCGCTTCCTGTAGTTACAGCGGCACAGGGAATCGACTGATCAATGGGGACCCCAAGTTGTAGACCCCTGCTTTAAAATTGGATTTTTTTCAACACTTATTTATTATAAAAGATTCTTCTGCTCCTTCAATATTTGTGCTTGCTGTCAGTGAATGGAAGCCTTCAGTCTAAAAACCTAGATATAATGGGCCATTCAAGTGTAAACAAATTCTTCCATCCCTGCCCCCGTTCCCTGATTGCTTGTCACACTCTGGAGGTTTCCTCTATGTATTGCAGCCAATTCCCTGCACTGCAGCCCCCTGTCTGATGCTTATCGGGCACCATCTTGATGGTGAGAGATTTTGGTTTCACTTTCACATCTGTCCCATGATGCATCAGCACAGCATTAGCTAGAGACAATAGCGTTTCTGCCTTCTGAGGGGTCATTTTAAATATAATTACCTTCCATAGTCGCCTACATAAGCTACAGCCCATTAGTATACAGTCAGGAGGATGAGCTGTGATCTCCTCCATTATATCTGTGTAATCATCATCTGTAAAGCCCCCTGCACATTTGCGTTTTCTTAACGCTGTGATATCGCTGCGTTTTTAACACGATTGTCAATAGGACTTTCTAATGTTAAAACGCATCACACAAAAATCGCAGAAGCGCCAACAACTTGCGATGCGTTTGTAACATTAGAAAGTCCCATTGACAATCGTGTTAAAAACGCAGCGATATCACAGCGTTAAAAAAACGCAAGCGTGCGGGCGCCCTAAGGGTGGTTTCACACAAGCCATCATGATATCACTGAGAAAATCACGGCAAAATCGCGCCTTTGTTCCTACAGTTTTTGAGAGCGCTGCTTTTTCTCGCAAAAACATTGTTGCAACTTGCAATTTTGTTGTGCATTTTTCCAGCGAAAAAGACAATGCGACTTTATAATGTGAAAACACATCGCACGAAAAACGCAACGTCGTGCTCTGCGATAAAAAGGAGGAACATGGGAGATGGAAAAAAGCTAATCCGAGAAAGATAGGACATCCTGCGGTTTTATTTATTTTTATTTTTTTTCAAGCAACATTATCTATCTATCTATCTCCTATCTATCTATCTCCTATCTATCTATCTATCTCATATCTATCTATCTATCTATCTATCTATCTATCTATCTATCTATCTATCTATCTATCTATCTCATATCTATCTATCTATCTATCTATCTATCTCCTATCTATCTATCTCCTATCTATCTATCTATCTATCTCCTATCTATCTATCTATCTATCTATCTCCTATCTACCTATCTATCTATCTCCCATCTATCTATCTATCTCATATCTATTTCCTATCTATCTATCTATCTATCTATCTCACATCTATCTATCTATCTCACATCTATCTATCTATCTCACATCTATCTATCTCTCTCACATCTATCTATCTCTCTCACATCTATCTATCTCTCTCATATCTATCTATCTCATCTATCCCATATCTATCTATCTCATATCTATTTCCTATCTATCTCATATCCATCTATCTCCTGTCTATCCCATATCTATCTATCTCATATCTATTTCCTATCTATCTCATATCCATCTATCTCCTATCTATCTCTCTATCTATCTATCCCATATCTATCTATCTATCTATCTATCTATCTATCTCACATCTATCTATCTCTCTCACATCTATCTATCTCTCTCACATCTATCTATCTCTCTCACATCTATCTATCTCTCTCACATCTATCTATCTCTCTCACATCTATCTATCTCACATCTATCTATCTCTCTCATATCTATCTATCTCATCTATCCCATATCTATCTCATATCTATCTATCTATCTATCTATCTATCTATCTATCTATCTCATATCTATCTATCTATCTCATCTATCCCATATCTATCTATCTCTCTCATATCTATCCCATCTATCCCATATCTATCTCATATCTCTCTATCATTATCTCTATCTATCTATCTATCTATCTATCTCCTATCTATCTATCTATCTATCTATCTATCTCCTATCTATCTATCTCCTATCTATCTATCTATCTATTTATTATATAAATTGCCCAATAAATGTGCATCGCACTCGTATTTTGTGTTTTTTTTTAACTATGAAAACAACGTGGTTTTTCATGAGTGAGAAAAATCACAAGTCCAGCTTTTTTCTTGCCAAACTCATCTCACGGGGGTCTAGCAGTGATTCCCCCTCACCCATCAGCAAGTTATCTTGATACCCCCCTTAATACAGCTCAGGGTTTGTTAAAATGTATCAATGTAGGCAATCTTCTGTAAACACATCAGCAGCACAAATCTCTCTGGTCCTGATAGTTTGTTACAATGTATCAGTGCAGGCAACTTGGACCACTTTGGAATCACAAGATTATATGTCCAGGATACAATGTAACAAACCCTCAGCTGTGAGAAGTAGCAAGTTCTTATTAGTTTTTATTCTCTGCATGTCCACAAAAATGTTCCCTTAGTGACAGCAAGCAGAGATCTTGAAGGTGTGGAACTAAAACACACTGCCTAATTTTATACAGGTATTAAAGGGGTCCCTCACCAAGTACACGATAGGCCTCCTGTCCACTAGCGATTTTTCACTGCACGTCCCGCGGCGATAAACCGCACGCGAGTAAAGCAAGCGTTTACCATAGGATAACTATGGAGAGCGCAGCCCAAACGTCCATTAAGTGTGCATTAAAAAAATCCCGGCGTGCTGCGATTATCCGCGATGAACCGATCATTATAGATAGGTTAATCGCGGAAAATCGTAGTGCCGAAGTGCTCCTCAGCGGCGGCTCCCGCTGCGGAAATCCGCGGTGGAATAACGCTACGTCTCTGGACAGGGGCCATGGGTTAGGGCCCCACCAATTGCTAAAACAGCGCCCCGAGTCCTCCACAGCAGTAGTGGTGCGGAGGAGTTTATATGGCGGTTCATTACGCAGTAGTCGCTTCAAATTAACTTAATAGGAGTTACGCAAACAGCAGAGCGCAGCTTTGGCGCGGCTTCTGGTCACTAAGCAGTCAACAGTAGTACAGTAAATTATTGAAAACTTGGATTACGGGATTTCCGAAAGACTCAAGAATTGCGCACAATCGCGTGTTCACCTTTGGACTAAATCATCCTTATAGTTTAGCTCTGAACCTGTGGTAACACCCGGATATCTGCTGAGACTTCTACTCCACCAACCGCTGTAGAACCACAAGTACCAGCACGCAGAGTATATATAACCGGATGCGCTGAAGTCAGTGTGAGTAATATAAAGGGGGGGCAATACCCCAAAACTTCCCCGCTGCATTAATGAGCACGGCTCCGCCTCCTACATTAGTCATCTCTCATCTGATTTATGGCTTTACATTTGGCTGCAGCGGCCGGGTGAGTGACCGTTCCGGCAGGGTGCGGCTGAGCAGCACGGAGAGTATTCCAATCAAATCTGCAATGCAGGAGGATGACGGCGAATATCCCCACGACGCATCCGTGCAGGGCGCCGCCTTCCCCTGAGACATCATCTTATATTTAAAGGGCCAGTAGTCACCCAACTTTCCCAGATCCCTGAATGACAAACGTGCTGCTCTGCCATGTCTCTGGGAAGATTTGACATTGTTGGTGATCTCTGTAATGGCGGCCATATTGGTAACCACCCAACTTTCCCAGAATCAGGAAGAAATGCCTCAATGAAAGATGATTCCGGGATTCCTGAGGATGTGGTCAGTCCAGGAACAAATAGTGAACGAGGAGCGTCCTGTCCCCCGAGACCTCACGTAATATGTGAGGAGGTCGGGAACCCCCAGACATCCGAGATGACGAAACGGACAGCGCATAAGGCTGCATCACATGAGTGCGTGAAAAGAGCACAGATTTCAAGATTTATTCAAATTATCGTTTTTTTTTGAGCGATGTTGCGGGAGTGAAATATTTGCTGCAGGTCCTATTTTCGGGTGATTCCTCCATAATTCTCTATGGGACCATTAAGGAAACCGCATCGCACTCGCACGTCATGTGATTTGGACGCCAGTAAGATGCGATTTATAACATTGAAACTATTGGAAGAGCTTGCAATCTTTTCATGTGTTGAAAAAAAAAAATAGGATCTCCGTACTTGAGAATTTTAACCCTTTGCAATCCAATTTTGGGTTCAGGGTTTCCTAGAGTGTTTTCTCTTTCTGCCATTATACAATAGCGCCATCTGCTGGCTGGAGCCAATACTGCGGTATGGGACATGCTGGAGAGGCCCCCCGACAACAGAGCGGCCAGTAATATACAGTAAGAATACCCTGCCGGACGTCTTCTGACATTGGAGCTGTACAGGCTTCAATCAGAGTGTCTTTAGACATCAGACAGTGGATTGGAAAGGGTTAAAGCATTCAAGCAGGAGCGATAATCGCTCGGTGAAGGGAGGCGGAGCGCGTCGGATGCTCGCCGCAGACAGGCCGTCCCTCCTAGACTGCCACACGGCCAGCAGCCAATTGATTTTTAGGCGAGATGAAAACCAAAGGACTCCGACAAATGAGCATTTGTCACTGACCTGCCCCGTGGGGTCTGGAGTCTACATGGACCAACGGACGCCCAACTCCAGGAGGTCAGAGGGCGGCGCGGTGCGGACGGAGGTTTATTCCGAAACATGAGGATGCAAAAATGTGGAGAGACCCCAAAATCTGTTCTGTTTTGTCGTACAGAAGATGTAAAATACACCAAACTAGAAGTTACAGATGGAGCAGAACGGAGTGTCACCACCGGGGGGCTCCACCTGTAGTAGCAGCTATCACTGTTGTGGAGGCAGAATGTAGAAGAAATCAATAAACAACACCTGTATTTGTATGTTTGCACATATGCTTAGTAGGGAGGTGCTGGTGGGGGATGGGTGGGGGGAAATGCATGGGAAGTATTATGTTACTAATGTTGTTCCTTATTTGCGTTTCTTAGCAGGTTGGAGGGAGGAGGCCGGATTATGGGAGGTTTCTGTATTTTTAAAATATATTTAGTATTTGGTGTAAGTTATGTTGTATAAATGGGGCGGTGTGATTGGGGCTGCGGCCGCAGCGGGTTTCTTTCTCCTCTTATTTCTGTAATATTTTGTAAATATGTATTTATGGTTTTTGGCAATCTTTCTGTTATTTTATTATACCCAGGTAGGCTTTTTTTAACTTTTACAATAAAAAGATTCAATGTATTATCTGTGGGGTTACATAGGACTGCAGCTGACATCTACTACATTATCTGTCCTTAGTTATCACTGTGTGATCTGTGGGGTTACATAGGACTGCAGGTCACATCTACTACATTATCTGTCCTTAGTTATCACTGTGTGATCTCTGGGGTTACATAGGACTACAGGGGACAGCTACCACATTATCTGTCCTCAGAGAGTTATCACTGTGTGATCTGTGGGGTTACATAGGACTGCAGGTCACATCTACTACATTATCTGTCCTTAGTTATCACTGTGTGATCTGTGGGGTTACATAGGACTGCAGGTGCTATCTACTACATTATCTGTCCTTAGAGAGTTATCACTGTGTGATTTGTGGGGTTACATAGGACTGCAGGTAACATCTACTACATTATCTGTCCTCAGAGAGTTATCACTGTGTGATCTGTGGGGTTACATAGGACTGCACGTCACATCTACTACATTATCTGTCCTTAGAGAATTATCACTGTGTGATCTGTGGGGTTACATAGGACTGCAGGGGACATCTACTACATTATCTGTCCTTAGTTATCACTGTGTGATCTGTGGGGTTACATAGGACTGCAGGTTACATCTACTACATCATCTGTCCTCAGAGAGGTATCACTGTGTGATCTGTGGGGTTACATAGGACTGCAGGTCACATCTACTACATTATCTGTCCTTAGTTATCACTGTGTGATCTGTGGGGTTACATAGGACTGCAGGTGCTATCTACTACATTATCTGTACTCACTGAGCGATAATGATGCATATCTGCCCCAGCCCCAGTTCTGTGAGACACTCGGGTCTGCTACATCTGTAAAACACTGGTTGGTAATTAGACTTTATCAGTCAGTGTCTTGGTGGTTCCTCTTGATTCGCCCCTGATGCCCCCCGGCCCCCCCGGCCCCCATCATGCTGCACTTCTTACCATTCACTCCAAAGCAGGCGGTGATCTTCTGGGCATACTGGCACAGCCCGTTGTGCTGCTGCCCATCCTCGCCCTGGTAGTAGTGGGCCATGGGTCCTCGGCTGCGCTCTCCTCGCTCTGACTGGAGTCGTCTTGTGTTTTCAGCCTCTTCTTTGGGGTCATTAATAATGAACGACTCCAATCTGCTGAGTCTTCAGCCCTCGGAAGCCACTTAAGGACTGACACACGGCGGCTCGATACCAGCGTCGGGGTCTCGGGTACCGCCTGTTGCCCCGACTCGTAGCCAGCTGCAGTAATGGGGACAGAGCGAAACCACGTGGGACGTCAGAGCGGCCCGGAGACACGAGTGATTGATCTGGGAGAAGAAGCGGCTCTGAGGCTTCGCTGCGATTCCTGAGGCCAGACGAGCTTCGGCGCAGCCGCCCGTGACACAGGGCGCTCAATGCAAATGATGAAGCAGACTTAATTACATCACTTAGAGACGGGCAGTAAGTCAAGTGGACGGCCTCAAAAAAGCAAAGGCTCCTTAAAGAGGACCGACGCTCCTTGCTGCAAAACCACAGGCGGAGATGGAGCTTTGTGGCCCCGGAGATCAGGCACAGGACGGGGAGGAGAGAGCAGGGGCCTTGCCGTCCTAAGACGCCTGGGTGACCCGGTGACAAAAGGTTGCCCTGCTGCTAAAATATGGCCGCTATACCTGGTGACAAAGTGAAGAAGAGTAGAACTGGCTGACAGCAGAAGAAAACAGCACACAGTGAGCAAACAAAGAGAGCCTGATAATGGTTCACAGAGTTCTGCCCGTGCATGAAGGGAGTAGTAGTCCTGCTGAGAGCGCCCAGACTATACCGTGAACGGCATAGCTAACAGATGGGCGGCCAGGGATCGGCTACCTGACAACCTGACCAAACCTCGCAGATTACACTGTAATGTATACAGCGGACACCCCATTATATCCCCCTATATACAGCGGACACCCCATTATATCCCCCTATATACAGCAGACACCCCATTATATCCCCCTGTATTCACGGCCACCCCATTATATCCTCCGTATACAGCGGACACCCGATTATATCCCCCTGTTTACAGCAGAAACCCCATTAAATCACCCAGTATACAACGGCCACCCCATTATATCCCCCTGTATACAGCGGCCACCCCATTATATCCCCCTGTATACAGCGGCCACCCCATTATATCCCCCTGTATTCAGCGGCCACCCCATTATATCCCCCTGTATTCAGCGGCCACCCCATTATATCCCCCTGTATTCAGCGGCCACCCCATTATATCCCCCTGTATACAGCGGCCACCCCATTATATCCCCCTATATACAGCGGCCACCCCATTATATCCCCCTATATACAGCGGCTACCCCATTATATCCCCCTATATACAGCGGCCACCCCATTATATCCCCCTATATACAGTGGGCACCCCATTATATCCCCCTATATACAGTGGACACCCCATTATATCCCCCTATATACAGTGGACACCCCATTATATCCCCCTATATACAGCGGCCACCCCATTATATCCCCCTATATACAGCAGACACCCCATTATATCCCCCTATATACAGCGGACACCCCATTATATCCCCCTGTATACAGCGGACACCCCATTATATCCCCCTGTATACAGCGGACACCCCATTATATCCCCCTGTATACAGCGGACACCCCATTATATCCCCCTGTATACAGCGGACACCCCATTATATCCCCCTATATACAGTGGACACCCCATTATATCCCCCTATATACAGTGGACACCCCATTATATCCCCCTTTATACAGCGGACACCCCATTATATCCCCCTATATACAGCGGACACCCCATTATATCCCCCTATATACAGCGGCCACCCCATTATATCCCCCTGTATACAGCGGCCACCCGATTAAATCCCCTAGTATACAGCAGACACCCCATTATATCCCCCTGTATTCAGCGGCCACCCCATTATATCCTGTATACAGCGGCCACCCCATTATATCCCCCTGTATACAGCGGCCACCCTATTATATCCCCCTGTATACAGCGGCCACCCCATTATATCCCCCTGTATACAGCGGCCACCCCATTATATCCCCCTGTATACAGCGGCCACCCTATTATATCCCCCTGTATACAGCGGCCACCCCATTATATCCACCTGTATACAGCGGCCACCCGATTAAATCCCCTAGTATACAGCAGACACCCCATTATATCCCCCTGTATACAGCGGCCACCCCATTATATCCCCCTATATACAGCGGACACCCCATTATATCCCCCTGTATTCACCGGCCACCCCATTATATCCTCCGTATACAGCGGACACCCGATTATATCCCCCTGTTTACAACAGACACCCCATTAAATCACCCAGTATACAGCGGCCACCCCATTATATCCTCCGTATACAGCGGCCACCCCATTATATCCTCCGTATACAGCGGCCACCCCATTATATCCCCCTGTATACAGCGGCCACCCCATTATATCCCCCTGTATACAGCGGCCCACCCCATTATATCCCCCTGTATACAGCGGCCACCCCATTATATCCCCCTGTATACAGCGGCCACCCCATTATATCCCCCTATATACAGCGGACACCCCATTATATCCCCCTATATACAGCGGCTACCCCATTATATCCCCCTATATACAGCGGACACCCCATTATATCCCCCTATATACAGCGGCTACCCCATTATATCCCCCTGTATACAGCGGCCACACCATTGTATTCCCCTACATACAGCGGACACCTCATCACCGTGTATACAGCAGACATTCCATTGTATCACCCTATATATACCAACAACCTCATTATATCACCCTGTTTATACCGACAACCCCATTATATCACCACGTATACAGCGGACACTCCAATAGATCACACGACGTATACACTGGACACCCCATTATCTCACCCTGTATACAGCGGACCTCCCATTATATCACTGTATATACCGACCACCCTGTGATATCACACCGACCTTCTGGCAATGAAACAGTCACTAATCATTAAATGAATGCTCAGCAAACCCGGAGCTCAGCCGCATCCAGCACTTCCGGGCAGCGGCATTAAGGACTAAGATCTTATTGATCGGCCGCGTCTGGAGATCTTCTCATTCCTGGGGGGAAGCCGAAAATAACTCTCAATGAAAGAATGTGGAACAGCGGAAGACGACTTTATGTGGAGCGAGCCGCGGCGGTCCCATCACTGTATAATGCAACACTCTGATAGACTGCGGGGGATTTATGGCTGGACCTGCGCCAATCATGTGGTGGGGAAAAACCGCAAACCGCGGTGTATGGAACCGCTGCACAATAATTAGGGACTTATTGGTCTTTTTGCCCTTGACATGGCAGGCGGGGCGGGACCTCCACGCCATCAGATTTACTACAATTAACGCCAGAACCCGGTACAGACCTTGGCACGGCTCTGGACCGCTGGCGCACGGGCAGCCAACAATGGGCCACATTATTAAAGGGAGTATCCAGGCAGGTACTGAGCTGTCCTCAGGGCGGGTCATCAATAGCTGGCAGGGGTATGGATGGAGCAGAAGCGGTTAGCTCCGACCCCTGTATACTGGCCGGCGCTTGTAATTGCATCTGCTGCTCTCATTAACCCTTTAGTGACCGGCCTATTTAATACCTTAAGGACCAAGCGATTTTCATTGTCTCATTACAAGATTCTGATCTCGTTGGCAGCCGTATGAGGACTTGCTTGGGGTTTTTTGTGGGAGGAGTTATATATCTTAATGTCCGTTTCCAGGGTCATATAACGGGGAATAGAACTTATATTTCATTTTTTGAGGGGAATAGAAAAAAAACCAAACGGAAATTCCGCCATTTTTTTTTGTTTTCACAGCGTTCACCATTCAGTAAAAACCACCTGCTGACGTTCTTATCTGATCGGCACGATTCCTGCGACATCAAGTTTAGCGTGCATTCAGACGACCGTATATCGGGCGCCGGCCGATATACAGCATCTCGCTCTGCAAGAGGGGGAAGCTGGAAGAGTCAGGAGCAGTGCTCCACCCCCCTGCCTCCTCTCCACCCCCCTGCACTATTTTCAATGAGGAGAGGTGGGATGGGGGTGGAGCT
Organism: Eleutherodactylus coqui; assembly: GCF_035609145.1. NCBI lineage: Eukaryota > Metazoa > Chordata > Amphibia > Anura > Eleutherodactylidae > Eleutherodactylus > Eleutherodactylus coqui. The sequence continues at coordinate 294,119,649 of NC_089840.1, read as the reverse complement.
AATTCTTGAAACTTAGCCCCACCCCTGTCCCGCCTCCTCTCATTGCAAATAGTGGCGAGGGGTGGAGAAGGGGCGGGAGCTCAGTTCCTGCTCCTGGCTCTTCCATCCTCCTCCCCCTGCAGACAGGCACACCGCTCTGTGGGTAGAGGTGCAGTTCTCATTGGTACCAGGCACATGTGACTTTTGGATTACTTTCCATTTCATTTTTTGGGAGGCGAACAAAAGAAAAATAGCAATTCTGACGTTAGTTTTTTAAATTTTTACACCATTTGCCAAGTGTGATAAATAACCGAATCTCTCCATTGTCGGGGTCGTTACGGACGCAGTAATACTGATTAGGTGTTACTTTTTAAAAACTTTTGGTATTTTTTCCAACTTCTTTTGATGACCTTTTTAGTTCCTGAAAGGGTCGTGAGGAGGTGATTGTTCACTCACTGGGGCAATACACTGCATTACTTATGGAGTGCGTTCTACTGAGCTTATGACATCAGCCTATCACACTCTACCGGAGGCGGGGCCTAATAGGCTGAGTTACATGGCAGACATGGAGGCTGTTGTCAGGCTTCTGGCTGCCATTGTAGTTTTTTGGTACCTTGTGATCGCCCTGTCGAGGGACTGATGGGTGGCAGACGAAGACCCTCCCCCTGTCATCTGCTTACATGCTGCAGTTACTATTGGTTGTGGCATGTAAGGGGTTAAACTGCCAGATCTGCGGTTTCTCCTCCCCTGACAGTTAGAGCAGGAGGCGGCTGTCAGTAGTCAGCCAAGCCACCGCCTAAACAGATATATGTGCCGCTGTAAAAAATGAGACTGCGAGTGTAATTAGCGGCCGGTACACAGCGGTCAGAGCAGCGGCTGCCGTTCCGTCACCCTGTGTGTTGTGGCACTGATAGCGGGCGCCCAATCAGCTGATCGGTGGAGATCCCGAGCGGCGGACCCCGGCTGATGAACTATTGGGGATTAGTCATTAATAGTGTTTTGCCTGGAAAAGCCCTTTATGTGCCTTTAATTTTGGCGCATCGTTCTCTTGCGCAGCTTAGATTAAGAATGGCGGATTAAATAAATTGCCCTCTTTGTGTTTCAATACTTTAGCAATTTCACAATCTCTGCTGGCTGTCAGTGATTGGAGGCATTCTTGTTTATATCCAGACCTAATATATCACTTAGCTGAGAGTTTGTTACAATGTATCAGTGAAGGTAATGGCTTATTCACATCTCCGTATTTTTTGTCCCGGAGATACCCAGGTTATACCAGCATGCTCCATATCACTGTATACAGGAGATGTATAACTTATACCAGCTGTACATATATAATTATATACAGGAGATACCCAGGTTATACCAACATGGTCCATATCACTATATACAGGAGATGTATAACTTATACCAGCTGTACATATATAATTATATACAGGGGATACCCAGGTTATACCAGCATGCTCCATATCACTATATACAGGATGTATAACTTATACCAGCTGTACATATATAATTATATACAGGGGATACCCAGGTTATACCAGCATGCTCCATATCACTATATACAGGAGATGTATAACTTATACCAGCTGTACATATATAATTATATACAGGAGATGCCCAGGTTATACCAGCATGCTCCATATCACTATATACAGGAGATGTATAACTTATACCAGCTGTACATATATAATTATATACAGGAGATACCCAGGTTATACCAGCATGCTCCATATCACTATATACAGGGAGATGTATAACTTATACCAGCTGTACATATATCATTATATACAGGAGATACCCAGGTTATACCAGCATGCTCCATATCACTATATACAGGGAGATGCATACCTCATACCAGCTGTACATATATAATTATATACAGGAGATCCCCAGGTTATATCAGCATGCTCCATATCACTATATACAGGAGATGTATAATGTATAACAGCTGTACATATATAATTATATACAGGAGATACCCAGGTTATACCAGCATGCTCCATATCACTATATACAGGATGTATAACTTATACCAGCTGTACATATATAATTATATACAGGAGATACCCAGGTTATACCAGCATGCTCCATATCACTATATACAGGAGATGTATAACTTATACCAGCTGTACATATATAATTATATACAGGAGATACCCAGGTTATACCAGCATGCTCCATATCACTATATACAGGAGATCCCCAGGTTATACCAGCTTGGTCCCAATCACTGAGGTCTGTGTTTGCAGCGGGCTGTGCATGGACAGTACACGGACCCTCTGACTTCAATGGGCTTTTTCATGTGTGCAATTTTTTCCATGATCCATGCAAAAAAACCCAAACACATCCGGTCCGCATCATGAAGAGTGGGCCGTGTAACGTTTGCTGTCCGATGCGAGGGGCACCTGAGAATCTCAGTAACTCGCATACGCAAGTGTGAATAAGCCCCAATCTGCATCAGTCTGGAGTCCAGATCTTTATCTGCAACAAACCCTCAGCTGTGAGATGCAGTAAGTCAGGAGTGGTTTCAGTATAATTCTTGTCCACTGGGGGCAGTATTCTTATCAATAAAGATGCAGCGATATGGAAAAAGTGCGGCACATCCCATCTACCTGCAAGAACGCAGAAAACTCGCCCATTATTTGCTATGGCTGAGTTATAAATCCTATGGCGCTCACACGCAGATGGAAGCGCGGCGCGTTTATGTTTTTACATTAGATTTTCACTGGCATAAAAACTTGTGAGAAAACCGCATGTTTAGCGTTCGCATCGCGTTCGAATCGCGGTCTTACAAGCGGGGATTAGAGTTTCTCGGCCGTATTTCACAGATAAGTGCGATTGCATGTAAAACGGACAGATTTTTCACGTGATTTTCATGCATCTTAGCTGTTTTCACGTGCGAGCGTCGTCTGCTTGGAAGGCGGCGCAAATGATGGAATAAAACTCCCATTGAAGTAAATCAGCGTGCAGAAACGTGACGGCCCTCGGCCCCCGGCGGTCCAGCTTTTAATGCATCCATTGACTTGAATGGGTGATTCTCGTCCAAGAATCAAACTTTTTTTTGTGAAAAACAGACCGATTCCACCGCATTTGGGTGCGCGCTGCACGTTTTTGTTGTGTATACGGGTGTCAAGATGGCCCAATTGATGTGACTATTCTTGTTTTCACGGTCTCCTGGGAACACGCACACGCATGTAACATCCGCGCGGTCTGCAGCGTTCTACACGTTCGCAGGCGGCTCTGGTCTGTGATGAACCCTGCAGTCTGATATCCCAATATACGTAATGGGCCCCGTATTCAGTCAGTGGAATATACGCCGAGGATAAGAGCTGTAGTTGTAATCCTTGTCCATAGGGGGCAGCATTCTAGTTATCAAGAATGACACAGTTGGTTCACATACGTATCGCACATCCAGTGATCCAGCAGTGAGCTCAGCGCGGTGGTCGCTGCACAGTCTACATTAGGGGGCGACACTGAGCACAGGATGATGGGGTGTGACATCTGAGCTGCATCCCATAAATCCCGCATGGCTGCGGCAGGTGACCGCGGATCTGTATCTCACCCCGTTTGTACGTCTCCGGTGAAGAGCGGCGTGCAGTCGGGAGGACATTCGCTGACTGAGGCGACGTGGCACTGCGTACAGATGCAGGAGAACAGATGCTCTGCGGAGCGGGCGTGTTGGCATATGGCACGCCACCCCCTCTGTGCCCAATTATCACACTACACAATGCTGAGCGGCTGACCCTGGTCGCACCTGACATACGGCCGTCGCCGCCACCTCCCCGCACGCTGCTAGCGACAATCGCCGATACAACAAGGTTCAGTCTCATCGGAAACAGAAAAGAAAGAAGCAAAACGCCAACTTAGTGCTAAATAAGTGGGAAGTAACACTGGGCGAGACGTGAGGATTGTGCGCGGCGTGTGGTGAGGCCCGGCCGCGTACCGTAACAAGAGGAGGCGGCGCGCTCCCAGTGGCCACACAGCGGTGTATCCACCGGCGGGGCGATACCACATCAGCCGCGCTTTATTACCCCTCTGACTGGCCCCCGAAATCTGCAGCAGACGAGGATCCGTGGGGCCCTGGAACGCCTCTCCGCCACCGTGACCTGCAGCACAGCGCGGCGCAGGATACGGCGTCACAGACCGTGCGCTCTGCGGGATTGGGGTTTCCTGTAGATAAAACCTTATTGATGGAGAATGGAAAGTTCTGCAGCTTCCTAACGTACCTTATAGTTCAATTCTGCATCATTTTCAAGATCTCGGATTGCTGTCAGTGAATGGAAGCATCCAGTCATCTTTTACAGACTGAACTCCCATCATGATCCAACTGACAGGAGAGGGTTAAGGGGACTTTTACAGGGGCCAATAGTCACCCAAATAACCGTTCACCTGCTGGAGTCAGCTGACCTAAAAACCAAACGACTATCTGCCGGCGTGCCGCTTGCCTACGAACACTGAATGGAGGCGGGTGGCCAGAAGTGATCCCCGGCGCTCCGCCGCCATCCAGTGAGCCGCTATTGCTGGGATGGCTGTTGGACAGGGAATATTGTGCACAAAATTGGCGTGCGTACATGTGGGGTAGATAAAGCCGCGTCCTTAATATTCTACACCTGTGAATAGTCCTGAGGGACGGAATAGGCGCCAGACACCAAAATCCACAGGCCACCTCTGAATGTAAAGAATGTTTCCATTCACTGACAGCAACAAGAGATCCTCAGAATGGTGAGACCTTTGCGTTAGACGATAACTAAGCTCCGTAACGGCCCCTTTACACGGGACGGTCTGTGCGGCTGCAGATGCCCAACAAGTAGTCCCAGCGATGAGCCCTCCGATGCTTTTACACAGGAGCGCTCTCCGCTCAGTGAATGGAGGCGGGGGGCGGCCGGGGATCATACACATTAAGCTGGCCATCGAATAACTGCTTATTGCCACTGAACGATCCGTCATATAGATCTCAGCATGCAGAATGTGAAGAACGAATGAGAAGCAAACAAAATCTCATTCATCGTTCAGTCGGGGCGTGCCTTTACACTGATGATAATAAAGGGCCATTACATAAAACCTCTAACCCCTCCGCCATTAGCTTTCCCCTGGCGCCCTCAGGTTTATCTGCCGGTATAAGCAGGCTGCAGGAGCCGCTGACGTCATCCGCTCCAACGATACATCGTTAACGTTAGAAAGTCCCATTGACATTCGCATTAAAAAAAGAGCGTTTTTTCGCACGTTTTCGGTTCCGCAAACCGCAGACAATAGAATAGATTTTAATGGGTTCCCTCACCTTCAGGTGTGAAAATAAACGCGACGTGTTGTTTTCGTGCACATTTGCGCACCCATGGCACCGTAGGAGTCGATCCTCGCGGAGTTGCGCAAGTAATTGATAACACCAGAGACTAATTAGGGTCCTCAGCCGGATCAATCAGGATGCGGCTGTGTCCCGCGCCGATGTGAATGGGCTCGGCGGTGTGGAAAAGTACAGTAAACAGCGCCGCTACGTGCGCAAAAGCCCATGATCGCTCCATTCACAGCGTACATTCGCCTACACTCGTCCGCAGGAGACGTTATGGCGGTCAGACACAGGTGGGGGCAATTTTTGGCATATGCAATACACTGCATTGATTTCAAAGGGTTCATTTTCACGGTTCTTTTTTTGCGCACGCGAAAAAAACCGCGAAAACCACAAAATGCTGTGATTTTCTGCGTATTGCGTGTGTCCGTGATCACCTGGAACCTCGTTAGGCTAATAAGCCTTTTCAATCAGGTCAGAGGCGATTCCAGCGCTGAGCGGTGCCTGCACAAATACGTTGAACAGGACGAGCGTTTTTGCGCTTACGCCCGTGTGCGTCCGCCCTTATAGATTCTGGATCGCACTCCGGTTACCGCAGCGTTACGGTGAGGCGCGGACGGGTCTGCGGAGCAGTTTGGGTTAAGCGCTGGTGTGAATCACCCCGTGCGCAGTGAGTGAGTCACTTCACATACAGACGCCAGCAGTGAGGCCTGACGTCAGAGGGGGACAAGACTCCATTAGTGATTCCCAGAGACGCCAGCAGGGGGCACCAATCATTCGTGTGTCTGATTCTTCATTGTAATGCCACACGGCTGCATGCAGAGTAACAACAGACAGCGCGGCCGTGCGCTAAACTGATCGCAACGTGGACATGCCAGCACACGGAAGCTGCATGTTCTGTATGCAAGGCCGTATTTACACAGGCGAGAAAATCGTGCGCAATTTGTGCATTGCGAGACACAAAAGTACATATTATTTGCAATGGGTGTGATTTTTTTTTTTTTTTCTCGTAGCGATTCTGGAACATCGCAGCGTGTTCTATTTTTTTTTTTTGCAAGTCCACAGAAATTTCACCTATTATTTCCAATGGGTACAAAAAAAAACGTACATCACACTCGTTCGTGGAAATAATGCGCAAGGCTGCGTGTACATCAGGGGCCGTGGCATAAAATCTCAGGCAAAACAGAACAGCGTGCTGCGCAATTTCAGGCGAGAACGCGTTGCAGGGTTGGACGAATGCTGGACGGACGCCATTACAGGCAGTTCACAACGTCGCACGCTTTCCTTCTGATATGTACGACCGAACAGAAAAACGGAACGCTGAGCGCCGGTGTGATTGCAGCCTAAATCCGACCCGCCTTACGGCTCCTCTAAGCCACTCCGGACAAAAGAAGTGAAAACAATTTGTTTAACATAACCGTGTGACATAATAGAACGACCCCGTGAGGTTATGATCAGAAGATTGGCGCAGCGAGCAGAGATTAGCGGCTCCGCCCCTCCAATGGCATTTTGCGGTCTCATCATTCCCCGGGATTAGAACAATGAAGCGGATGGATAAATTACAGAGCGGCGGCATAACTAGCGGGGTGAGTAATGCTGCAGCCGCCGCGCCGGCCATTAGTCACGGAGAAGAGACGTTCTGCAGGAAATCACAGCAGACGTCCTGCAGCTTCAGGGCTCCTGGGGGCCACAAGTTACTGCCAGGCTCTCTGCTGCAGGAAATCTCTATTAATCCACAAACCTAGTGTCTGTCCGAAGTAATTACAAGGGTTGATTGCGTAACAGCGGGCAAAAATGGCGCTAAAGGAGTGATTACGAACTAACGTGAGGCTCCGCCCCTCGCGAACATCAGATCTTACAAAGTGATTGGGGTTCTAGAGTTCATTCCGGCCGTTGATTCCAGTCCCTTCACTGTCCGTATTTACAAGTGTTCCCTCTTCCCTACATATAAAACAACCCCAAGTCTTCTTTGTCCGCTGACGTCGCCGGCTGAGGGTTGCGTTTTGCGGGACGGGTCGTATTTTTCAGCGTTTTGTACCGTATAATAGACTGGAAGGCTTTAAAAATGTAGATGAAATGGAAAATGACGCAATTCTACCATCTTTCAGGCGTCTTGTCTTTATGGCGTACGCACTTTATTCTGTGGCTCGGTCCGATCACAATGACACCGAATCTATACAGGCCTAAAAGGTATAATAAAATATCAGTAAAGAAAAACTAAATCTGGGAAGGAGGGGGTTAAACTATGGTTACCTTTAATGGTTTACGAATAATACATTTACTCTTTTTTTTTTAGTCCCCCTAGGGGACTTGAACTTTCGGTCGTTTGCTCATAGAATGTAAGGCAATACCATAGTATTGCATAAAATTGTGTTCTGACAGGCAGTCTAGTCTATCAAGATGTACCCCAGACATGGCCGCCCAGGGGGTCTTCAGGAGGCCCCAGGCTGTCATAGCAACCAAACGGCACTCCGCAAGCTCATGGCAGGCGGGCTGCTCGGAACCCCCAAACTCTAAACTTTAAATTCCACTGTCAGAATTGATGACTGCATTTAAAGAGTTAACAGCGCTGATATTCTACGGGATGACCCCCCGATCCCACTGCATACAAACCCCGAACCTCCATGATACTACTTTATGTGATGGAGCGGTACGGGGTTAAAGAAGAACGACTCTGCATCGCCGCAGTCTAAGCTGCGGACCGTTTGCATTTTCCGGCGGCGCAGCGCCCTGAGGGCTTGTGGTTTGTGGGAGGACTTGTAGTTTTATTGGTTCCAGTTTCCGGTACATTTGACACTGGATTTTTGTAATGACACTTTTTGGACGCGATTCTGGCGTTACTTCTGTTAATTATTTTTACGGCGTTCACAGAGCGCGATTTATAACAAAATCTGTTCGCTGCCTCGGTTGTTACGGATGCGGTAATACCGATTATGTGCTGTTTTAAAAAAAAACAAAAAAAACTAAATTGGGTATCTGATGCATTTAAAAAAAAAAATTTTTGTGGGGAAAATTGTGTATTTTTTTTTAAACTGGATTTTTTTTTTCTTTAAATTAAACTTTTTTTACACTATTTTTTTTAGTTCCTGAAGAAGACTTGAAGATGCGATACTTCGATCGCTAGGATAGTACACTGCATTACTTATGTAGTGCAGTCTACTACTACAGTAATAAGCCTATTGGGGCCTGATAGGCGGAGTTACATGGCAGACACGGTGGCCTTTGCCAGGCTTCCAACTGCCATGTAAACCCATTAGTATTTTGTGATTTAATGGCGGGGTGCCGATAGGTGACAGAAGGAGCCCCTTTTCCTGTCATCTGCTTACATGCTGCAGTTGCTATTGATTGTGGCATGTAAGGGGTTACACTGCCCGGACCTGAGGTTTCTCCATTCCTGGTGGTTAGAGCAGGAGCCGGGCTGTCCGTAGTCAGTCAAACACCCCCCCCCCCCCCCCTTCCCCGGTTTAAAAAGATGTATGTGCAGGTTTAAAGCCCATTAGTGGGGGTCAGTAAAAAGGCGTATTGAGGTCACAAAGGGGTTAACGCTGCACTTTCTACACTAAACTTCTAGGTGTAAAATAAAAAATGACTGAAAACGACAAAAAACGCATTGGAGGCCAAAACAGATCGTTAGTGGCGGCTGCGTTCACACGGCGCATTTGTTGCAAAATGGTCCCATTTATCTGATGGAGCTTGCAGAAGTCCACACTCCTGGCGCAGATGCACCGCAGTCACATGACCTGTACGGCTGCGAGGCTCTGTGATGATGATGGGGGGGGGGGGTCTTCGGACAAACAGCAATAAACACCAGCGAGCAACGCAAACAAATAGGATTAAAAAGGGAAGCAGACGATGACAATAAGATCAGCCTAATCTCCTCCAATGATCTCCATCTGCCGCACATGGGGCCAGGCCGGGGGCGCTGCCCTGTAGAGTGGGGCGGTACATGGAGTAAGGAAGGAGGGTCAGCGGCCCCTGCAGGGGATGAGAAACCAAACTGCATATTCTGAAAGCGCCCCCCAGCTGCAAGCTTCATATAAGCTGATATCTCCGACTGGATCAGCACCCAGCGCACCACAAAACTGGACCAGTCACAAATTAGGTAAACCTAAAAAGAGGTGCAAACCCCTTAAATCTTGTCCATTTATCCAATTACCTGAGGGTACAGACCCAGAACCTGAGGCTACACTACTGAGATCTGATCAGCTGGGGGGTACAGACCCAGAGGCTGAGGCTGCACTACTGAGATCTGATCACCTGAGGATACAGAGCCTGAGGCTGCACTACTGAGATCTGATCATCTGAGGATATAGAGCCTGAGGCTGCACTACTGAGATCGGATCACCTGAGGATACAGAGCCTGAGGCTGCACTACTGAGATCGGATCACCTGAGGATACAGAGCCTGAGGCTGCACTACTGAGATCTGATCATCTGAGGATATAGAGCCTGAGGCTGCACTACTGGGATCTGATCACCTGAGGATACAGAGCCTAAGGCTGCACTACTGGGATCTGATCACCTGAGGATACAGAGCCTGAGGCTGCACTACTGAGATCTGATCACCTGAGGATACAGAGCCTGAGGCTGCACTACTGAGATCTGATCACCTGAGGATACAGAGCCTGAGGCTGCACTACTGAGATCTCAACATACAGAAAGGAGGGTGGCTGAGAGGCACGACATTCCCCTTTAGTACCCCTTTTAGTACACGTGAGGTTATTCACAGCCACCTCCCTGGGAGACATCATAATGCGGTATAATAGTACACTGCAGCGTCCGGCTGATGATGTCATAGCGCCGTCTGTGGAACCCTCACTGATTAAATCTATGAGATTTTCACAACAGGAAGTTATGAGCAGTAATTTGTACGTAACAAAGTCCCAAGAAACGGCTCATTACTGATCTCACATTAACCAGGAGCACCGCAGCCAGCGCCACCGAGCACGCCGTTAACCCTTCAGCTCCCAGGTCCAGACTGAACTACTAAAATGTACTAGCAGAACGGTGGGGGACAGGACAATGACTGACACGCTGACACTTGGGGGGGCGGACAGAACAGCGACACACTGACATTTGGGGGGGGGCAGGACAACGACACGCTGACACTTGAGGGGGGCAGGACAACGACACGCTGACACTTGAGGGGGGCAGGACAACGACACGCTGACATTTGATGGGGGCAGGACAACGACACGCTGACACTTGAGGGGGGCAGGACAACGACACGCTGACACTTGAGGGGGGCAGGACAACGAAATGCTGACACTTGAGGGGGGCAGGACAACGACACGCTGACACTTGAGGGGGGCAGGACAACGACACGCTGACACTTGAGGGGGGCAGGACAACGAAATGCTGACACTTGAGGGGGGCAGGACAACGACACGCTGACACTTGAGGGGGGCAGGACAACGACACGCTGACACTTGAGGGGGGCAGGACAATGACACGCTGACATTTGAGGGGGGCATGACAGCGACATGCTGAAATTTGGGGGGGGGGGGACAGGGCAATGACATGCTGACACTTGGGGGGACAGTATTGTACTCGTTATATTCTGCACAGACATGAGTGACGCTCTGTAACCTTTTGGCGCCGTTGTTCTGCTTTTCACCTGGCGACGCGTTTCGGTTGTCTGCCACTTATGTCGCTTACATCATTTCTCTCAGGTCTCCCACTCTGCAATGATGGAACTAGTGAACTGGGGGCACACTGGTATTTTCCCACACTCTGGGGTCTTTGTACCGCGCTCCGTCTCTTCCCGTTGCTTCTTTGCACTTTATTTGGCGTCACGAGAATCCTACAGAAAGCCGCAGAACATCGCTCACACTGCAGTCCGGCACAACAAGAGTTAATTACTAAAGAAAAAAGTCTGCAGGTACAGAGAGCTGCTGCTCCTGCGTATCTACTGTCCGTTCAGCGGGTGTATCTAAGCCTGCGGTGTGTGATACCGCCTGCGGAGCCGCTGTGTATAAACCTGATATTGAAGGCTCCCGATCGCTGCTGATTTCACCTCAAGTTTTCATGAAGGTGAAATTTTTGACACGGATGTAGGCTGAGCAGCGCCCCCTGTCTGACAGCGCAAAAACTGCAATAACAATACGCGTACGATCACTCGTCATTATTGACACAGCGCGGACACTTCCCGCAGCTGTATACACACGGGCTATAAACCTTCACACCACGGATGCTTGCTGCTAGTAAAGGGATTATCCGGGTTCTTAAAGCGGACAGCGCTGCAGCCTCGGCTTCAGAACGCAACACGCCGCATGTTTCGCAGCACCCGTTTCCAGGACTGCAGGGCCCTCTCATCCACTTCAGTGGGACAGCTGCAGCACTCAGAACTGTCGGTACGAAAGGAACAGCGCTCTGCAAATGAACCAGGGCGCAGGCGGATATAAACACTGAAGAGGCCGCAGCGCTCGCCGGGACCCCCGAAGATCAGATATGGTGGGCTATTCTGAGGAGACACCATCAGTTTTTACATTCAGAGGGAGTAAAGTGATGCATAGCTACCCCTGTTCTCAGCTGAGGTCTGTTACAGTTGGGGACAATGCTCTGTGAGCTGAACATAGCAGTTTGCTACAATGTATTATTCTGGAGTCCAAGTGGTTTAGAATTGTAACAAACTCTCAGCTGAGAAGTGGCTACAATTGTATCCAATCTAGACAATGCTCTGTGAGCTGAACACATCAGCAGCGACTACACATCTATGGCCTCCTGCAGACATCCGGGTCAGATCCCGCTGCGAGAATTTTCACAGGGAGATGCGAGCCGTGCACCCGGCGCTCACCTCCTCCCGGCGTCTCGCTCTGCGCTGGCTGTCGCACAGCCAAGCATGCGCAGACCAGAGCCGGCGCGTCACCGGTGACGTTTCTGTGCGAGCCTCGAAATAGGACATGCTGCCATTTGTTTACCATGCAAGTTTTCACGCCTTCAAATCACGCCTGTCTGCATAATAAGATAATGCAATCCTATGGCAGCGGGCACGGGCGGAAATTCTGCGGGAAATCCTGCCCCGGAATTTCCACCCGTGTGCATTTGGCCTATCTGTTAGCTTGCTACTATGTATCAGTCTGGAGACCAGGATCTTTAGCTCACAGAGCATTGTCTATATTGCATACACTTCTCAGCTGAGGGATGATTACAATTGTATCCAGTCTAGACAATGCTCTGTGAGCCGAACACATCAGCAGCAGCTGCAGAAATCTCTCTACTAGTTTGCTACAATGTATCAGTGTGGGGTCCAGGATGTTAAGCTAAAGGTCTAACCGCACTGTCTGCTGCACCATCCGTTTTATGTGCAGACTTAGGAAATGTGTGCTGGCCTGACTGCGGGTCTCCGGACCCGAACTCAGAGCATCATGCATACATATGGAGATCCCGCAGCATTTCTACTACGTGCCATGTGGTGGAGGTTTCAAACCTCGGCTTCACATGGTGCAAAAATTTCCCGCAACTAATTTGTGTTTTCTAAGGCCGGCTTCACATGGGCGGGAGTCTTGAGCGTGCTTCGTGAGTTACGAGTCACATAAAACTCGCATGAATATAAGCCCATTGTTTTGCGATGCGATGCAGGGGAAAAAAAATATCGCGGCCAGTTCTATCTTTTAGGGGTTCTCTCCCATCACATCAAGTGTGATGGGAGACACTCCGCGATCCTGACAGCCTCGCAGAGGATCGCTACTTCCCCGAAGTGATTTTGATATAAAAACGACTCATATATGCGGTGAAATCGCACGGTGGCGAGCGCGATATTGGGTGGCGATTCACGGCCCACATTGCACTCGCCTGTGTGATGTTAGCCCAAGGGTAATTTCACATGGGCGACTGCGATATTGGGCCATGAACTCGGAGGATCACAGAGTGTCCCCCGTTGCTTTCAATGGGGAGAGTTAACACGCGGCGCGATGCTGCCGCCGGCCTCGGTAAACACAATAGGCGATGCGGGGGAAAAAAGATTGTGTATGACCCCAAAAGGACAGGGCTCATATTCATGCGAGATTTGTACATTTCAGAATACACAAATAGGCGCCCGTGTGAAGCCGGTCTCAGGCCGCTGTCACACGAGTGGATTAGTATTTCAGGCGTTGCGTATTTGCACTTTCTTTCTGCGTTTTGGCTTTTTTCTCTCTCTCTCCCACATTTCCCTATGGAGCCTCCTTTTTATTGCATCGCAAGGCACAAAGTTGCGATTTGCTGCGATGTGCTTTTAACTTTAGAAAGTCAAATTGACTTTTGCATTAAAAAAAAGTTTAAATCACAGTAAAACTGCGCAGTAAAAAACGTGCGAGAAAAATCGCCAGCGGCAAATTGTGGGAAAAGATGGGATTTTGCTGTGATTTTCTCGTGGCAAAATCGCGATCGCCATTGTGAAGGAGCCCTGAGTGCGGCAGCCCCTCCCCCGCAGTGAAGCTTTGTTATAAGACCGACTAATGGCTGCAGCGGCAGGGAGAGGGTTAATGCTGTAATTGTACAACTCTCTAAATGTTTCTCTTCTGGGAGGAGAGAAGCAATAAGGAGTTGTAATCCGGAGATGATCCCATCCAGGAGTCGCAGGTACCTAATAACAGGCTGCAGTAATGACACCCGGCGCAGGATGCGGCCCGGCCTCTAGGTGTTTTTCCATTGGTGGGCGGCTATTGCTTTCTCAGGGTGTGTTCAGAGGCCGGGTGCCGAACAAAACCAGGATCCTGCCAATCCCTTCTAGGAACGTGGGCCAAACAGCCGACACCCCCGACCAGCGCGCTCTCCAGGAGATGACGGCGAAGGCGGGGACCTCGTATAATGTCAGCTTATAATTTACTGCAACCTTCTCACTCCGACTATTAATGCTGCTTCCCGTATCCTGTAATAGAGGACGAGCCGCTGTGCGCTGTATGACCCGCTGTGCACCACACATATATATATATAACCCATGTACAGGACCGCTAGATATACACTTCTTGACGAAGAAGTTGTCGTTCTGCTGCAGACCCCGTCCTGACGTTCCATCTCAGGCAGATCTGTAAATGATGAGAGTTGTGGGGATTAGATGAACGGTGTTGTCACCGGAGGCCCTAACAGTGGTTCCCCCCTTGGCCTATAAGAGGCTCTCGGAGGCTCCTTGTGTGTAGTGATCTCTTCTTCCGCTTGTGTAGAGCTTGTTGGCCACTAGACGCCTCTACGATGCAGAGAAGAGATTTCACCCCGTTACCAGAGTCTGAGAGGGGCGCATTATTGGGACGTGAGAAGCTGGATGGTCGTATCCATGAATTGTCCCCCACCGGCCGTTCTGACCAGACTGTTGGGAGGTGTTGGGACCAGTGGATGGGGGCACACAAGGTGACCGGGCTCAGGATGCCCCCTACAGACCACCAGTAGACAGGAGCATCTGACCAGACTGTTAGGAGGTGTTGGGACCAGTGGATGAGGGCACACAAGGTGACCGGGCTCAGGACGCCCCCTACAGACCACCAGTAGAGAGGAGCGTCTGATCGTCCGACAATCACCAGCAGCTCCAACTGTTTCATTATCCACCATTCATAAAGCTCGGCTGCACACACAAGAGGGTCACAGGGAGCCCCCTCAACACTGTCACACTTCCGTGCCCACCCAGTCACCAGATTTAACATCAATAGAACCATCTGGGACGCCAACTTCGACAGCCTAGATATTTGCACAATCTAGAGGCTCACTTACAGCAAATGTGGAGAAATATGCCGCAGGATACCATACAGAACCTGTATGACTCCATATCTGCCTGTATCACATCTTGTATCCAAGCTAGAGGTGGTACAACAGGGTACTAGAGCCTCCATGGCCCCCGTATCACATCTTGTATCCAAGCTAGAGGCGGTACAACAGGGTACTAGAGCCTCCATGCCCCCCGTATCACATCTTGTATCCAAGCTAGAGGCGGTACAACAGGGTACTAGAGCCTCCATGCCTGCCTGTATCACATCTTGTATCCAAGCTAGAGGCGGTACAACAGGGTACTAGAGCCTCCATGCCTGCCCGTATCACATCTTGTATCCAAGCTAGAGGCGGTACAACAGGGTACTAGAGCCTCCATGTCCACCTGTATCACATCTTGTATCCAAGCCAGAAGTAGTACAGCAGGGTACTAGAGCCTCTATATACCGCCTGCTCCATGTTTATCCGGTGTACAGGACCTCTATATACCGCCCTGCTCCATGTAGACTCCGGTGTACAGGACCTCTATATACCGCCCTGCTCCATGTATAATATAGTGTACAGGACCTCTATATACCTGCTCCATGTATAATCGGGTGTACAGGACCTCTATATACCGCCCTGCTCCATGTATACTCCGGTGTACATGACCTCTATATACCTGCTCCATGTATAATCGGATGTACAGGACCTCTATATACCGCCTGCTCCATGTATAATCCGGTGTACTGGACCTCTATATACCTGCTCCATGTACAATCGGGTGTACAGGACCTCTATATACCTGCTCCATGTATAATATAGTGTACAGGACCTCTATATACCTGCTCCATGTATAATCGGGTGTACATGACCTCTATATACCTGCTCCATGTATACTCCGGTGTACAGGACCTCTATATACCTGCTCCATGTACAATCGGGTGTACAGGACCGCTATATACCTGCTCCATGTATAATCGGGTGTACAGGACCTCTATATACCGCCCTGCTCCATGTATAATATAGTGTACATGACCTCTATATACCTGCTCCATGTATACTCCGGTGTACAGGACCTCTATATACCTGCTCCATGTATACTCCGGTGTACAGGACCTCTATATACCGCCCTGCTCCATGTATAATATAGTGTACATGACCTCTATATACCTGCTCCATGTATACTCCGGTGTACAGGACCTCTATATACCTGCTCCATGTATAATCGGGTGTACAGTGCCCCGGGGGGCTGGGCACCTGCCCCTGGGCACCGGCCCTGCTCTTCCTGTGAAACCTCTGAATCGAGCGCAGATCCTGCCATCAGCTCCGGAGTTCCTGCTATTGTTGATGGAGTTTCTGCTTATCAGGGCCGTCGGCTGGCGAACAGCGACCACAATATGGGGAAATGCTGCAGATTGTATCTCAACCACTTGGTGCAATTCTTCCAGTCTGGGGGGGGGGGACAATACTCGCTCGGATATTTTTGGCTTTAGCTTATTCTCCACATTGGCGCTGACCGCTTCGGTAAAAGACGGCACTTAACATCAATAGAAAACACAAAAACCTCCGGCGCCATTTTCTGTACTTTATCACTTGCGCCTGTATTTAACCCTAATAGGGAAACATGAAAATTGTGAATTAGGCGCCTGAGGGCATATACGGCATGTATTCACGCCCGGGGGTATATACGCACCCATGAGAGGCATTAATTGTCAATACATCCCTTCACACGGGTGAATATACGGCGCGTAAATATGCCGGCAGTGTGATAATTAGAACATATACGTGGCCAGCGCATATATGCTCAGCCAAAAGATAGTTTTGGAACTATGTTTTAGCCAATATACGCCAGCAGCTCCCATGGACTTCTATGGGAGCAGGGAAAGAGAAGGGAGGGGGAGGCATTTATGCAGCATCCAACACTGCGAAAAGCTTACAGGTGCCTCTATATAGGCACTGGACGACATCCCGAGGATTTTGGCAGAGCGAGGGAATTGCGGGGTGTGGCGTATTTTTCCCTAAAAACGCTGCTCATGGTCGGAGAAAACGCTGGCCATTATTGCGGAGAAATGCCCATTTAGGCACTTATACGGAGCGGGCATGAAAACGCCGTCGCCATTTATGCGCTCGTGTGAAAGAGCCCTCAGTCATAGATTTTGTCCAAAGAACTAGAAAAGTAGCGCAGCATGTAGCGCTATTCTCCCAGTGATACGCCGAACACCATGACCGTAGTCAGTAGAGGCCGTCTGCACTGTTGGTGCCCAAGATACGCCACATCGGGCAAAAATTAAACATTTTGCTCAAAACAGGTGTGTGACAAAATCTGCAACTTTGTGGCGCTGGCGCACGGTCACACGTCCCTGCTTTGTGTTTCAATTTCTCACTATGTTCAGGACATCTGTTTGCTGTCAGTGAATGGGAACATTCTTGTCTACATCCAGAACCTAAAAACCTGCTCTGATCTAGTTCTGCTCACACAGCTGGTTTGTTACAATGTATCCAGTCCCGACAATAAACACAACTGCAGCGCAAACCTGCTGGGTTTGTTACAATGTATCAGTGGAGGAAAGTGATAAAGCCCCTGTCCACGACCGTAAATCGCTGGCGAATCATGCAGGCTGAAGCTTTCCATAGAGTTGTTATGGAAAGCGCCGGCCCGTGTCCACAAGCGGAGAATCATTGCGAATTGCCCCGATTCTCTGCTCACAGCCGATCTACTAGATTAGGCTGACCGGCGGAGATTCGTGTGCGGCTCCTGCTCCCGGGCGGCGGCTCTCGCGGCGGAGATCTGCCGCTGGACTTTGCAACGCCCGTAGACAGCCGGCCTTAGTCTGAGTTCATGACAGCATTTCTATCAACAGCGCCTGCTATACACCAAAAAAATGAAACCGTACAAAACGGAAGAGAAATGGAAACGAATGGGAAGGATTATTTCTATTTTTTGGGGATCATCACAGATCCCTCAAAAAAAACCAATAGTAAAGTGCGCTTTTTGCACTTTCGTTTTTCACAATTTTAAGCGGATCCATTTTTTTGTACTGCTTGGCTTGTTCATCCCCCCCCCCCCCCCCCCTCTCGCTGTCTCCGCCCTCTGCGCAGGCTCAGAAAGAAAACCGGATACAAGAACTAAAAGGAAAAACAAAGAAGAATAGAGTGCTTTCCATTTTTTCAGTCTCCCATTAAGGGCTCACACCCACTTGCATTTTTTTTACGCTGCGATATCGATGCGTTTTTTCACACGATTGTCAATGGGACTTTCCAATGCTAAAGACGCATCGCAAGTTGGTGCTTTGCAATTTTTGTGCATTGCGTTTTTAACATTAAAAAGTCCCATTTGACAATCGCATGAAAAAAAACGCGCAAGAAAAACGCAAACATCTGGTGTTGTATTTATGTACTAAGCTTGGTTCTGGTGTTGTATTTATGTATGGTGCTTGTTTTTGGTGCTGTACTAATGTCATGTGTTTAGTTCTGGTGCTGTGTTTATGCATGGTGCTTGGTTCTGGTGCTGTAACAATGTTATGTGCTTGGTTTTGGTGCTGTACTAATGTCATGTGTTTGGTTCTGGTGCTGTATTTATGCATGGTGCTTGGTTCTGGTGCTGTATTTATGTATGGTGCTTGGTTTTGGTGCTGTACTGTCATGTGTCTGGTTCTGGTGCTGCATTTATGTACTGAGCTTGTTTATGCTGCTGTACTAATGTCATGTGTCTGGTTCTGGTCATGTATTCATGTACTGAGCTTGGTTCTGCTGCTGTACTAATGTCATGTGTCTGGTTCTGGTGATGTATTTATGTACTGAGCTTGGTTCTGGTGCTGTACTAATGTCATGTGTTTGGTTCTGGTGCTGTATTTATGTACTGAGCTTGTTTCTGCTGCTGTACTAATGTCATGTGTCTGGTTCTGGTGATGTATTTATGTACTGAGCTTGGTTCTGGTGCTGTACTAATGTCATGTGTTTGGTTCTGGTGCTGTATTTATGTACTGAGCTTGTTTCTGCTGCTGTACTAATGTCATGTGTCTGGTTCTGGTGATGTATTTATGTACTGAGCTTGGTTCTGGTGCTGTACTAATGTCATGTGTTTGGTTCTGGTGCTGTATTTATGTACTGAGCTCGTTTCTGCTGCTGTACTAATGTCATGTGTCTGGTTCTGGTGATGTATTTATGTACTGAGCTTGGTTCTGGTGCTGTACTAATGTCATGTGTTTGGTTCTGGTGCTGTATTTATGTACTGAGCTTGGTTCTGCTGCTGTACTAATGTCATGTGTCTGGTTCTGGTGCTGTGGTTATTTAACCTAGAGCTGGCACTGATGTTTTAGACCATCGTACCTGTACAATTACACCGATATTACTCATCGGATACATAGCAGTTAATGGTGATCCAGTAGTAAATACTTTCAGGTATAATCACCTGTAAGCATGGTGGCGGACAGTTTATGGGATGATATTGGATATTCTCCTTGAGATTAGGGAAGCCATTTATTAGGCCCAGATTACATACAAGCCTCCCGCAGTTCCTTCCTGTGTTATGGCGCGTCCTGTGATGTGTTAATGTGGCGTCTGATGAAGCTGAAGCTCATGAATCGCAGCAGGTGTTTGGGGGGTAATTAGGCAACAAGTGAGGAGACACCTAATTCATAATGATCCGACGTGTTAATTGCTCTGCTTCCATGATAAGACGGTCATAAAGGGACTGATAAGCACAATGTTATCAGGAGTGTAAGCTCCTGGGCCAAGAACGTGAGTTTTACTGCAGCAGTTTATTTCTGATCCAACTGGCCATACAAGTATTGTCTGAGGAACAGTGAAAGCCCCCTATGTTCTATATGTGTCCTCTAGGGGCGTATTCACACGGGTGAGGGCAACACATTCGGGCAGATATCACCATTACAATCCTTCGATTTCTGCTGCCAGTGAGATGCATTTGCAAAAAAAGTGTATCACGTTTCCGCGACATGCGATCTTCATGCGTGTGAAAAACCGTATGTTTCGAAATTTAACTTGCATAAAAATCATGTATCACCATGTGAGTGTGATGCAATTATCCTACAACTTCCATAAAAAAGGTCAATTTTACATTTTTTTTTACCAAAATTGCCCAGAAATAGAACCTGCAGCCCTAAATGAGAAGGGGGGTTCTAAATTACACTACCACTTCTGATCACCAGGTGGGGATGATGCAGAGTCCCTCCAGGCGTTACAGTGTATTTGTATACTATTCAGGGCAGCAGTAATATACATCAGGGCTGTTTAAACAGCTGCCATTCAGGAGACTGGAGCATGAGCTGTGCAAGGGTTTCAGATGTATTCCACACCCTAGCCCCGCCCCTTATTACCCTGACCACACCCCCAACACAAACTTTACTGACAACCTCAAGACACCCCTGTGTTCTGAGCCTGTATCTTCTCCATGGTCCTGCACAGTTTTTCCATGTGCGACCAGCGGCCCATTCGCTCCTACTGTGGAAATAGGGAGGACACATGTTCCCAGTTTTTGGGATTAGTTGGGGTCCTAGCGTTCGGACCCCTACCAATCTATCAGTTTTCGTCATCCAGTGGATGGGTGAAAACTTGTAATCTCCTCCAATAACTGGAATATCCCTTTTACCCTCCGTCCGAGCTGTCCGATGTGCGGGGCACCACATGTTACACGTTCTGTTCTCCTGCGAAGACTTGGACAAGGAGTCCGAATTAAACATTGCTTGTGTGCATGAACCCATTCGCACGAACGGCTCATCTTCTCGCGTGTCCTTATCGCAGTCGGACGGAACTCGATAAGTCAATAGCAGATTTTGGTGCAGAAATGTTGCAGCTCTGATGCAGATTTCACCTATTGTCCGTTTATTGTGGATGGAGGCGGGGGGCCGGGAATCGCTCTGGCCCGCTCGGCCTCCAGTCACTGGTTATCGCTGGGACGACCTGTTGGACATCTGCGCCTGACAGGTCATCCCGTGTAAAAGGACGCTAAGGGCTCCCACACAATTGCGTGAAAAAAACGCAGCGATATCGTAGCGTAAAAAAAAACCGCAGGTGTGTGTGAGCCCTGAGGTTGGGTTCAGACTAGCGTGTTATTGGTGAATCTTGTTTTGCAAAGAACTGTAAAAAACAGAAGTTAAGGAAATTAAGGAAAAGCGTTCTTTTGGCCGATCAATAAAAAAAAACGAAAGTCCGCCGTCCGTTCATGTCTATTTTGCTTTCAGCATTTTAAACGGATCCATTATTTTTGCGCTGCTTGGCTCGTTCATCTCCCCCTCCCTCTCGCTGTCTCCGCCCTCTGCGCATGCTCAGAAATAAAAGCTGAGACAAACATGGGGAGGAAAAAAAATGGATGAAAATGGATCGCTTTCCGTTTTTCCAGTTTAAAAAGAAAATGAATCGACGGAAAATTGGGAAACGCATTCCTATGGGCAGAAAAAACTTTTACTGCAATTAGCGCGATGTACCGAGCTCCGCGCTAATCGCAGTACAACGCTCCCATTGATTTCAATGGGGCCTCGCATACCTGCGCTCGAACGCAGTGTTGTTAACACCGCGGTTTTTGAGTGCTGTCCGTTCTATTTTCCTGCGTTTACTAATGCACTAATGCACCTGCGTTTAAAAGGGCTGTCGAAAACAATCAAAATCGCGGTAAACCGCCGCGCTTGAAACGTTTACTGACACTGTGTGTAAGAATAGCCTAAATGTATAAAAAAATAACAAAATGTCAAAAATGGAAACATAAAATGTAAATAATGAAAACAATAAACATAAATAACAAATCAGAGCCTCAACCAGAAGCCGGTAAATACCCGACCCGGAGTCGCCGGCCGCGCTGACGTTAGGGGCCATTCTCCTGTGAAGTTTCTTGATTTAGTTGTAATAATTACGTTGCGGCTTTCCCAGAATTTCCAGTCTGATTAGTTATACGGTGTCCCCTCCCCCATCCTGGATCACAAGATTTACTGCACAGGGGTCTGGAGGAGCGAGCACCCTACCGGCGCTGCGATGGTGGCCATATTTGTTGTCACAGCAGATATGAAAGCAGCTGAACAGAAATTTTAGAACAGGATTGAATGACAAGAGACCTCTGCCAAGTCTGGTGCCCTTCACCCGTACCCGGGGGTACCACTCCCTTCAGCACACAGCTGGCAGCACGCCCTCCTATTGTCATTACAGAGAAAGCTGGAAACACCCAGAAGCAATAAAATGGGGCAACTTCCAACAATAAAAGTGATTCCAAAAATAACATCAGAGTTCACAGTTGAGGCTTAGTTGACAGAATACATGGAGTTAGGCTCCGCCTACCACATGTGCCATGGACACAACTGCCAGAATGCATGTTACATATAAGGCAATGGGTGGGGAAAAGATCTGTGGCCCCTCACCGGGTGCATTCAATGGGGACCAGTGGAGTTGTGGTCCCTGACCTGATGGACTTATTCAAAGGCAATTGAGTCACAACCTCTGACCTGATGGACTCAATGGGGGCAACGGTACCATGGCCCCTTACCTGATGGGCTCAATAGGGGTAAATGGAGCCACCACCCCTTACCTTATGGGGTCAATGGATCCATGGCCCCTGCCCTAATGGACTCAATGGAAGCAATAGAGCCATAGCCTCTTCCCTAATGGAATTAACAGGGACAATGGAGCCAAGGCCCCTGCCCTGATGGGTTCAGTGGGGGGGCAATGGAGCCAAGGCCCCTGCCCTGATGGGTTCAGTGGGGGGGCAATAGAGCCAAGGCCCCTGCCCTGATGGGTTCAGTGGGGGGGCAATAGAGCCAAGGCCCCTGCCCTGATGGATTCAGTGGGGGGCAATAGAGCCAAGGCCCCTGCCCTGATGGATTCAGTGAGGGGGGGGGGGCAATAGAGCCAAGGCCCCTGCCCTGATGGACCCATTGGAAGGCAATAGAGCCGTGGCCCCTGTCTGCATGGACTCAATTGGAGGGCAATACAGACGTAGTCCCTAACCTTATACACAATGGTGGACGATGGAGGTGTGGCCCTTACCTGACTGGCTCAGTGGTGGTTAATAAAGCCAAAGCCCCTTATCTGAGAGGCTCTGTGGGGGGCAGTGGAGCCAAGGTGCCTTACCTGATGGGCTCAGTGGGAGGGCGATGGAGCCCAGTCCTCTGCCCTGATTGGCTCAGTGGGAGGGCGATGGAGCCCAGGCCCTTGCCCTGATTGGCTCAGTGGGAGGGCGATGGAGCCCAGGCCCTTGCCCTGATGGGCTCAGTGGGAGGGCGATAGAGCCAAGGCCCCTGCCCTGATGGGCTCAGTGGGAGGGCGATGGAGCCAAGGCCCCTGCCCTGATGGGCTCAGTGGGAAGGCGATGGAGCCAAGGCCCTTGCCCTGATGGGCTCAGTGGGAGGGCGATGGAGCCAAGGCCCCTGCCCTGATGGGCTCAGTGGGAAGGCGATGGAGCCAAGGCCCCTGCCATGATGGGCTCAGTGGGAGGGCGATGGAGCCAAGGCCCCTGCCCTGATGGGCTCAGTGGGAAGGCGATGGAGCCAAGGCCCCTGCCATGATGGGCTCAGTGGGAAGGCGATGGAGCCAAGGCCCCTGCCATGATGGGCTCAGTGGGAGGGCGATGCAGCCAAGGCCCCTACCGTTATGGGCTCAGTGCGATGGAGCCAAGGCCCCTGCCCGGATGGGCTCAGTGGGAGGGCGATGGAGCCAAGGCGCCTGCCCGGATGGGCTCAGTGGGAGGGCGATGGAGCCAAGGCCCCTGCCCGGATGGGCTCAGTGGGAGGGCGATGGAGCAGCAGCACATGTCCTGATGGAACTATTAGGGAAAATAGAACCACAGCATCTGATCTCATCTACCTGATGCTTAGGTGACCGCAACATTATTTGTTTTCAACAGTGAATGTAATTCTTGGGTTTATCGCGCATTCAGCTCCGCAGCGTGGCCCCGGCCTGCTCGAGAAGTAATCTTATTTATCCCCCAAGACCCGTCCCGCACACAGCATCAGGAGAGTAAACTTCATACAGGATGCCCAGTACATAGAGAGCCAACAACCCTTCAATCCAGGGTTTATAATAGTGCAGAGCGTTATACAGGAGCCGATGATATCACATGGATGTAAGGTCACAATTAATTGCAGTCATTACCAAGAAAATGTGACAAAATGCTGCAGTTTCGCAAGAGTTTTGCCACAATTTTGTGTAATAAACTTTGATTCGGCTGCAGTATGTGAATAAGCCCTAAACGTCTCCGGACATTCTCAGGACTAGAGAAGTTGTGATCAGAGGCGGGGGAGGCTTCTACACTTCCTCTCACTAATCCAATTGAAGAACCTTATAGTCTACCTCTGGCTGATAACAGGGAGCAAAAGATTGTATTCATCTGTCCTGCAGTCAGCCTCTGCCCTGACTAAAATGGCTGAGAACTGCGAGTAATAGAGTGTACTTACCTGTCCTACAGTCAGCCTCAAATCATTCCTAACAGTAATATGATCAAATGACCTTCAATAGGCCTACCCAGGCCTTGAAATGGCAGATAACAGTGAGCAATAGAGTATTCACCAGCACAGCACATAGTGAGACTGCAGGGTTAGTGTCCCTTTAAATGACAACAGGGATGATCCATCATCCTCATCAATACACCTGTAGCCACTGGAGCTGTCAATCAGCAGACCCATGAGAGGGGATGTCACCAGTGCTGGGGGGTCAGCAGCTGGACAGAGCTCACAATGCCCAGTGCTGCGGGAATACACAATGCAGCAGCCAGTGCACTGGATAGGGGGCGGCAATGCTCTGCAGCCCCTTATCATCACATGCAAACAACTGCAGCAGAATTACAGAGCGATCATCTGCAGAGCCCCGTGTGCCCAGCCTGCTGCATCGTGCCCTGCACCAGCCACACCAGGTGGGCAGCACTTACCTTTTGCAGACATGTCGGACGGTGATGGTGGTTGTGCAGAGCTGCCCGCAGCCTTGGTGGATGGTGCACACACCGCCGGGATCCCCAGCTCTGGAGGGAGGGTCTGCCCAGCCTGTCTCCTCCTGTGTGCCGCCTAATATGTCACTGAGCCGGGAGGAGGAGGCCTGGAGGAGGGAGATGCAACATATATGTATACAATGTATCACTGTCACCTGGAAGCCCCGCCCCCTGACATCGGGCAGTGACAGCTCTCAGACGTGACGTGCAGGCTGGTTGTCGGAGATCAATGGCTGCTGCTGCTAGTTACATGGCAAAGAGCAAGTTGCGCCTGAGTTTGCGCAATGTGCAGCGCACGGCCACCGCTTGTGCACTCGGAAAGCCCTATTTTCACGTGACAGCCGCACAAAAATAAAGGATTCAATTTTTTTATTTCGCAGCATCACTCCGAAGAAAAATTGCGCCTGTAAATACACCCATAAAAACCGTAAAAAAGGAGTTGCGCATCTCGCAAAGAACGAATCTCGTGGGAGAATACCAGGCTTATAAAACCGGCCTAAGGCTGCCTACGCACAGGCGAATGCGATATCAGGTCGAGAAACTCGGCTCGATATCACGCTGGCGAGCGTGCATTTTCACGTCAAGGCAAGACGTTTTTATGTCAGCTGCATTAGAAAATCGGCAAGTATTTCTCATTGGGAAGCTTCCATTGGACTTCCGTGCACATCGCACGCCGCGCAATGTGTTTTACTGTCTCATTGAAAACGTTGGCGACGCGTTACAAGGAACGCAAATAGGACACGCCGCTCATGATCCACCTTCTTCTCATTCAAAAGAATGGAGTTAATATTCGCATGAGATTTGCGCGTCTCACAAGTCACAAATCTCAGGCGAGTTTCTTGACCGTCTGAAGCTGGCCTTGGGGTGCGTTCACATGTAGAGCAAAATCTGCAGCATTTCTGCAGCCAGCTCCACGCCAATGGTGAGGAGTTTTACTTGAAGGTAGATGCGGATCTGCAGCTGATTTCACCCAGCGCAGCGCTCCTCTCATCCCCCCACACTGTGCGCTGCTACAGAGCGCCGCTACCACCAATCATGTGCTGTGGAAGTGGCATCACATGACCCGCACATCACATGAATGTCGGTGGTGGCGCTCAGCAGTAGTTTCTGGTTTGCGCAGTATTGGGTAAAAAACGGGTCAGAATCACATGTGGTGCTATTTGTATGCAAGTGCAATGAATGTTACTACGGGGATAGCACACAGACGGAAAGCAGGAAGTGCAGAGCGGTGAAAAACGGATGCGAAACAGGTGGAAATCGCAGGAAAGTCGCATGGAAATGGTCAGCTTTTTGTGGCGAAAATTGCACTGGCCGATGTGAATACAGCCGTAGGGCTCGGTCACACGAGTATATGCAATCTCGGTCTGTGAAATACGAGGTGCTTTTACTGCGTGTATATATATATATATATTTGGTGCATATGTGGTTTTTTTACGTGCATTAACTACGTTTGTTTCACTCGCACACAAAAAAAATGTAAGAAAACCCAATGACATCACCGTTTATTTCCACACTGTCTCCTGCCAACACGGGTAAAAAAACACAGCGAATATGCATGCAGCCGTGTATTTGCTGCGTTTTTACAAAATCCCGCAGACTTTAATGGGCAGCATTGTTTTTATTTTACGCTCCTAATAAGCGCACCTCTGAATCCCCCGATGCAAGTCAATGGGGTTTGTGTTGTCCATATTCCAGGCATATAAAATGAGTGTAATACGCCTGTGTGAATGAGCCCTTACTGTAGTATAAGGTGTGAGGATCTCACGTCTGATCCCATGTCATTATATCAGTGATGTCATCAGCAGGGGGCGGGGCTGTGACTACCCCTAAAGGCTCATTTACACGGAGCGATGATCGCTTAAACAACAGTTTGAGTGACAGGTTTGAGCGATCATTTTGCCTAAACTATACTCAGCTACATAATAGCAATTTAATTTGCAAAAGAAGCCTTTAGCTGAATGTAGTTAATAGCTGGAGGGCTCTTATCTGCTTTCAATTCCTTTGTTCTCCAACCGGAAACAATGCTATCAGCACTACCTGATGAGAACTCCTGATAAGACCGCGGGACGATTTTTAGGTTGGCCTGAATTTAACGATCATCTAGCAGTGCACAATGGCCATGCATTTAGACACAATGATTATCGCTCAAACGATCGCTTTTTAGCAATTTTTGAGCGATCATCGCTCCGTGTAAATGGGCCTTAAGACATGATATACAGGTTGTCAGCAGTAATAGATGATGTCACTGTAATATAAGGTGTGCAGATCTTGTGTGACACATCTGATTATATGAATGATGTCATCAACAGGGATGGGGGACTGGGATCACTTATGCTATACTGTGACTATCAGACATGATATAGGGGCTGGTTGTCAGCAGTAATAGCTGTAGGATTTGTGCCTCTCTGGAATGATTCAGGCGCTGTGTTATGTCAGGAATTACTCCAGCAGGTTGTGTCCTGCACCCCCAGAGACGAAGGACTGAACCTCCACCAATCATGGAGTCGTGCGGTGACACATGAGTGGCAGTAATGACGGGATTACACTCCCATCATCCACTCTCAGCCAGTTCAGTCACGTCCCTCTGATATTTTCATTCTTTTATAATTGAGGGTTTCTGCTATCAAAGAGGAAACCGATCCTGATATTGGAGATTAAAGTCGTCGTCTGCGCCGTATTACAGACATCAGGCCCCTCCCCCACAAAAGTTCAGAAATTCTTTTTATGATGCATGCTGATTTTGGCCTCCCCCAAACATGCGATATATAGGAAAGCCCCTGAGCCGTTCTCACCTGCTGAGCCGTAAACACTACTATCCATCCCTTTCTGGGGAGCTGCTTGTCCGCCTTTACAGCTCTTGCATTGTGTTGTCATCCAGCTTTCCCAGACTCCTGAATGGCAAGTGTGCTCGACCATAGTGTGTTGCACAAGAGTGATTGTCATCTTTCCTCTGCAAGTTGGAAAATGAACAGACCCCCAAGACAGTCCTAAGGGTGGTTTCCGATGGACGTATGCACCAAAATGCACGCATCAGCACAAATCTTTGCGCATTTTATTATGCTTTTTTGCGCTGACAGACATTTCATATAGGCGCGGTACGCACCCGTCCCATGATGTAAAAGGCTATGTAGCCTAATTAGTTCCAGATGAGTTCTTTTTCCCGCAAAATTGCGAAGTGTAATGTGCAATTAAGCAGGTATCAGGTCCGCATTTGCACCCCCCATAGACTCCTTGGGGTCTTTTTAGGAGCGTGGAATGCATATGCAAAAACGAAAGTGAGAATAAACCCATTAACATTAATGTGTTCTTAACGCATGCGAGTTCGCTATCGGACAGGACTGGTCCGTGTGAATGCACCCTGACTGTCAGTAATTGCTGCATATGGCCTCCTGATCTTGCTGGGACAGCGCACGGCTCAGTGCTGGGGAACTGCTGTCTCCTACCGGCAGAAAGGGGTCTGGGCTGATGCATCATGTGGCCTTAGTTTATGGCTTCCAGTGCTGTCTGACCCAGTGATCAGCTGATCGCCGGGGATCCTGAAGATAGCTCATCAGTAGCAAAAGTCCCGGCCAACTCCTTTATCCTATGACTACAGCATGCAGGGGATTTTGAGCTCTGTCTCAGAAAAAAGTACGGAAATGAATCAGCGCAGAATAAAACAAATTGGTGTCCAAGAGTGGACAGATATACATAAATATAGTAAAACATGCTCCCCAGGCTATTCCTGCAGCTCCTCTCCTCTATCTCTGCAGACCATTGCTGCTGTTGTAGTTCCTTTGCCCTATCTCTGCCACAGCATTATTGAGGCTCCTCTCTCTCCCAGATCATTGCTGGGGATCCTCTACACCGTCTCCCCAGACCATCGCAGCACCTCCTGCCCTCCATCTCCCCAGACCATCGCAGCACCTCCTGCCCTCCATCTCCCCAGACCATTGGAGCACCTCCTGCCCTCCATCTCTCCAGACCATTGCTGCAGTTCCTCTCCCCTGTCTCTGCCAGACCATTGCTGTGGCTTCTACTCTCTATCTCCCCAGATTATTACCGCAGGTCCTCTCTGCTCTCTTCCCATAAAATAAATATAAATCTTGATATTTGTATAGCATCAACTTATTCTGCAGTGCTTTTAGGCAATTTATTTATTACCCTTCACCAAGCTGAGTACTCATTTTACCAACCTCAGAAGGGTGGAAGGCTGAGTCAACCTTGAGCCAGCTACTTGAACCATGTGGGAATGGAACTTGCAACCTTCAGGTCGTGAGCGAGAGTTTAGGACTACGTTTCTGCTGCTTTAACACTCTGCACCACAACTCTCCAGGTCATACCATTGCTGCAGAACCTATTCTCCATCTCACCAAACCATTGCTGTGCCTGCCATCTCCCACCTTCACCAGACCATTTCTGAGCTTGCTCTCCTCCATCTGATCAGACCATTGCTGTGGCATGTATCCTCTGTCTCCCCAAGCCATTACTGCAGTTCCTCTCCCTCATCTCCATCAGACCATTGCTGAGGCTCTTCTCCTCCATTTCCCAAGGCCATTGCTATGCCTCCTTTCCTCTGTCTATCCAGACCATTGTGGCAGCTCCATTGCTCCGTCTCCCCAGATCTTTCATGCAGCTACTCTCTTCTGTATACCCAGAAAATTGCTGCAGTTCCTTCTTTTCTGTCTTTCCATACCATTTATGTGGCTCTTCTCTTCCATTTTCCCAGACCAGCAGCAGCTTCTTTCCTGCATCTCCAAAGACCATTGTTGTGCTTTTCCATTTTTCCAGACTATTCCTGCAGCTCCTCTCCTCCATCTCCCCGGGCCATTGCTGTGCTGTTATCTGTCTCCCTATAACATTGCTGCAACTCCTCTCTTCTTCTCGGACTCCTCAGACCATTGCTGCGGCCCGGCTTCTCCATCCTCCCAGACCATTCCTGCGGCTCCTTTTCTCTGTCTACCTAGAAAGTTGCTGCAGCTTCTCTCTTCCTTCTTCTTACTACCTCTCCAGCGCTCCTCACCTCCATCTCCCCAGACCATGACGCTGCTCTTCTCTGCCTCCTTACACCATTGCTGTGGCTCCTCCACTCTGTGTTCCCTGACGACTATAGGGCCCCCTCCCCCATTCCTCATGCCATTATACTAGATGATTTTGTGGCCTCCATCCAATCTGATAGTGAGGAAATTATGTTTGACAGCAATTAATTAATCCGGTCAAAGTTGCAGGAAGTTGTAAAATTAGTCCAAAGAATTCCACAATGTACCAGGCAGCTGATGCAGAACGGAATGCAGTCCGCAGGGCGCACTTATAATTAGTTACAACGCTTAAAGCACATTCATGATCAAGGACATGTCCCTTTAAGAGAAAACCTTGAGTCGTCCTCCAGTCAAGGTGCTGAATACACATAGCAATTCGGGTTCCACGCATCCAATAATGTGCTTCAAATGTGCTTCCCTGCAGTCCAAAACCTCATGGAGAATACCTCATTATAAAATGTACAGGGTCCTTTAAAAAAAAATTGGGAGCAAATTCTGCCGCATTTCTGTATCCAAAAAACAGTCAAAATCCGCAGCTGATGTCATACTATGCAGCGCTCCCCTCACCTCCTTCAAAGGCTTCCAACTTTCAGCGCTCCCCAGCTTCCGGTTCCTAGCGGCCTGTACTGGCCTCACCTGACCAGCAGCAACGCACCTGACCAGGCCGCTGGGAACTGGAAGCCGGGGAGCGCTGACAGCGGGAAGCCTTTGGAGGAGGTGAGGGGGAGCGCCGCGGAGTATAAAATCAGCTGCGGATACGCGGTTGATTTCCAGTCAAAATCCACATTAATGGGACAGATTTTGACTGTTTTTGGATGCAGAAATGCGTAATTTGCCGCGGAACTTTTTTGCTGCAGGCATTCGACAGCATTTCCACCACCTGTAAACATCCCCTAAGCCACCTAGAGGTATGCTGCTATGTGCAGAGTGGCCTCAGTAGTAATAGTGTGCCCTATATCCACTCCAGAACTGGACACAGTATTCCAGATGAGGTCTGAGTAAGGCTGGATTCACACAGGTGCAAGCATTTCTACGTTCGCCCTCCGGCGCCGTACAAACGCGTGAATAGGCGCACACATCTAACGTATATATGCCATTTCGGATGGCACAGGCCCGGCACATATACGCAGAGGCCGCAATGCCGTTGGGCATGGGGAGACAGTTTAGCTCTGCTAATCTGTCTCTCCCTTCCCTCCCCATTGCCGGCTCACCTCCTCTCTCCTCCCCTCCGGAGCTTAGCTCCGTCCCTGTCCGCCCCCATCCCATTGCAAACAGCCGGAGGGGAGTAGAAAGGAGGAGAGAAGGGGGAGGGCGTTTAGCAGTTACACTGCTAAACGCCCTCCCAGCTCCCTTCTCCGGCCGCTGTCGTAGGCTCCCATAGGAGTCTATGCGGCGGCCAATATATTCAGGGCAGAAAGATAGTTCCAGGACTATCTTTCGTGCCTGGCGTAATAGCGCCCAATGCCATATTGGCCAGCCTGGTGCTTTTATGCCGCAGGAATACGCCTGTGTGATCTGATGCATTGGAATCCAATGCATCAGATCGTAGCGTATATCGGCCGGCCGTGAACACGGCGGGCGATTTACGCTCGCGCAAATAAGCCCTAAGAGGAGTAGAGGGGGATTATGACCTCCCGTGATCTAGACTC
Organism: Eleutherodactylus coqui; assembly: GCF_035609145.1. Taxonomy (NCBI): domain Eukaryota; kingdom Metazoa; phylum Chordata; class Amphibia; order Anura; family Eleutherodactylidae; genus Eleutherodactylus; species Eleutherodactylus coqui. Next base: position 294,088,135 of record NC_089840.1, on the reverse strand, counting down.
TATGCTTCTCTTAATACATCCCAGAATTGTGTTTGCCTTTTTGGCTGCTGCATCACATTGTTGACTCATGTTCAGTCTATGATCTATTCGTACCCAAGTCTTTTTCACATGTGCTGCTGCTTAGCCCAATTCCTCCTATACTGTATGTGCTTTCTTCATTTTTCTTGCCCAGATGTAGGACTTTGCATTTCTCCTTGTTAAATACCATTCTGTTAGTCGCTGCCCCAAGCTTTTCTAGATCTTTTTGAATCCTCTCTCTTCTCTGCTGAAGACGTCACAGAGGGAGCACCCACCCTCTGTGAACCTGTGAAGAAGTAAGCTGTTTTGTTTTGTGCGATATCACTTACCTGCACTGGAATGTTGCTCTTTTAGTGCTTTTCCTGGGCCAAAATTTGGCTACATGTCCCTTCTCTTGACAAATATAGCACATTTTCCCCCTGCTGGCTGTTTTTAATGGTGTCTGGGCATCTTGACCTCTCCCTCCTGAGATCATTCTGTATGGTCTGCACCAACCAGCTACAGGCTTGCTTATGTCTCTTTTTGCAAGGAGAAAGTCATCTGCCAAACATATTGCTTTGTCAGCATTTTTGGTTGGGTCAATCCACATTGATCGCAGCCTGTAAGAGGTTAACAGCAGGGATTGTGTTGTCACTGATGCCCACTGTTGCAGCAGGAGGCCGGCTGTCCGTCACAGTTGGCTCCCGCTGCAGATGGAGCTGGGTCAGCTTCTGAGTCTGCGCCATGCATAGGGCATAAATGTATGCCCTGGGGATAGAACTGCTTCCCAGTATGGGCATACGTCTACCCAGGGGTGGGAAGAGGTTAAGGGCCTATTCAGATGTCCGTTTTTTTACAGACTGAATACGGACAGCACATGGACCCATTAAAGTAAATTGGTGTATTCAGGTGTGCGCTTTTTTTTTTGTAAGTGGACTGATGATGCATGTAAAAAATAATTGCAGCAATTGTTCTATTTCCGTCTGTATTCACAAACCAGAACCGCCCGTGAAAGTCGATGGGAGGGTAACAATAAATGCAGTGAATACGGATGTTAGGTTACTGCGTTGTTTTACGCGTTGCCAGGGGACAGTGAAAACAAAAAGTGACATCAATTGGACACAAGTCGTGTTTATTTTACAAATGTGAAAAACGGATGGCGCACAGACGAAGAAGAGAAAGGTGCAAATAAACAGCAAGAACGCAACACGCACGAACAATGCAGGGAAATCGGTTCGTTTTTCATGGAGCGAACGCCCGTGTGAATGAGAAGCCCGATGTGTAATATTCAGAACACGTCCCTACTGAAAACAATATGGGGGCCATCTCTGCCCTCCGGTGTTCAGTCACCTTCCCCAATCTATGCGTGTCTCCATTATGGCAATCGATCAAATGTTTGGTGGCAATCGAAGAGTTAAAGGGGTTTTCTGAGTTATTTTATAAGGTCTTGGGCTTCCCGTACCCAAAGTGATGTCAGCTGGTCAGAAGGCCGTGTGACGTCCCTTGAACGTGTCACAGGGGGAAGCCCACAGCAGTGACATCCCCGTCAGGCCTTCTATTGGCTGCAGCTTCAGTGGTACGAATGGGACGGGAATCACAGTTTACACATAAAATCTATATCCCCATCATCATCCCAGGACAGGATTGGTGTTTTTTTGCCATTTCCAGCCCCGTTCCAGGATGCATCGTAATTTCCCATCTTGGCAGAGAAGCGGTCAGCACAAGCCGATGACAAATGAGCCCGTGTACGCTGTACAGAAATGGCGCTCTGCAGAGATGCGGTGTTGGGATAACGGCTCCGGGTTCTTCCGCCGGTTATTGTAGAGTGGTTTGCGTCATGTTTGGGGCTTTATTTGCTGTAAAGCTGAACATCCTGCGGTCCTGCGATTGTCTGGCTGCGGTCCCACTTGTCATTTTCTGTTACTTTTGCTCCTAACTTTTCATGAAGGCGACTTTATAGACAAAGCCAACAGCGACACCTGCAGGCAGAACTGAGAATGACACGAGATGTAAAGCTAACCCTCCTATTCAGGCTCATTCACACAGGTGTGATACACAGAGCTGACACTCCATTGGTTTGCATTATTCAGCCCTGCGTTTTTCCCACGCATGAAAGAAACCGCAGCATGTCCTATTTTGGTCTGTATCCATTGAAGTCAATGCGTTGGTGCAAATAGACTGGAAGTGAAAACCCATGATACATTTGTATCATCAGCAGGGGCGTAACTATAGGGGATGCAGGGGATGTGGTTGCACCGGGCCCAGGAGCCTTGGGGGGCCCATAAGGCCTCTCTTCTCCATATAGGGAGCCCAGTACTATGAATAAAGCATTATAGTTGGGGGGCCCCGTTACAGGTTTTGCATTGGGGCCCAGGAGCTTCAAGTTATGGCTCTGTGCAGCATGGTTTAGGTATGGGTACGGGTACAGATACAGATAGAGGGGGGGAGGGCCCAGCTCACCTTTTGCCTCAGGGCCCCTGAGCCTTTACTTACGCCCCTGATCAGCAGGGGTTAATGGGAAATCACTCCTGTCACACCAACCTGATCAGCTTCTACAAGGAGGTAAGTCCTAGACCGGACCGGAGAGTCACTGGATCTTGTGTATCTGGACTTCTCCAAAGCGTATGATACAGAGCCGCATAAAAGGCTGGTCTATAAACTGAGAATGCTCGGTCTGGGGAGAATGTGGGTAAGGGGGTAACGGGTCAGTGATAGGAAGCAGAGGGGGTTGATTTGTTCTCAAGCATCGCGGCTCAGCCAATCACTGCAGCGCTCAATGAACAAATCACAGCCAGCGCTTCCTGGAGGCGGGGATTTAGAACCGCCAAACCAGGAAGCGCTGACTAAAAACTACAAGCAAGTGGGCCGGAGCTGCCGAGGAGACGCATGGCGGAACCGACAGCGCCTGTTAGGTGATGTATTTTTTTCAATGTAGCCAGGGCTTATTTTAGGGCTTTTACAGTATGATCTCCGTGTTTTCGTGCGATGCAACACAAAAAAGGGTCCATAGGGAAACATGGGCTACAAAACATCGCAAATCATGGCAATATAGAGCATGCTGGGATTTTGTATTGTCGCAATGTAGCAGCCTACAAAACATCGCTAATGTGAAGGAACCCGTTGGAAAGCTCGGGCCTCACATAACATGCGGCTTGTAGCGCTGTCGCATCACGAGAAAATGGCGCGATTGTCGCTTGTATGAAACCGGCCTAAACTTGCCCATGTGAATGAGCCCCCAATCTGTGGTGCATAAGGACGTATTCACAGGGGCTTCCTCTCCGTCTGCGTGCATCAGACAGCACACGGACCCATTAAAGTCAACGGGGCCGTTCACAGATGTAGTCCGTGTAAAAGAACTGCAGTATGTCCAATACCCAGACAGACGGACCAGGATCGCCCATTCAAGTCCATGAGGAAACAAGATGGTATCAGAGTTCCCTCCGCACCCACTGTCATGTGACTGAGTTCCCTCCGCACCCACTGTCATGTGACTGAGTTCCCTCCGCACCCACTGTCATGTGACTGAGTTCCTGCGCACCCACTGTCATGTGACTGAGTTCCCTCCGCACCCACTGTCATGTGACTGAGTTCCCTCCGCACCCACTGTCATGTGACTGAGTTCACTCCGCACCCACTGTCATGTGATTTTTTTTGTCCATTTTCTCTGTGTTGTGACATATTGGGCCTACTGCCGTCTTTTTAACGTTTTTTTATGTGAAAGTAATAGAAATGACACACGCAACGCTTCTGGATGTCACACGCATAAACACAGACAATGAAATCAGTCCATTTTTCATGGAGTGAAACTTGACATACTGGCGTGAAGGAGCCCTTAGGCCACTTTCACACCCGTGTATTTGATTTCAATGGGTGCGTTCACACGCTCGTATTTTTCTGTGTATTTCGGTTGTGACGATAAAACGCCGCATGCGCTGTTTTCCCGTGCAGGTGGCACCAAATATCCCCATAGAAGTCAATGGGGATGTGCGAATGTGCACAAAAAAATGCGAGGAGATGCGTTAAACACTGCGGAATTGTGCAGGAAACGGAACGTAGCCTGAAATCATTAGACTAATTATGGCTGGGAGCATCGGTGGGGGGAGGGGGGTTGGCGTAAAATATGCCGATGCGCGTGCAAAAGCTAAGCTAATTCACACAAATGTGTGTGAGCTCGTGTGAATCTGCCCAAAAAGGGGTTTAGTATGACTTCACTATTGATGACCCGTCCTCAGGGCATCCGTAGGTGATCAGCTGATACCGGGCCAACGTAAACCGCATACGGTCGTGTGAAGGAGACCTCGATGGGCGCTGCGGGCCGCGGCCCTGTGTTCTGAGCCGTCAGCCTCTGACTCCATTACTCGGGACGAGATTTAACCAAATTGATGAAACGAGTGATTCCAGGCGACTATCAGCCCGTGTGAACGCGGCCGCCGACCAGGCACTGCGCAGGAGGTCGCTCATTAGTCGTACCTGTCCAGCTGATTGATATGGAACGACTAGAGCGCCGCGATCCGTATACACAGGCAGTCCTTCATCTATGAACGACTGCCAGTTTACAGTGAATGGTGGCGGCCAGCCGAGAGATCAACAGCCCCTCAGTGAAGCAGCCGACGGTCCGCCTGTCTAAGACCACCATAACAGCAGACCCCCGCTGACCGACAATTCCAGAGGACAGGCCGTAAATGGTCCTAGAAACACCTAGAGAGTCAAAATGGCCGCTCTTCCCCTAGATGAAGCCTTGTGGGGGGTCTTTGGGGGTCCAGTGTTTTGTTACCTCAGAGTCTCTGCTAACCCGAAATGCGGCCTGGAAATCCTAGTAAGACGAAGGCCCCAAAATCTGTGAGTTGCTCCCTTGTTTCTGAGGGCTGTGAGTCACGGTTGGCACGATGAACCCTGCAGGACCCGGGTAGGGACATACTGAGACTCCATCCTCCATCCTCCATCCTCCCTCCTTCATCCTCCATCCTCCATCCTCCATCCTCCATCAGCTCCAGACTGAAAACAATGGGTTACAATGAAAAATAAAAATTGGTCAAATGTCTCCTCCACTTCGCTCTAATCCCTGTGAAGCAGGTAAAGGGTTAACAGGCGTCCGACATGTTGTTTTGTACACTTACTGTGATTCATGGGGGTCTACGACATCTAAGGGCCTCAAAGCCAATATGGCCAAGATTTATGAAAACAGGCGCCAAAGGAAAGTGCAGCGGTCGCCCATAGCAACCAATCCGCTCGCTGCTTTCATGAAGGCATCTGAGAACTAGGAGCTGATAGGTTGTTATGGGCGACACCAACAAATATACCAGCTGCCATCTAGTGACACCCCGTATAGTGCTGTATATGAGGTGACACCAGGTGTGCAGTGCTGTATATGAGGTGACACCAGGTGTGTAGTGCTGTATATGAGGTGACACCAGGTGTGTAGTGCTGTATATGAGGTGACACCAGGTGTGTAGTGCTGTATATGAGGTGACACCAGGTGTGTAGTGGTGTATATGAGGTGACACCAGGTGTGTAGTGGTGTATATGAGGTGACACCAGGTGTGTAGTGCTGTATATGAGGTGACACCAGGTGTGTAGTGCTGTATATGAGGTGACACCAGGTGTGTAGTGGTGTATATGAGGTGACACCAGGTGTGTAGTGCTGTATATGAGGTGACACCAGGTGTGTAGTGCTGTATATGAGGTGACACCTAGTGTGTAGTGCTGTATATGAGGTGACACCAGGTGTGTAGTGCTGTATATGAGGAGACACCAGGTGTGTAGCGCTGTATATGAGGTGACACCAGGTGTGTAGTGCTGTATATGAGGTGACACCAGGTGTGTAGCGCTGTGTATGAGGTGACACCAGGTGTGTAGCGCTGTATATGAGGAGACACCAGGTGTGTAGTGCTGTATATGAGGTGACACCAGGTGTGTAGTGCTGTATATGAGGTGACACCAGGTGTGTAGTGCTGTATATGAGGAGACACCAGGTGTATAGTGCTGTATATGAGGAGACACCAGGTGTGTAGCGCTGTATATGAGGTGACACCAGGTGTGTAGTGCTGTATATGAGGTGACACCAGGTGTGTAGTGCTGTATATGAGGTGACACCAGGTGTGTAGCGCTGTATATGAGGTGACACCAGGCGTGTAGTGCTGTATATGAGGTGACACCAGGTGTGCAGTGCTGTATATGAAGTGACACCAGGTGTGTAGTGGTGTATATGAGGTGACACCAGGTGTGCAGTGCTGTATATGAGGTGACACCAGGTATGTAGTGCTGTATATGAGGTGACACCAGGTGTGCAGTGCTGTATATGAGGTGACACCAGGTATGTAGTGCTGTATATGAGGTGACACCAGGTGTGTAGTGCTGTATATGAGGTGACACCAGGTGTGTAGTGCTGTATATGAGGTGACACCCCGTATAATGCTGTGTATGAGGTGACACCAGGTGTGTAGTGCTGTATATGAGGAGACACCAGGTGTATAGTGCTGTATATGAGGTGACACCAGGTGTGTAGCGCTGTATATGAGGAGACACCAGGTGTGTAGCGCTGTATATGAGGTGACACCAGGTGTGTAGCGCTGTATATGAGGAGACACCAGGTGTGTAGCGCTGTATATGAGGTGACACCAGGTGTGTAGTGCTGTATATGAGGTGACACCAGGTGTGTAGTGCTGTATATGAGGTGACACCAGGTGTGTAGTGCTGTATATGAGGAGACACCAGGTGTATAGTGCTGTATATGAGGAGACACCAGGTGTATAGTGCTGTATATGAGGAGACACCAGGTGTATAGTGCTGTATATGAGGTGACACCAGGTGTGTAGCGCTGTATATGAGGTGACACCAGGTGTGTAGCGCTGTATATGAGGTGACACCAGGTGTGTAGCGCTGTATATGAGGTGACACCAGGTGTGTAGCGCTGTATATGAGGTGACACCAGGTGTGTAGCGCTGTATATGAGGTGACACCAAGTGTGTAGCGCTGTATATGAGGTGACACCCCGTATAGTGCTGTGTATGAGGTGACACCAGGTGTGTAGTGTTGTATATGAGGTGACACCAGGTGTGTAGTGCTGTATATGAGGTGACACCAGGTGTGTAGTGCTGTGTATGAGGTGACACCAGGTGTGTAGTGCTGTATATGAGGTGACACCAGGTGTGTAGTGCTGTATATGAGGAGACACCAGGTGTATAGTGCTGTATATGAGGTGACACCCCGTATAGTGCTGTATATGAGGTGACACCAGGTGTGTAGTGCTGTATATGAGGTGACACCAGGTGTGTAGTGCTGTGTATGAGGTGACACCAGGTGTGTAGTGCTGTATATGAGGTGACACCAGGTGTGTAGTGCTGTATATGAGGTGACACCAGGTGTGTAGTGCTGTGTATGAGGTGACACCAGGTGTGTAGTGCTGTATATGAGGTGACACCAGGTGTGTAGTGTTGTATATGAGGTGACACCAGGTGTGTAGTGCTGTATATGAGGTGACACCAGGTGTGTAGTGCTGTATATGAGGTGACACCAGGTGTGCAGTGCTGTATATGAGGTGACACCAGGTATGTAGTGCTGTATATGAGGTGACACCAGGTGTGTAGTGCTGTATATGAGGTGACACCAGGTGTGTAGTGCTGTATATGAGGTGACACCAGGTGTGTAGTGCTGTATATGAGGTGACACCCCGTATAGTGCTGTGTATGAGGTGACACCAGGTGTGTAGTGCTGTGTATGAGGAGACACCAGGTGTGTAGTGCTGTATATGAGGAGACACCAGGTGTATAGTGCTGTATATGAGGTGACACCAGGTGTGTAGTGCTGTATATGAGGTGACACCAGGTGTGTAGTGCTGTATATGAGGTGACACCAGGTGTGTAGTGCTGTATATGAGGTGACACCAGGTGTGTAGTGCTGTATATGAGGAGACACCAGGTGTGTAGTGCTGTATATGAGGAGACACCAGGTGTATAGTGCTGTATATGAGGTGACACCAGGTGTGTAGTGCTGTATATGAGGTGACACCAGGTGTGTAGTGCTGTATATGAGGTGACACCAGGTGTGTAGTGCTGTATATGAGGAGACACCAGGTGTGTAGTGCTGTATATGAGGAGACACCAGGTGTATAGTGCTGTATATGAGGTGACACCCCGTATAGTGCTGTATATGAGGTGACACCAGGTGTGTAGTGCTGTATATGAGGTGACACCAGGTGTGTAGTACTGTATATGAGGTGACACCAGGTGTGTAGTGCTGTATATGAGGTGACACCAGGTATGTAGTGCTGTATATGAGGTGACACCAGGTGTGTAGTGCTGTATATGAGGAGACACCAGGTGTATAGTGCTGTATATGAGGAGACACCAGGTGTATAGTGCTGTATATGAGGTGACACCAGGTGTGTAGCGCTGTATATGAGGTGACACCAGGTGTATAGTGCTGTATATGAGGTGACACCAGGTGTGTAGTGCTGTATATGAGGTGACACCAGGTGTGTAGTGCTGTATATGAGGTGACACCAGGTGTATAGTGCTGTATATGAGGTGACACCAGGTATGTAGTGCTGTATATGAGGTGACACCAGGTGTGTAGTGCTGTATATGAGGAGACACCAGGTGTATAGTGCTGTATATGAGGAGACACCAGGTGTATAGTGCTGTATATGAGGAGACACCAGGTGTATACTGCTGTATATGAGGTGACACCAGGTGTGTAGCGCTGTATATGAGGAGACACCAGGTGTGTAGTGCTGTATATGAGGTGACACCAGGTGTGTAGTGCTGTATATGAGGTGACACCAGGTGTGTAGTGCTGTATATGAGGAGACACCAGGTGTGTAGTGCTGTATATGAGGTGACACCAGGTGTGTAGTGCTGTATATGAGGTGACACCAGGTGTGTAGCGCTGTATATGAGGTGACACCAGGTGTGTAGCGCTGTATATGAGGTGACACCAGGTGTGTAGCGCTGTATATGAGGTGACACCAGGTGTTTAGCGCTGTATATGAGGTGACACCAGGTGTGTAGCGCTGTATATGAGGTGACACCAGGTGTGTAGCGCTGTATATGAGGTGACACCCCGTATAGTGCTGTGTATGAGGTGACACCAGGTGTGTAGTGTTGTATATGAGGTGACACCAGGTGTGTAGTGCTGTATATGAGGTGACACCAGGTGTGTAGTGCTGTGTATGAGGTGACACCAGGTGTGTAGTGCTGTATATGAGGTGACACCAGGTGTGTAGTGCTGTATATGAGGAGACACCAGGTGTATAGTGCTGTATATGAGGTGACGCCCCGTATAGTGCTGTATATGAGGTGACACCAGGTGTGTAGTGCTGTATATGAGGTGACACCAGGTGTGTAGTGCTGTGTATGAGGTGACACCAGGTGTGTAGTGCTGTGTATGAGGTGACACCAGGTGTGTAGTGCTGTGTATGAGGTGACACCAGGTGTGTAGTGCTGTGTATGAGGTGACACCAGGTGTGTAGTGCTGTATGTGAGGTGACACCAGGTGTGTAGTGTTGTATATGAGGTGACACCAGGTGTGTAGTGCTGTATATGAGGTGACACCAGGTGTGTAGTGCTGTATATGAGGTGACACCAGGTGTGTAGTGCTGTATATGAGGTGACACCAGGTGTGCAGTGCTGTATATGAGGTGACACCAGGTGTGTAGTGCTGTATATGAGGTGACACCAGGTGTGTAGTGCTGTATATGAGGTGACACCAGGTGTGCAGTGCTGTATATGAGGTGACACCAGGTATGTAGTGCTGTATATGAGGTGACACCAGGTGTGTAGTGCTGTATATGAGGTGACACCAGGTGTGTAGTGCTGTATATGAGGTGACACCAGGTGTGTAGTGCTGTATATGAGGAGACACCAGGTGTATAGTGCTGTATATGAGGTGACACCAGGTGTGTAGTGCTGTATATGAGGTGACACCAGGTGTGTAGTGCTGTATATGAGGTGACACCAGGTGTGAAGTGCTGTATATGAGGTGACACCAGGTGTGTAGTGCTGTGTATGAGGTGACACCAGGTGTGTAGTGCTGTATATGAGGTGACACCAGGTGTGTAGTGCTGTATATGAGGAGACACCAGGTGTATAGTGCTGTATATGAGGTGACACCCCGTATAGTGCTGTATATGAGGTGACACCAGGTGTGTAGTGCTGTATATGAGGAGACACCAGGTGTGTAGTGCTGTGTATGAGGTGACACCAGGTGTGTAGTGCTGTGTATGAGGTGACACCAGGTGTGTAGTGCTGTATATGAGGTGACACCAGGTGTGTAGTGCTGTATATGAGGTGACACCAGGTGTGTAGTGCTGTATATGAGGTGACACCAGGTGTGTAGTGCTGTATATGAGGTGACACCAGGTGTGTAGTGCTGTATATGAGGTGACACCAGGTATGTAGTGCTGTATATGAGGTGACACCAGGTGTGTAGTGCTGTATATGAGGTGACACCAGGTGTATAGTGCTGTATATGAGGTGACACCAGGTGTGTAGTGCTGTATATGAGGTGACACCAGCTGTATAGTGCTGTATATGAGGAGACGCCAGGTGTATAGTGCTGTATATGAGGTGACACCAGGTGTGTAGCGCTGTATATGAGGTGACACCAGGTGTGTAGCGCTGTATATGAGGTGACACCAGGTGTATAGTGTTGTATATGAGGAGACACCAGGTGTGTAGTGCTGTATATGAGGTAAAACCAGGTGTGTAGTGCTGTATATGAGGTGACACCAGGTGTGCAGTGCTGTATATGAGGAGACACCAGGTGTGTAGTGCTGTATATGAGGAGACACCAGGTGTGTAGTGGTGTATATGAGGTGACACCAGCTGTGTAGTGCTGTATATGAGGTGACACCAGGTGTGCAGTGCTGTATATGAGGAGACACCAGGTGTGTAGTGCTGTATATGAGGTGACACCAGGTGTGTAGTGCTGTGTATGAGGTGACACCAGGTGTGTAGTGGTGTATATGAGGTGACACCAGGTGTGTAGTGGTGTATATGAGGTGACACCAGGTGTGTAGTGCTGTATATGAGGTGACACCAGGTGTGTAGTGCTGTATATGAGGTGACACCAGGTGTGTAGTGCTGTAGATGAGGTGACACCAGGTGTGCAGCGCTGTAGATGAGGTGACACCAGGTGTGTAGCGCTGTATATGAGGTGACACCAGGTGTGTAGTGCTGTATATGAGGTGACACCAGGTGTGTAGTGTTGTATATGAGGTGACACCAGGTGTGCAGTGCTGTATATGAGGTGACACCAGGTGTGTAGTGCTGTAGATGAGGTGACACCAGGTGTGCAGCGCTGTAGATGAGGTGACACCAGGTGTGTAGTGCTGTATATGAGGTGACACCAGGTGTGTAGTGCTGTGTATGAGGTGACACCAGGTGTGTAGTGCTGTATATGAGGAGACACCAGGTGTGTAGTGCTGTATATGAGGTGATACCAGGTGTGTAGTGCTGTATATGAGGAGACACCAGGTGTGTAGTGCTGTATATGAGGTGACACCAGGTGTGTAGTGCTGTATATGAGGTGACACCAGGTGTGTAGTGCTGTATATGAGGAGACACCAGGTGTGTAGTGCTGTATATGAGGTGACACCAGGTGTGTAGTGCTGTATATGAGGTGACACCAGGTGTGCAGTGCTGTATATGAGGTGACACCAGGTGTGCAGTGCTGTATATGAGGTGACACCAGGTGTGTAGTGCTGTATATGAGGTGACACCAGGTGTGTAGTGCTGTATATGAGGTGACACCAGGTGTGTAGTGCTGTATATGAGGTGACACCAGGTGTGCAGTGCTGTATATGAGATGATAAACCAGTGTGTAGTGCTGTATATGAGGTGACACCAGGTGTGTAGTGCTGTATATGAGGTGACACCAGGTGTGCAGTGCTGTATATGAGGTGACACCAGGTGTGTAGTGCTGTATATGAGGTGACACCAGGTGTGTAGTGCTGTATATGAGGTGATACCAGGTGTGTAGTGCTGTATATGAGGTGACACCAGGTGTGTAGTGGTGTATATGAGGTGACACCAGGTGTGCAGTGGTGTATATGAGGTGACACCAGGTGTGCAGTGCTGTATATGAGGTGACACCAGGTGTGTAGTGCTGTGTATGAGGTGACACCAGGTGTGTAGTGCTGTATATGAGGTGACACCAGGTGTGTAGTGCTGTATATGAGGTGACACCAGGTGTGTAGTGCTGTATATGAGGTGACACCCCGTATAGTGCTGTATATGAGGTGACACCAGGTGTGTAGTGCTGTATATGAGGTGACACCAGGTGTGTAGTGCTGTATATGAGGTGACACCAGGTGTGCAGTGCTGTATATGAGATGATAAACCAGTGTGTAGTGCTGTATATGAGGTGACACCAGGTGTGTAGTGCTGTATATGAGGTGACACCAGGTGTGTAGTGCTGTATATGAGGTGACACCAGGTGTATTGTGTTGTATATGAGGTGACACCAGGTGTGTAGTGCTGTATATGAGGTGACACCCCGTATAGTGCTGTATATGAGGTGACACCAGGTGTGTAGTGCTGTATATGAGGTGACACCAGGTGTGCAGTGCTGTATATGAGATGATAAACCAGTGTGTAGTGCTGTATATGAGGAGACACCAGGTGTGTAGTGCTGTATATGAGGTGACACCAGGTGTATTGTGTTGTATATGAGGTGACACCAGGTGTGTAGTGCTGTATATGAGGTGACACCCCGTATAGTGCTGTATATGAGGTGACACCAGGTGTGTAGTGCTGTATATGAGGTGACACCAGGTGTGCAGTGCTGTATATGAGATGATAAACCAGTGTGTAGTGCTGTATATGAGGTGACACCAGGTGTGTAGTGCTGTATATGAGGTGACACCCCGTATAGTGCTGTATATGAGGTGACACCAGGTGTGTAGTGCTGTATATGAGGAGACACCAGGTGTGTAGTGCTGTATATGAGATGATAAACCAGTGTGTAGTACTACAGTCTATGAAGTGACAATAAAATAGCTATAATGCCCGGGCTGCAGTCCGCAGTTTGCCATTGTGTATTTGCTCCGATTCACGGTTTCGTGTTGTCGTTGCGACCATGTAGTGTAGTTGTGTGTGCAGTGTGTGGGGGCAGCAGTGTGCACTCTCGGTGCTCTGTGGGTGTGTGTTGTGGCCGCAGAAGGCAGGGGCAGCAGTGTGCAGTTGTGTCTGCGGCCGGCAGGGGCAGCAGTGTGCAGTTGTGTCTGCGGCCGGCAGGGGCAGCAGTGTGCAGTTGTGTCTGCGGCCGGCAGGGGCAGCAGTGTGCAGTTGTGTCTGCGGCCGGCAGGGGCAGCAGTGTGCAGTTCTGTCTGCGGCCGGCAGGGGCAGCAGTGTGCAGTTGTGTCTGCGGCCGGCAGGGGCAGCAGTGTGCAGTTGTGTCTGCGGCCGGCAGGGGCAGCAGTGTGCAGTTGTGTCTGCGGCCGGCAGGGGCAGCAGTGTGCAGTTGTGTCTGCGGCCGGCAGGGGCAGCAGTGTGCAGTTGTGTCTGCGGCCGGCAGGGGCAGCAGTGTGCAGTTGTGTCTGCGGCCGGCAGGGGCAGCAGTGTGCAGTTGTGTCTGCGGCCGGCAGGGGCAGCAGTGTGCAGTTGTGTCTGCGGCCGGCAGGGGCAGCAGTGTGCAGTTGTGTCTGCGGCCGGCAGGGGCAGCAGTGTGCAGTTGTGTCTGCGGCCGGCAGGGGCAGCAGTGTGCAGTTGTGTCTGCGGCCGGCAGGGGCAGCAGTGTGCAGTTGTGTCTGCGGCCGGCAGGGGCAGCAGTGTGCAGTTGTGTCTGCGGCCGGCAGGGGCAGCAGTGTGCAGTTGTGTCTGCGGCCGGCAGGGGCAGCAGTGTGCAGTTGTGTCTGCGGCCGGCAGGGGCAGCAGTGTGCAGTTGTGTCTGCGGCCGGCAGGGGCAGCAGTGTGCAGTTGTGTCTGCGGCCGGCAGGGGCAGCAGTGTGCAGTTGTGTCTGCGGCCGGCAGGGGCAGCAGTGTGCAGTTGTGTCTGCGGCCGGCAGGGGCAGCGGTGTATGTGTGCGGTGTAGTAGTGTCGGCGGCCGGCAGGGGCAGCAGCGTGTGTGTGCGGTGTAGTAGTGTCGGCGGCCGGCAGGGGCAGCGGTGTATGTGTGCGGTGTAGTAGTGTCGGCGGCCGGCAGGGGCAGCAGCGTGTGTGTGCGGTGTAGTAGTGTCGGCGGCCGGCAGGGGCAGCGGTGTATGTGTGCGGTGTAGTAGTGTCGGCGGCCGGCAGGGGAAGCAGTGTGTGTGTGCGGTGTAGTAGTGTCGGCGGCCGGCAGGGGCAGCAGTGTGTGTGTGCGGTGTAGTAGTGTCCGCGGACGGCAGGGGAAGCAGTGTGTTTGTGCGGTGTAGTAGTGTCCGCGGCCGGCAGGGGCAGCAGTGTATGTGTGTGGTGTAGTAGTGTCCTCGGCCGGCAGGGGCAGCAGTGTGTGTGCGGTGTAGTAGTGTCCGCGGACGGCAGGGGAAGCAGTGTGTGTGTGCGGTGTAGTAGTGTCCGCGGCCGGCAGGGGCAGCAGTGTATGTGTGTGGTGTAGTAGTGTCGGCGGCCGGCATGGGCAGCAGTGTATGTGTGTGGTGTAGTAGTGTCCGCGGCCGGCAGGGGCAGCAGTGTATGTGTGTGGTGTAGTAGTGTCGGCGGCCGGCATGGGCAGCAGTGTATGTGTGTGGTGTAGTAGTGTCCGCGGCCGGCAGGGGCAGCAGTGTATGTGTGTGTGCGGTGCAGTAGTGTCCACGGCCGGCAGGGGCAGCAGTGTGTGTGTGTGGTGTAGTACTGTCTGCAGCCGGCAGGGGCAGCAGTGTGTGTGCGGTGTAGTAGTGTCGGCGGCCGGCGGGGGCAGCAGTGTGTGCGGTGTAGTAGTGTCCGCGGCCGGCAGGGGCAGCAGTGTGTGTGGTGTAGTAGTGTCGGCGGCCGGCAGGGGCAGCAGTGTGTGTGCGGTGTAGTAGTGTCCGCGGCCGGCAGGGGCAGCAGTGTGTGTGCGGTGTAGTAGTGTCGGCGGCCGGCAGGGGCAGCAGTGTGTGTGCGGTGAAGTAGTGTCCGCGGCCGGCAGGGGCAGCAGTGTGCGGTGTAGTAGTGTCCGTGGCCGGCAGGGGCAGCAGTGTGTGTGCGGTGTACTAGTGTCAGCGGCCGGCAGGGGCAGCAGTGTGTGTGCGGTGTACTAGTGTCAGCGGCCGGCAGGGGCAGCAGTGTGTGTGTGCACTGCGGTAGTGCCCGATGCCGGCAGGGGCAGCAGTGTGTGTGCGGTGTAGTAGTGTCGGCGGCCGGCGGGGGCAGCAGTGTGTGCGGTGTAGTAGTGTCCGCGGCCGGCAGGGGCAGCAGTGTGTGTGGTGTAGTAGTGTCGGCGGCCGGCAGGGGCAGCAGTGTGTGTGCGGTGTAGTAGTGTCCGCGGCTGGCAGGGGCAGCAGTGTGTCCCCGGTGTCGTGTCTCCCCGGTGTAGTAGTGTTGGCGGCCGGCAGGGGCAGCAGTGTGTGTGCGGTGTAGTAGTGTCCGCGGCCGGCAGGGGCAGCAGTGTGTGTGCGGTGTAGTAGTGTCGGCGGCCGGCAGGGGCAGCAGTGTGCAGTGTAGTAGTGTCCGCGGCCGGTAGGGGCAGCAGTGTGCGGTGTAGTAGTGTCGGCGGCCGGCAGGGGCAGCAGTGTGTGTGCGGTGTAGTAG
Organism: Eleutherodactylus coqui; assembly: GCF_035609145.1. NCBI lineage: Eukaryota > Metazoa > Chordata > Amphibia > Anura > Eleutherodactylidae > Eleutherodactylus > Eleutherodactylus coqui. Next base: position 294,072,487 of record NC_089840.1, on the reverse strand, counting down.
TGTCCGCGGCCGGCAGGGGCAGCAGTGTGCAGTGTAGTAGTGTCCGCGGCCGGCAGGGGCAGCAGTGTGTGTGTGCGGTGTAGTAGTGTCCGCGGCCGGCAGGGGCAGCAGTGTGCAGTGTAGTAGTGTCGGCGGCCGGCAGGGGCAGCAGTGTGTGTGCGGTGTAGTAGTGTCCACGGCCGGCAGGGGCAGCAGTGTGTGTGCGGTGTAGTAGTGTCGGCGGCCGGCAGGGGCAGCAGTGTCTGTGCGGTGCAGTGGTGTCCGCGGCCGGCAGGGGCAGCAGTGTGTGTGCGGTGCAGTAGTGTCCGCAGCCGGCAGGGGCAGCAGTGTGCGGTGTAGTAGTGTCCGCGGCCGGCAGGGGCAGCAGTGTGTAGTGTAGTAGTGTCGGCAGCCGGCAGGGGCAGCAGTGTGCGGTGTAGTAGTGTCGGCGGCCGGCAGGGGCAGCAGTGTGTGTGCGGTGTAGTAGTGTCCGCGGCCGGCAGGGGCAGCAGTGTGCGGTGTAGTAGTGTCCGCGGCCGGCAGGGGCAGCAGTGTGTCCCCGGTGTCGTGTCTCCCCGGTGTGTAGTGTAGCCGTCTCCCCCGGTGTGTAGTGTTGTGTGTCCGTCGGGTTTGCACTCTGGAGCGGCGCCGGCAGAAGCTCTCGGATTTCTCCAGGTCTTCCCGGGAGAAGCTGCAGCAGAAGCGGGAGAAGATGTTCTCGAAGATCACGTCCATCCTGCAGCAGGCGGTGGAGGCGGTGAGTGAGCGGCGGCCGTGACTCCAGCCCGGGGCTCCGCCGAAGCCTCCGGGCAGCTAGGCCGCAGGCCGGGGACTCTCCTGAGGCGGGGCCCGGGATCAGAGCACGACTCCCGGCAGGAAGGGAGACGCCCAGGGGGCGACAATGAGGGATGATGTGGCCGGAACTGAAGTCAGCTGCTTCCTAGTCAGCGGCTGGAAACCGAGCAGAACACAATGAACAGCCGGGGGACATAACATAACGTACGGGTACACAACACCCCGAACACAACGAACAGCCGGGGGACATAACATAACGTACCGGCTCCACAACACCCCGAACAGAACGTACCGGCCGGGGGACATAACATAACGTACCGGCTCCACAACACCCCGAACACAACGTACCGGCCGGGGGACATAACATAATGTACCGGCTACACAACACCCCGAACAGAACGTACCGGCCGGGGGACATAACATGACATACCGACTCCACAACACCCCGAACACAACGTACCGGCCGGGGGACATAACATAATGTACCGGCTACACAACACCCCGAACAGAACGTACCGGCCGGGGGACATAACATAACGTACCGGCTCCACAACACCCCGAACACAACGTACCGGCCGGGGGACATAACATAACGTACCGGCTCCACAACACCCCGAACACAACGTACCGGCCGGGGGACATAACATAATGTACCGGCTACACAACACTCCGAACAGAACGTACCGGCCGGGGGACATAACATGACATACCGACTCCACAACACCCCGAACACAACGTACCGGCCGGGGGACATAACATAATGTACCGGCTACACAACACCCCGAACAGAACGTACCGGCCGGGGGACATAACATGACATACCGACTCCACAACACCCCGAACACAACGTACCGGCCGGGGGACATAACATAATGTACCGGCTACACAACACCCCGAACAGAACGTACCGGCCGGGGGACATAACATAACGTACCGGCTCCACAACACCCCGAACACAACGTACCGGCCGGGGGACATAACATAATGTACCGGCTACACAACACTCCGAACAGAACGTACCGGCCGGGGGACATAACATGACATACCGACTCCACAACACCCCGAACACAACGTACCGGCCGGGGGACATAACATAATGTACCGGCTACACAACACCCCGAACAGAACGTACCGGCCGGGGGACATAACATGACATACCGACTCCACAACACCCCGAACACAACGTACCGGCCGGGGGACATAACATAATGTACCGGCTACACAACACTCCGAACAGAACGTACCGGCCGGGGGACATAACATGACATACCGACTCCACAACACCCCGAACACAACGTACCGGCCGGGGGACATAACATAATGTACCGGCTACACAACACCCCGAACAGAACGTACCGGCCGGGGGACATAACATGACATACCGACTCCACAACACCCCGAACACAACGTACCGGCCGGTGGACATAACATAACGTACCTGCTCCACAACACCCCGAACACAACGTACCGGCTCCACAACACCCCGAACACAACGTACCGGCCGGTGGACATAACATAACGTACCTGCTCCACAACACCCCGAACACAACGTACCGGCCGGTGGACATAACATAACGTACCGGCTCCACAACACCCCGAACACAACGTACCGGCCGGGGGAGATAACACAACGTACCGGCTCCACAACACCCCGAACACAACGTACCGGCCGGGGGACATAACATAATGTACTGGCTCCACAACACCCCGAACACAACGTACCGGCCGGGGGACATAACATAATGTACCGGCTCCACAACACCCCGAACACAACGTACCGGCCGGGGGACATAACATAATGTACCGGCTCCACAACACCCCGAACATAACGTACCGGCCGGGGGACATAACATAACATAACGGCTCCACAACACCCCGAACACAACGTACCGGCCAGGGGACATAACATAACGTACTGGCTCCACAACACCCCGAACACAACGTACCGGCCGGGGGACATAACATAATGTACCGGCTCCACAACACCCCGAACATAACGTACCGGCCGGGGACATAACATAACATAACGGCTCCACAACACCCCGAACCCAACGAACCGGCAGGTGGACATAACATAATGTACCGGCTACACAACACCCCGAACACAACGTACCGGCCGTTGAACATAAAATAATGTACCTGCTCCACAACACCCCGAACACAACGTACCGGCCGGTGAACATAACATAATGTACCGGCTCCACAACACCCCGAACACAACGTACCGAGCGGTGGACATAACATAACGTACCGGCTCCACAACACCCCGAACACAACGTACCGGCCGGTGAACATAACATAACGTACCGGCTCCACAACACCCCGAACCCAACGTACCGGCCGGGGGACATAACATAATGTATCGGCTACACAAGACCCTGAAAACAACGTACCGGCCGGGGGACATAACATAATGTATCGGCTACACAACACCCCGAACACAACATACTGGCCGGTGAACATAACATTATGCACCGGCTCCACAACACCCCGAACACAACGTACCGGCTGGTGAACATAACATAATCTACCGGCTCCACAACACCCCGAACACAACGTACCGGCCGGGGGACATAACATAACGTACCGGCTCCACAACACCCCCAACACAACGTACCGGCCGGGGGACATAACATAATGTACCGACTCCACAACACCCCGAACCCAACGTACCGGCCAGGGGACATAACATAATGTACCGGCTCCACAACACCCCGAACACAACGTACCGGCCGGGGGACATAAAATAATGTACCGGCTCCACAACACTCCGAACACAACGTACCGGCCGGTGGACATAAAATAATGTACCGGCTCCACAACACCCCGAACCCAACGTACCGGCCGGTGAACATAACATAATCTACCGGCTCCACAACACCCCGAACACAACGTACCGGCTGGTGAACATAGCATGATGTACCGGCTACACAACACCCTGAACACAACGTACCGGCCGGGGGACATAACATAACGTACCGGCTCCACAACACCCTGAACACAACGTACCGGCCGGGGGACATAACATAACGTACCGGCTCCACACTACCCCGAACCCAACGTACCGGCCGGTGGACATAAAATAATGTACCGGCTACACAACACCCTGAAAACAACGTACCAGCCGGTGAACATAACATAATGTATCGGCTACACAACACCCTGAAAACAACGTACCAGCCGGTGAACATAACATAATGTATCGGCTACACAACACCCTGAAAACAACGTACCGGCCGGGGGACATAACATAACGTACCGGCTCCACAACACCCCGAACACAACGTACCGGCCGGAGGACATAACATAACGGCTCCACAACACCCCGAACCCAACGTACCGGCCGGTGGACATAACATAATGTACCGGCTACACAACACCCCGAACCCAACGTACCGGCCGGTGAACATAACATAACGTACCGGCTACACAACACCCTGAACACAACGTATCGGACGGGGGACATAACATAACGTACCAGGTCCACAACACCCCGAACCCAACGTACCGGCCGGTGGACATAACATAATGTACCGGCTCCACAACACCCCGAACAGAATGTACCGGCCGGTGGACATAACATAATGTACCGGCTCCACAACACTCCGAACACAACGTACCGGCCGGGGGACATAACATAACGTACCGGCTCCACAACACTCCGAACACAACGTACCGGCCGGTGGACATAACATAACGTACGGGTACACAACACCCCGAACAGAATGTACCGGTCGGTGGACATAACATAATGTACCGGCTCCACAACACTCCGAACACAACGTACCGGCCGGGGGACATAACATAACGTACCGGCTCCACAACACCCCGAACCCAACGTATCGGCTGGTGGACATAACATAATGTACTGGCTACACAACACCCCGAACACAACGTACCGGCCAGGGGACATAACATAATATACCGGATCCACAACACTCCGAACACAATGTACCGGCCGGTGAACATAACATAATGTACCGACTCCACAACACCCCGAACACAACGTACCGGCCGGTGAACATAACGTACCGGCTCCACAACACCCCGAACACAACGTACCGGCCGGAGGACATAACATAACGTACCAGGTCCACAACACCCCGAACCCAACGTACCGGCCGGGGGACATAACACAACGTACCGGCTCCACAACACCCCGAACACAACGTACCGGCCGGGGGACATAACACAACGTACCGGCTCCACAACACCCCGAACACAACGTACCGGCCGGGGGACATAACATAACGTATCGGCTCCACAACACCCCGAACACAAAGTACCGGCCGGGGAACATAACATAACGTACCGGCTCCACAACACCCCGAACACAACGTACCGGCCGGTGAACATAACATAACGTACCAGGTCCACAACACCCCGAACCCAACGTACCGGCCAGGGGACATAACATAATGTACTGGCTCCACAACACCCCGAACACAACAAACCGGCCGGTGAACATAACATAACATAACGGCTGCACAACACCCCGAACCCAACGTACCGAGCGGTGGACATAACATAATGTACCGGCTACACAACACCCCGAACACAACGTACCGGCCGTTGAACATAACATAATGTACCGGCTACACAACACCCCGAACACAACGTACCGGCCCGTGAACATAACATAACGTACCGGCTCCACAACACCCCGAACCCAACGTACCGGCCGGGGGACATAACAATGTACCGGCTCCACAACACCCCGAACCCAACGTACCGGCCGGGGGACATAACATAACGGCTCCACAACACCCCGAACACAACGTACCGGCCGGGGGACATAACATAATGTATCGGCTACACAAGACCCTGAAAACAACGTACCGGCCGGGGGACATAACATAATGTATCGGCTACACAACACCCCGAACACAACATACTGGCCGGTGAACATAACATTATGCACCAGCTACACAACACCCCAAACACAACGTATCGGCTGGTGAACATAGCATAATGTACCGGCTCCACAACACCCCGAACCCAACGTACCGGCCGGTGAACATAACATAATCTACCGGCTCCACAACACCCTGAACACAACGTACCGGCTGGTGAACATAGCATGATGTACCGGCTACACAACACCCTGAACACAACGTACCGGCCGGGGGACATAACATAACGTACCGGCTCCACAACACCCCGAACACAACGTACCGGCCGGGGGACATAACATAATGTATCGACTACACAACACCCCGAACACAACGTACCGGCCGGGGGACATAACATAATCTACCGGCTCCACAACACCCCGAACACAACGTACCGGCCGGTGAACATAACATAATCTACCGGCTCCACAACACCCCGAACACAACGTACCGGCTGGTGAACATAGCATAATGTACCGGCTCCACAACACCCCGAACCCAACGTACCTTCCGGTGGACATAAAATAATGTACCGGCTACACAACACCCCGAACACAACGTACCGGCCGGTGAACATAACATAATGTATCGGCTACACAACACCCTGAAAACAACGTACCGGACGGGGGACATAACATAACGTACCGGCTCCACAACACCCCGAACACAACGTACCGGCCGGAGGACATAACATAACGGCTCCACAACACCCCGAACCCAACGTACCGGCCGGAGGACATAACATAATGTACCGGCTACACAACACCCTGAACACAACGTACCGGCCGGAGGACATAACATAACGTACCAGGTCCACAACACCCCGAACCCAACGTACCGGCCGGTGGACATAACACAACGTACCGGCTCCACAACACCCCGAACAGAATGTACCGGCCGGTGGACATAACATAATGTACCGGCTCCACAACACTCCGAAAACAAAACGTACCGGCCGGGGGACATAACATAACGTACCGGCTCCACAACACTGCGAACACAACGTACCGGCCGGTGGACATAACATAATGTACCGGCTCCACAACACCCCGAACCCAACGTATCGGCTGGTGGACATAACATAATGTACCGGCTCCACAACACTCCGAACACAACGTACCGGCCGGGGGACATAACATAACGTACCGGCTCCACAACACTCCGAACACAACGTACCGGCCGGTGAACATAACATAATGTACTGGCTCCACAACACCCCAAACACAACGTATCGGCCAGGGGACATAACATAATGTACCGGCTCCACAACACCCCGAACACAACGTACCAGCCGGGGGACATAACATAACAACGTACCGGCTCCACAACACCCCGAACACAACGTACCGGCCGGTGAACATAACATAATGTACCGACTCCACAACACCCCGAACACAACGTACCAGCCGGGGGACATAACATAACAACGTACCGGCTCCACAACACCCCGAACACAACGTACCGGCCGGTGAACATAACATAATGTACCGACTCCACAACACCCCGAACACAACGTACCGGCCGGGGGACATAACATAATCTAACGGCTACACAACACCCCGAACACAACGTACCGGCTACACAACACCCCGAACACAACATACCGGTTCCACAACACCCTGAACGCAACATATCGGCCGGTGAACGGAACATAATGTATCGCCTACACAACACCCCGAACACAACATACCGGCCGGTGAACATAACATAATGTACCGGCTACACAACACCCCAAACACAACGTACCGGACGGGGGACATAACATAACGTACCAGCTCCACAACACCCCGAACACAACATACCGGCCGGAGGACATAACATAATGTACCGGCTACACAACACCCCGAACACAATGTACCGGCCGGTGAACATAACATAATGTACCGGCTACACAACACCCCGAACACAGCGTACCGGCCGGGGGACATAACATAACGTACCGGCTCCACAACACCCTGAACACAACGTACCGGCCGGGGGACATAACATAATGTACCGGCTCCACAACACCCCGAACATAATGTATCGGCTCCACAACACCGTACCGGCCGGTGAACATAACATAATCTACCGACTCCACAACACCCCGAGCACAACCTACCGGCCGGTGAACATACCATAATCTACCGGCTCCACAACACCCCGAACACAACGTACCGGCTACACAACACCCCGAACACAACGTACCGGCCGGTGAACATAACATGATGTACCGTCTACACTACACCCCGAACACAACGTACCAGCCGGGGGACATAACATAACAACGTACCGGCTCCACAACACCCCGAACACAACGTACCGGCCGGTGAACATAACATAATGTACCGACTCCACAACACCCCGAACACAACGTACTGGCCGGGGGACATAACATAATCTAACGGCTACACAACACCCCGAACACAACGTACCCGGTGCAAAATACTTTAATATACTATATAGAGGATCTGTAACACAACACACACGGGGCAAGACATAATATAATACAGCTGGTACGAGATACACAACATAATATACCCGCTATACACTACACAACACACCCGGTGCAAAATACTTTTAATATACTCTATAGAGGATATATAACACAACAAACCCAGCGCAAGATGCTAGAATATACTCTATAGAGGATATATAACACAACACACCTGGTGCGAGATACTATAATAGTGTATGAGTGTTGTATACTGTATGCAGCCCCACCCCACCTCCCAGCACAATGAAACATTGTATACAACACAAAACATTATAACAAGACAACCCCAATCAGAGGCTGGAATCGGCACATGTGACGGGGGCGGAGCTTCGCGATGACGCGTACAAGGGGGCGGAGCCAAAATGCTGGTGATGCCGAGACGAGCCGAATGGAGAAGATAGATCTGCGCAAGCGCGTCTAAAAAAGCAAGAAGACACCGAAGTTAGACGGAGCCATGGCAACGGGGACGCCAGCAACGGAGCAGGTAAGTGAATAACTTCTGTATGGCTCATATTTAGTGCACGATGTATATTACAAAGTGCATTAATATGGCCATACAGAAGTGCTTAACCCCACTTGCTTTCGCGAGACAACCCCTTTAAGTAAATACTATAATGTACTGCAATATAACACTGTATACAATACTATAATATACTGCAATATAACACTTTAGGTAAATACTATAATATACTGCAATATAACACTTTAGGTAAATACTATAATATACTGCAATATAACACTTTAGGTAAATACTATAATATACTACAATATAACACTTTAGGTAAATACTATAATATACTACAATATAACACTTTAGGTAAATACTATAATATACTGCAATATAACACTTTATGAAATACTATAATATACTGCAATATAACACTTTAGGTAAATACTATAATATACTGCAATATAACACTTTATGAAATACTATAATATACTGCAATATAACACTTTAGGTAAATACTATAATATACTGCAATATAACACTATGAAATACTATAATATACTGCAATATAACACTTTAGGTAAATACTATAATATACTGCAATATAACACTTTATGAAATACTATAATATACTGCAATATAACACTTTAGGTAAATACTATAATATACTGCAATATAACACTATGAAATACTATAATATACTGCAATATAACACTGTATACAATACTATAATGTACTGCAATATAACACTTTAGGTAAATACTATAATATACTGCAATATAACACTTTAGGTAAATACTATAATGTACTGCAATATAACACTTTATGAAATACTATAATATACTGCAATATAACACTTTAGGTAAATACTATAATATACTGCAATATAACACTTTAGGTAAATACTATAATATACTGCAATATAACACTTTATGAAATACTATAATATACTGCAATATAACACTTTATGAAATACTATAATATACTGCAATATAACACTTTAGGTAAATACTATAATATACTGCAATATAACACTTTATGAAATACTATAATATACTGCAATATAACACTTTAGGTAAATACTATAATATACTACAATATAACACTTTATGAAATACTATAATATACTGCAATATAACACTTTATGAAATACTATAATATACTGCAATATAACACTTTAGGTAAATACTATAATATACTGCAATATAACACTTTATGAAATACTATAATATACTGCAATATAACACTTTAGGTAAATACTATAATATACTGCAATATAACACTTTATGAAATACTATAATATACTGCAATATAACACTTTATGAAATACTATAATATACTGCAATATAACACTTTATGAAATACTATAATATACTGCAATATAACACTTTTTGAAATACTATAATATACTGCAATATAACTGTATACAATACTATAATATACTGCAATATAACACTATGAAATACTATAATATACTGCAATATAACACTTTAGGTAAATACTATAATATACTGCAATATAACACTATGAAATACTATAATGTACTGCAATATAACACTTTAGGTAAATACTATAATGTACTGCAATATAACAGTTTATGAAATACTATAATATACTGCAATATAACACTTTAGGTAAATACTATAATATACTGCAATATAACACTTTAGGTAAATACTATAATATACTGCAATATAACACTTTAGGTAAATACTATAATGTACTGCAATATAACACTGAAATACTATAATGTACTGTAATATAACACTTTATAAAATACTATAATGTACTGCAATATAACACTATACAATACTATAATGTACTGCAATATAACACTTTATAAAATACTATAATGTACTGCAATATAACACTATACAATACTATAATGTACTGCAATATAACACTATACAATACTATAATGTACTGCAATATAGCACTTTATAAAATACTATAATGTACTGCAATATAACACTTTATAAAATACTATAATGTACTGCAATATAACACTTTATAAAATACTATAATGTACTGCAATATAACACTATACAATACTATAATGTACTGCAATATAACACTTTATAAAATACTATAATGTACTGCAATATAACACTATACAATACTATAATATACTGCAATATAACACTTTATAAAATACTATAATATACTGCAATATAACACTTTAGGTAAATACTATAATATACTGCAATATAACACTTTAGGTAAATACTATAATATACTGCAATATAACACTTTAGGTAAATACTATAATATACTGCAATATAACACTTTAGGTAAATACTATAATATACTGCAATATAACACTTTAGGTAAATACTATAATATACTGCAATATAACACTTTAGGTAAATACTATAATGTACTGCAATATAACACTTTAGGTAAATACTATAATATACTGCAATATAACACTTTAGGTAAATACTATAATATACTGCAATATAACACTTTAGGTAAATACTATAATGTACTGCAATATAACACTTTAGGTAAATACTATAATATACTGCAATATAACACTTTAGGTAAATACTATAATATACTGCAATATAACACTTTATGAAATACTATAATGTACTGCAATATAACACTTTAGGTAAATACTATAATATACTGCAATATAACACTATGAAATACTATAATGTACTGCAATATAACACTTTAGGTAAATACTATAATGTACTGCAATATTACACTTTAGGTAAATACTATAATGTACTGCAATATAACACTTTAGGTAAATACTATAATGTACTTCAATATAACAGTTTATAAAATACTATAATGTGCTGCAATATAACACTGTACATGACAATTTGGTATACTGTAATATAGCACTATATAGAAGATTATATTCTAGACTACAATACAATATGTTATACAATATAATATACCGCAGTATAGCACCATATACTATATAATATACAGCAAACAGTGTTCTGCTGCATTATAATATACCACACTATACTAGACCATATACAAGATAGTATAATATACCATAATGTAATATGACAGACATAAGATGATGTAATATTATATACTAGAGATGTATATATACCACTATATCTCATGACAGCGGTGCGGGTTGGGGGGATATTATATGGTATATACTATATATGATGTGATATACCAGGCTATAATCAGTCAGTTCTCGATGTTGATGTGTTGGAAGCAGGATGGCCTCCTGGTGTTCTGTGTGATGTTGGATTAGAGGGTGATCGCTCGTATCCGTCACTGATCGTTGTTTCGCTCCTTTTCTTCAGTTGGCTCCTTCTCTGCCGTTACAAGAAGACTTTGTGTATCACTGGAAAGCCATCACCCATTATTACATAGAGACGTCTGGTAAGTGTTGGGGTCTTCGGGGGTGAATGTTCCTCCTTACAGTTCCTTGCACTTTGCAGTTGTTGTCTCTGCTGCTCCTATTCTCTCATCTGGACCGTATATCCAATAGTGAAGGTTTTTCTATGGGATGCCGGTATCGCACAGGATATATATCCACCGGACACGGTGCCTCCTCTTATGTTGGGACAGTGGAGATTATTTTACAGGTTTTGGTATCACACAGGATATATATCCACCATACACGGTGCCTCCTCTCATGGTGGGACAGTGGAGATTATTGTACAGGTTTTGGTATCACACAGGATATATATCCACCATACTCGGTGCCTCCTCTTATGGTGGGACAGTGGAGGTTATTCTACGGGGTGCTGGTATCGCACAGGATATATATCCACTGTACATGGAGCCTCCTCTTATGGTGGGACAGTGGATGTTATTGTATGTGTGCCGGTATCACACAGGATATAGATCTACCATACACGGTGCCTCCTCTTATGGTGGGACAGTGGAGGTTATTGTACGGGTGCCGGTATATCGCAGGATATATATCCACCGTACATGGTGTCTCCTCTTATGGTGGGACAGTGGATGTTATTGTACGTGTGCCGGTATCACACAGGATATATATCCACCATACACGGTGCCTCCTCTTATGGTGGGACAGTGGAGGTTATTGTACGGGTGCTGGTATATCTCAGGATATACATCCACCGTACACGGTGCCTCCTCTTATGGTGGGACAGTGGAGGTTATTGTAGGGTGCCGGTATATCTCCAGATATGTATCCACCGTATGTGGTGCCTCCTCTTATGGTGGGATAGTGGAGGTTATTGTATAGGTTCCGGTATCACACAGGATATATATCCACCGTATGTGGTGCCTCCTGTTATGGTGGGACAGTGGAGGTTATTGTATAGGTTCCGGTATCACACAGGATATATATCCACCGTATGTGGTGCCTCCTGTTATGGTGGGACAGTGGAGGTTATTGTATAGGTTCCGGTATCACACAGGATATATATCCACCGTATGTGGTGCCGCCTCTTATGGTGGGACAGTGGAGGTTATTGTATAGGCGCCGGAATCACACAGGACATACATCCACCGGACATGGTGCCTCCTCTTATGGAGGTTATTCTACGGGGTGCCGGTATCGTATCGCACAGGATATATATCCACCGTATGCGGTGACTCTTCTTATGGTGGGACAGTGGAGGTTATTGTATAGGTTCCGGTATCACACAGGATATATATCCACCATATGCGGTGACTCTTCTTATGGTGGGATAGTGGAGGTTATTGTATAGGCGCCGGAATCACACAGGACATACATCCACCGGACACGGTGCCTCCTCTTATGGTGGGACAGTGAAGGTTATTCTACGGGTGCTGGGATCCCCCTGATTGGCCACTGTGTAATACCACATGACCCCAGCAGTGGCCCCTTTGTGATTGTTGCTCCGCTGCACCCTTCTCTGAGTCTCATTAAAGGGGTTTTCCAGGGAGAATACTACTGATGGCCCATTCTTAGGATGGGCCATCGATAGTTGATCGGCTGAGATCCGTCACTCGGGCCCCTGACCAATCAGCTGAGCGGGCGCATGCTGTCAGTGCCGTAAATACACGGAGGTTGGCACGGAAGCAGGGGAAGCCTCCACACCAACCTCTGTGCTGTTACAAGCGCCGGCCACTACACAGAGGGCAGTGTGGAGACCTCTGCTGCGTCCGCGCCGACCTCTGCGTATTCACGGCACTGATCATTGTCTATGGAGATCTGAGCGTCATTTGTAAAGCATTCTGTGCAAAAAGAAAGTAAAACCTCAATAAACCCGAGTCGTATCCGAAGACTCATTCCCGAATACCATCCCTACGTGACACCAGTGCCACGTGTCATTTGTACATGCGCTCTATATAAGGAGCCCTCTATATGCACCAGTGCCACGTGTCATTTGTACATGCGCTCTATAGAAGGAGCCATCTATATACACCAGTGCCACGTGTCATTTGTACATACGCTCTATATAAGGAGCCCTCTATATGCACCAGTGCCACGTGTCATTTGTACATGCGCTCTATATAAGGAGCCATCTATATGCACCAGTGCCACGTGTCATTTGTACATGCGCTCTATATAAGGAGCCATCTATATGCACCAGTGCCACGTGTCATTTGTACATGCGCTCTATAGAAGGAGCCATCTATATGTACCAGTGCCACGTGTCTTTGTACATGCGCTCTATGTAAGGAGCCATCTATATACACCAGTGCCACGTGTCATTTGTACATACGCTCTATATAAGGAGCCATCTATATGCACCAGTGCCACGTGTCATTTGTACATGCGCTCTATATAAGGAGCCATCTATATGCACCAGTGCCACGTGTCATTTGTACATGCGCTCTATATAAGGAGCCATCTATATGTACCAGTGCCACGTGTCATTTGTACATGCGCTCTATAGAAGGAGCCATCTATATACACCAGTGCCACGTGTCATTTGTACATGCGCTCTATATAAGGAGCCATCTATATGTACCAGTGCCACGTGTCTTTGTACATGCGCTCTATGTAAGGAGCCATCTATATACACCAGTGCCACGTGTCATTTGTACATGCGCTCTATATAAGGAGCCATCTATATGCACCAGTGCCACGTGTCATTTGTACATGCGCTCTATATAAGGAGCCATCTATATGCACCAGTGCCACGTGTCATTTGTACATGCGCTCTATATAAGGAGCCATCTATATGTACCAGTGCCACGTGTCATTTGTACATGCGCTCTATAGAAGGAGCCATCTATATACACCAGTGCCACGTGTCATTTGTACATACGCTCTATATAAGGAGCCATCTATATGCACCAGTGCCACGTGTCATTTGTACATGCGCTCTATATAAGGAGCCATCTATATGCACCAGTGCCACGTGTCATTTGTACATGCGCTCTATATAAGGAGCCATCTATATGCACCAGTGCCACGTGTCATTTGTACATGCGCTCTATATAAGGAGCCATCAATACGTAACCCCAAGTCGGGGCTCATATGGTGCTTTCTATTTTGGATCTACACTCTAAGAATATTGGTGTATGAGATTTGGATACATCGATATCTGCTCCACCGGGCCGATGTAGGATATGGCTCTGTCTGTATCTATAGTCACCACAAGTATTTGCTGATATTGGACCGTATCCATCTCCTTTTGGGGTACAGTACCCCCGGCACATCCACCGCCGTCTATGTGCGCCTGTTCTTGTACACACGTTATTTCCCCTGGGACCCACCTCTTTTTGTCCCTTTGTGCCCCATATTAGCATTTTTTAAGCGTTATACAAATAAAATCGTTATTTTAAATTTAGCCTAAACTGTGAAGGACGTTTCGGGCACATGGACTGTATTGTAAAACTTTATTAATAGTTTAATGATGGCGGGGAGAGAAAACGCATCAATTCTGCCGTAGATTTTTGTGGTTTTTCTTCATAGCGTTAATCATGCAGCATAAATGACACAACACATTTTTTTCTGCAGGTCGGTGCGATTACAGCGATACCAACAAATTGTTTCCCACTTTTCCACAATAAACCCTTTTTCGGAAATTATTTTTTTCCCGTAAATCGCTGCATTCAAAGTCCTATAACTTTATTATTTTACAACGGACGGAGCTCCGTGAGGGCTTATTTTTGTGAGACGAGCTGTAGATTTAATTAGTACCATTTGGGGGTACATCCAGCTTTTTTGATCACTTTTATTGCGTTTTGCGTGACTTTTTTGCGTAAGCATTTTGCTTCAGTGTTTTGCGCTTCGTTACGGATACAACGATACCAAATATGTGAGATTTTAAGTGATAAAAAATATATATTCTAATATAGGAAAAGCACAAAAAAAAAGGAGTAGTTTTACATTTTTTTTACTTTTCATGTCCCTGTGCTGGACTTGTACAATCACACTTATGGTCGCTATGATAAGTCATTGCAGGACTTCTGTCCTGAATGCCTGATTACTTGGTATAGCGATCATAGGCAATGGCAATGCAGGACACCTGTATCTGGCGTCCTTTTGCCATTGCAACCCGTCGGGTTGTCCGCGATTTCGTCGCGAAAGTCCGATGACGTCACAGAGGGAGCGCACTCCCTCTGTGAACCCTTTACATGCTGCAATCTACATAGATCGCAGCAGGGAAGGGGTGAACAGCGGGGGGTTGCGGCTCCGATGCACCCCCGCTGTTGCAGCTTGAGGCCGGCTATCGCTGACAGCCGGCTCCTGCTGCCAAATAGCGCGGGATCTCTCCTGATCTCGCGCTATCCACAGGCCGTAAGTGTACGCCCTGTTGCGGTAAGTACCCCTCTGCCAAGATGTACATTTACGTCCTGTGGTGGGAAGGGGTTAAAGAGCATTTAGTAAAACCCGCTGTCGTTCCGACCGTTTCTCAGTCTCCTAGTAATCGTCGTGTAGATTTTGGCGCATTGTTTTTTGGCAAGTAGCGAGGAATGACTCTTTGTATTCTGTACTTCTGTCTCCCCCACATCAGATGACAAGGCTCCGGTCACCGACACCAACATCCCGTCCCACCTGGAGCAGATGCTGGAGATCCTCATACAAGAAGAGAGCGAGCGAGAGTCTGGAGAGACGGGGCCCTGCATGGAGTACCTGCTGCACCACAAGGTCCTGGAGACGCTCTACACGCTGGGGAAGGCAGACGTGAGTGTTAGAGTATTGTGAGCCGGATTATTGGATATTCCAGACCGTCAGATTTGTCTCACTCCTATCTCGCACAGAACGTGGACTTCTCTGTTTAGCCCCTTAACCCCTTAGTGACCGAGCTTTTTTTTTCCTCTTTCATTTCTCCATTTTTGCTTTTTTAGCTTCCCTTTGTTTTTTGCGGGATGTTGTATTTTTCTGTGATACTATATAATCTACTTTAAAAAAAAACTTTAAAAAAATCCTATGTGGAGAGAAATGGTAAAAAAAAATGGAAATTCCGCCACATTTTCGTGCGCCTTGTTTCTATGGCGCACAAACTGCAACAAAGATGACATAACTTTATTCTACGGGTCGGTACGATTACTGCGATACCAAACTTGGAGTTTTTTCTTTTTTTGCTGTAACTCTAGTATTTATTTTTTTTTAAACATATTTATTTTTTTAAAATTATTTTCTGCCGCCATCTTCTGCGCACAATAATTTTTTTATTTTTCCATCGACATAATGTGCGCGGGCTCATTTTTTGGCGGGACGGCTTTTTGATTGCTTTTTATTGCATTAGTTCTTACAGACATGATGACTAAAAAAAAGCGCATTTCTGGGGTTCTTCTTTTTTTTTCTGACGACGTTCACCGTGCGGGGTAAACAATGTGTTACTTTGATAGTTCAGACTTTTGTGGATGAAGCGATACCAAATATGTATTTTTGTTTTTTAATTTAGCTTTTATTATAAATATGGCAAGAGAGTTTTAGTCCCCAGAGGGGACCACAACCAGCGATGCTTTGATCGCTCCCGCAGTATGATGTAATGCCATAGCGTTGCATCATACTGCCCGGCAGCCACGATGTATGGAGGGAGACTGCACTGCGTTCTCCATTCCTACATGTCCTGCAGCTACAGGACATAACACGGTAGGCCGGTCACTAAGGGGGTTATGCTTTGATCGCTCCTGCAGTATATATATATTCTCCCTTGTAAGTCAATAGGTGATGGTCATAGCTCAACCTCCCCTCCCTGCATGTTTACAACACTCTACCATAGAAGTCTGTAGATGATGGTCAAAGCTCACCTCCTCCCCTCTCTTGTACAGGTCACAGCGCTGTCCCACAGAAATCAATGGGTCCCCTCAGATCCATTGTGTCTGTGGCCCCATGAGGCTGCTGTAAAGCATGTTTCTGAATGCTGTTAACTGCAGCTCAGGCAGGATGGCCGCCCCCGATAGTCACGTATAGACAATGGAAATAGAAAATCTGCAATTAGAAAAATGGAAAATGTTATAAACCGGATAGTAAAACTGGTACTTTCCCTTTAAGATTTCTGCAGCATACCCCGCTGATTCCTCCTCATGAATATTAATGAGCTGATTGTGTAGCAGGTTTTGTTTTGTGTCTCCCCAGTGTCCTCCAGGCATGAAGCAGCAGGTGCTCCTGTTCTACACAAAGCTTCTAGGAAGGATTAAGCAGCCTCTGCTCCCCCATATCAATGTGCACCGCCCCGTGCAGGTAAGCAGCGCCACACCCTGGTCACACGGAGCGTTCTCTGTGCATCTGCTGGTTTGTAGCTGCAGGTCCGTCTCCTTTCCAGTTCATTAGATACCGTCCTTAAAGGAGCAGCTTACTGTGAATAAAGCGTAATCGATGTGTAAAAGGAAGAGTCCTACAACTGTCTTGTACCCTTTGTATATAGATTCCTCTCTTGTTTCAAGATCTCTGCTTGCTGCCAGTGATTGGAAACATCAACCCATGACAATAAGAGATTTAGTAGCTGAGGCTGAGCACAGGAGAGCAGCATACAGTTACAAATAACATGTAGTCACTGAGCCAAACATGGAAATTCTCATTATTTGCCTTTTCTCGTCCGTTGCATTGGGGGACACAGACTAGGACCGTGACTACAGCTACTGCCACTAGGAGGCAGACACTAAGCATAAAAAAGTTTTAGCTCCTCCCACCGGCTCCTGCAGGCATCAAGGTAAGCAGTTTTAGCTTATTGTCCCTAGGAGGCAGACCTCTTCTTTCATCGGTCTTCAGTCTTCCTGACTCTGGGACTACAGGGTTGGCATCAGACTCTCCCTGTTTACCCCATCGAGACGGGTGAACAGATTGGCTTTAACCTCTCTGTTGCCTGCCAGACCTCAGAACACAAGAAGGCACGGCCAACGTTAGCTTGGCCCTGACCTGGCAGCCATAGTAGCCCCCACATTGAAGCATTTCCTTCCTTTACAAAGGTAGGTGAGTATTGGGGGCACGCACATGTGGATACTGGGAGCTATATCCCCTGGGGCGGATAGGTAAGTATTTCTCTGCTGGGGTAAGTATCCCTACTTTTTTCCCCTCTCTCCTTCTATTCGTCACTACCACCCCCTCTGTTCGGGCCATCACCCCCTTCCTCCAGCTACTTGCCAACCTTTACCCCTCCTGCGGTCCCCAGCAAACTCCCCCTCCATTACCTGCGGGGCTTATTCAAAGCTCTCTTCCAGTTGCTGAGGTTAACCTTAGAGTCTCATGCGGACTCTGACCTGGATGAAGTGTAAGCCTCCAAGATCCTCCCTGGTTGATAGCCTGATAGTGGCGGTGAAGGACCAGCCACCAACTGCACCCATGGAAGCAATTTCTTTCAGGCACCCGAAATGTTCCCCTAAAGTTCTCTCTTCCTATACGGGGTTCAAAGAAGTTTTAGCCAGCGATCGGAGCCTTCCCAACAAACGCTTCACCAAGCCAAATCGTTTGGATATCCTATATCCCTTTCCATAGGATTTGGTGAGGAAGTGATCGTCTTCTCCAGTAGCGGACCCTCAGTGTCCTGTTTGTGAAAACATCCTGCCCATGGCTGATGCTTCGTCCCTTAAGGATGTTTGGGTCAAAAAATTAGAATCCCTCGCTAAAGCTTCCTTTGAAGCAGTGTATTCAGCACTTTAGCCTGTTTTACCTCTATGTTGGTAGGTAGGGCCATTACTGAATGGGTAAGCGGCTACTTCAACACTCTTTTTTTCTGGCTATCAAGAAAAATTAGCAGCCATTGCTGAACAGATAAGCTTCTCCGCCTGTCCTGTCTGTGAAGCCTCAGTAGATAAGGCCAGACTATTGGCTCTCGCCTCACTAGCTGTGGTAACCTCTCGCTGAACACTATGGCTGCAAACCTCGGCCGCAGATGCCGCCTCTTAAGTGTCCACTAACACGTCTTTAGCATCTTCCACAGAACAAGTCCAGCCATGCGAGATCTGTACAGAAGAAACTGCCTCCGTTTCATTCCTTTCATCGCTCCAGGTTCTTGGACAACAAGAAATCCTTGCAGGGTCAAAATGGAAGGCCCTCTTTTAAACCATGTCCTTCCTGGTGTCTCTGACCACAATCCTCCAAGTCCACTTACACAAAATCTGACGTCTTCAGATCCAGAATCCCAGCGTCTCCTTCACAGGCCACTGATTTGGCTCAGGTGATGTAGACTCTGTCCGCTCAGGAGGTTCTAAACAAATCTTTTCGTGCTACCCAAAAAGGATGACCCTATCAGACCCGTTCTGGACCTGAAGAAGTTGAATCACTTTGTCAAAATCCAACACTTCCACATGGAATTGTTGAGGTCCGTCATTGCGTCCGTGGAACCAGGGGGTGTTTTGTCTTCCACAGACAACAAGGACGCCTGT
Source organism: Eleutherodactylus coqui (assembly GCF_035609145.1). NCBI lineage: Eukaryota > Metazoa > Chordata > Amphibia > Anura > Eleutherodactylidae > Eleutherodactylus > Eleutherodactylus coqui. The sequence continues at coordinate 294,052,188 of NC_089840.1, read as the reverse complement.
TTTCATGTTCCCGTATGTCGAGCGCACCAGCGATTCTTCTGTTTTGCCATCCGCTTGGATCATTACCAATTGATGCCTGCCATCTGGGTTGGCTACAGTCCCCGAGTCTTAATGATTCTGCCTTCTGTGATGGCTCTCCTCCACTCCAAGGGGATAGTGGCCATTCCCTACCTCAATAACATTTTGGTGAACGCTCCAACTCAGTTGCACAATCTGAACAGTCTCCGCATCACTCTGGACACTCTGTCCCTGTTCGGGTGGATCATCAACCATTCCAAGTGTTGCCTCCCGCCATCTCAACATCTGGTCTCTCATTCCACCTGACACATGTTCGGGTCCTGTTCTCCTTCATTCAAAGGTGCGTTCCCTGCAAACCCAGTCTCCGATGTCCATTCGCCATTTCATGAGAGTACTGGGACTGATGGTCTCATGCTTTGGGCAGTATCACGCACGGCCCATCCAGTGGGCCATTCTCTTCCGGTGGGGCAAATCAGTGAACTCTTTCGATTGGAATATCCGACTACTTTGACGGCTTCAACGCGCTCTTCTCTGGTGACAATGTGATTCTTTCTAATTTTGCACTGGCAGGTTCTCACAACGGACACCAGCCTACTCGGCATGCTACCGAAACTCACTGCAAACCAACAATGTAAATGCTATTGTGTACATAAATCACCGAGGCGGCACCCACAGCTCAGCGGTCATGGAAGAAGCAGTGAAGATCCTGGCGTGGGCTGAAGATCACTTTCCACCGCTCTTGGCTTCTCACATACAGAGTGTGGACAGATGGATAGCTGACTTTCTGAGCAGAAAAACAGTCGACCCGGAAGAATAAGCATTACATTGGGATGTGTTTCAGGTGCTTCATCAGATGGGAGGTCATCCGGATAGCAACCTGATAGCATCCAGATTCAACTATAAACTCCCACTTTACATGTCCAGATCTCAGGATCTCGGGCTCAAACAGTGTGAATGCCCTATTAATTCCTTGGGCCGAATTCCAGTACCCATATATCTTTCCTCCTTCTCATACCTTGACCTCTCAAGAATATCAAGATGGGGGACCTGCGGGTAATTCTCATTGCACCTGTCTGGCCTGGTAGCGTGTGGTATGTGGGCCTCGTTGACACGCCGTGGCTCCTTCCTCTTTGAGAGAAAATCTTCTACAAGGACCCCTCTTCCACCTGAGTTTTGCACTCTCCGTTTAACAACATGGCGGTTGAACCTGCAGTCCTGAGAAGTCCCGGGGTTTATCGAACCCGTCATTCAAACTATGATGAAAACTGGGAAGCCCTCCTCTACCCGAGTTTCCTGTTTAGACGGTCTTCCTTTAGTGCAAACAACGTGACTTTCGTCCTTTGCATTTTTGACTATCTCGCCTTCTGTCTTTCTTCCAAGAAGGGTTGGACTTGGACTGGGCCTTAGTTCCCTGAAGGCTCAGATATCTGCATTGTCCATTTTTTGGCCTCAACGTACCTTTCTTTGGGCTCACGCTGCTCTTCCATGCCGTTCTCCTGTCTCTCCTTAGGACCTTAATCTGCTACTGGATGCGCTACATGTTCACCGCTTCAAGCTGCTGCGCAACATCCCGGCTCGTCTTTTGTCCTGCAAGTTATCCATTTTATTAGCGATCACTTCCATCCGCAAGGTTTCTGAGCTTGCTGCCATGTTGTTCATACCTCCGTTCACTATCTTCCATCAGGACGAGATGGTCCTATGTCCCGTGCCTTCCTCGGTATCTTAGGTGGTGTCCGCCTTCCACATCAATGAGGATACCACTTTGCCTTCCTTTTGTCCCTGCGCCACTCATCTGAGGGAATCCGATCTCCATAAATTGGACTTGGTTCGAGCCTTGAGGATATGCCTCTTCCAAACGTCTTCTTTCAGACGATCTGATTCTCTTTTTGTGATACTATATGGCCCAAGATGTAGCTTAGCAGCTTCCAAGTTCTTTATATCACATTGGATCAGGTCTGCAGGGGTGGTCTATCATGCCAAGGACAAGGAGCCTCCCTTCCGTGTTACTGCACACTCTACTCGGGCAGTGGGTGCCACTTGGGCACTCCACAACGGCATCTCCGCTCTTCAAGGGCTTCTCCACACACCATATCTAAATTCTATAGGGTGCGCACTTATGCATCTGCTGACGCCCCTCTCGGTCTAGGAGTCTTGCAGATGGCCATGAACTGACCGCATGTATTTGAATCTACTCTTCCTGCCCCTACAGGACCGCTCCGAACCGTCCAATGGTCTTAGCTGTCCCCCAACGCAACGGACAAGAAAATAAGAATTTTGTAGGAGGAGTATAGCTGGTAGGCATTTTTTACTTAGTGTTGCCTCCTAGTGGCAGTAGCTATACCTCATGGTCCTAGGCTGTGTCCCGCAATGAGCGAGATGAGAAAGATGTAACGGTAAGTACATAAATCTAAATTTTTATATTATTTGGTCTTCTCAACAGAAACTTATCCGGCTGTGCGGAGAAGTGCTGGCGAATCCGACAGAGAATGAAGAGATCCAGTTCTTATGCATTGTGTGTGCCAAGCTGAAACAAGATCCTTATCTTGTCAACTTCTTTCTAGAGGTAAGTCCCGGAGTGGAGGCAATGTCCGGCGGAGAGACGTCTGTTATCTGGGGCTGCCCTTCACTTTAAAGTGTCCTCCTCATCATAAGCATTAACCCTTCCAGACATGCGCCATATATGTACAGCATACATCGGGTGTCATTGTTAAGAGTAGGCTTAGGAGCCAAGCCCACTCCATACATGGTGGGTGCCGGCCATTTTTAACAGTCAACATCCTGTGGATAAGGGATAACTTGTAATTTTGGTACAAGCACTTTAAATTTTCTATGTGGGTTAAAAGTAAATGTTAACAAAAGTGAAAGATTTTTTTGTTATTACTACAAAAAAAAGTATTCAAAGTTCAAATATCATCATTTCCCAGTCTTTTTTTTTTTTTTTTTTTTAAACAAAGAAAATTTAAAAAACTATATAAATTTGGTATCGCTATAATCATACTGACACACACATACATACATACATACATACACACACACACACACACACACACACACACACACACACACACAGTGCTAAGGCGCTATTGCGGTTTTTTTTTCTTTCCAGTTACTACACAAAAAACAAGCCCTCCTAAAGCTATGTCAATGGAAAAATTTAAAATAATGGCTCTTGAAGGACAGGGACGAAAAAAAAAAGAAGAAAAATCTTTAGTCCTGAAAGGGGTTAAAAGTTTTCTAATACCTTATGTGGTTTGTTAACTTGAGCCCTGAAAAACACATAAAAACAAGCCCTCATGTAGTTATGTTGCCAGAAAACTGTTTGGAGCAGTAGTGCACATGCAAAGCCAAGACGGGCCAGGCCCTCAAAGGGTTAACATAAACTCCTTAATAGTATAAGGCGCTCCCCTGTATATTTCTCTGTGTGCCGATGACAGATCTGTTTCTGCTCTCTGAATTTTTGCTTTTTTGTCTTTTTCTAGAACAAAATGAAGCCCCCTGAGGGCGCTGGATCCTCCAACAACCTTGGGGCGGTTGCTGGGAGCAGCACAGAGGAGGTTGTAGCTAATGACACGGGGCAGGCTCAGCCTCCCGGGGCAGGTAGCAGTGTGGCCGATGGGGCAGTACATGTCAGCCCTGCCCCCGCAGACACGCTGCAAGCCTGCGCTGCCCCCGAGTCGTCCCCCAACCATATCCTGCAAGACTACAATCTGGTCAACTCCTTATTAAACCTGACAAAGAGCCCGGTGAGTGCGTCAGTGATATCTGCGGGTCCGGCCACGCTTCATATGTGACAGAATCCAGTATATGACCTGATGTAATCTCTTCCAGGATGGCCGGATAGCTGTCAAAGCTTGTGAAGGGTTAATGTTGCTGGTGAGCCTGCCAGAGCCGGCGGCTGCCAAGTGCCTTACGCAGAACACCACCCTGTGCGGGCTGCTGACTGACCGGCTGACCTCCCTCTACCAGGCTCTTCCACAGTCCATCGACCCTCTGGACATTGAAACCGTAGAGGGGATTAACTGGGGGTAACTACAGCCTGATATAAAGTTGTTGTTTTTTTATTGGAAAGTTTTTTTTTTGTTTTTGTTTTTTTTTTTTAAATGTTTATTTAGGAAAGAAAAAACATCTCTGTCATCGCATCAAAAAAAAAAAAAGTTATTGCCGTGTCCATAAAATGTCCGGTTTATTAAAATAGTATTAAAATAACCGCCATCGGGAAAACCAATGCACGTTACCAGAATGGCGCTGTTCTGGTCAATTTATCTCCAAGATAAAAATTTGAATTAAAAACAACCAAAAAGTTGTGCGTTTCTCAAAACTGTACCAATAAAAACTGCAGGTCACCTCGCAAAAAAATGAGCCCGCCCACAACGGAAAAATAAAAGTTATGTAGGTCAAACATGGCCGCAGCTTTTATTTTTTATTTTTTTTATATAGAGATATTAAATAGTACAACATAAAAAATATTTAAACTTTGTATCACCGTAATCGTACCGACCCATTGAATAGACAATGTGTTTACTGCACCGCGAACAAACACCCCTAAAATAAATTGTTTACGTTTTTCAATTTATTATATGGTACCATTTGAAAAAAACAAGCCGTCACGGGGCCAGAAAAATACAAAAAAGTTATAATTTTTTTGAAAGTGGGGAGGAAGAATGAAAACGAAAAAGTGCTGCAGCACAAAGGGGTTACAGCGGACCTTCTTATAGAAAGGTTTGAGGTTTGGTGACTTGACATTGTTTCATTTTGTTTGTTCCGCAGCTTTTATCTGTTTCTGGACGCTCTCTATGGGCAGTAAGGCAGATGCATGTGTCCGCGGTGATAGACTGACTTCTCCCTGTTGTTTCTCTGCAGACTGGATTCATACAATGTTAAGGAGGACGCCTCGGCCTTCCCTGGGAAAAGGGCTCTGATCTCCTTCCTGTCCTGGTTTGATTATTGTGACCAGCTCATTAAGGAAGCGCACAGGGTGAGTGCTCGGTGTTCCCCGCACTGCTGTGGTGATCTAGGTGTGTCCTAGGAGCAGGAATAACAAGTTATGTCCCTTGGAAGCCGGAGACGAAAATGAAACACTGAAAAATCTCTAAAGTGGTTCAGTTACACGAGAAGTAATTCCCAATACGTCTCTAACGTTTAATAAGATGGCCATTACACGGCGGATTAGGCTATATATGTCTGTGTGACTGTAATATAACGTGTTTGTTTCTCTGAAGATGGCGGCCACCACTATGGCTCGGTCGGTGCGGGAGAGGTTCCTGGTTACTGTGTTGGAGCCACAGCTCATGCAGACGTAAGTTGGATAAAAGCAGAGAATGTATTGTCTCTACTTGGTGGAAGGTTTATTGGACGCCTCGTTCTTGTCATGTTTTCTCATCTCCCCGTCGTCTCTTTCACTATCTCAGGTCGGAGATTGGGATCCTGACGGCCACCTCCCTTCTTCACAGAATCGTACGGCAGGTCACCTCTGAAGCTCTGCTGGAGGAGATCGTTGTATTCCTTCTGGGAGAGCAGCGAGAGCCCGAGACCCTGAGCTCCATTCAGGGTAACCCTTTACGCCATCGCCTCATTGAACATTGCAACCACATATCAGACGAGGTGAGGCCGGGCTCCGTACGTCCTGTGGGTCTCCTGATAGGGATAACAACTTACCTTTAGAACAGATCTTGCAAAGAGTGACCTGACCAGAGCATCGTGATAACTTGGTGTGCAGCATTGTAGCACATTGTAGTTGTTACAATACAATAAATGTCACATTCATGTTTGCTGCTTCTGTACATTCACTTATGTTAAGAACATGGGACTTCTGACCTCATCCCTGCTGAGGTGTCCACCACATCCAGGTGGGGGAAGAGGTGACCGTACATGCGGCCATCTCTCTCCATTCACTTCTGTGAGTTACAGAAGCAGCTGAGCAGCAGCACAGATCTCTCTTCTGTGCTGATCGTTTGTTACAGTGTTTCAGTCTGTAGTGCAGGCTGTGTAACACATGATTGTTTACATTGGATACAATGTAATAAAAATACAATTAAAGGGCCGCTCCAGTGAAAAACTATTTTCTTGCCTATTGCATTGGGGGATGCAGCCTAGGGCCATGGGTATAGATACTGCCACCAGGAGGCAGACACTAAGCAAAAAAAAGTGTTAGCTCCTCCTACCAACTATACCCCTCCTGTAGGCACCGAACTAGGTAGTTTTAGCTTAGTGCCTGTAGGAGGCAAACCTCTTCTTTCATAGGTCTTCAGTATCCCTGACTCTGGGACTACAGGGCTGGCATTAGACTCTCCCTGTTTACCTCACGGAAAAGGGTGAACAGACTGGATTTAACCCCACTGTTTACAGCCCAGACCTCAGCACACAAGGAGGCACGGTCAATATTACAGTTTCTTTCACCTTTAACATTTTTTTTAGCGATCTCTATCCTACGCACTGCTTAAATACAAACTGGCTAGCTTAATGCCTGTAGAAGGGGTATAGCTAGCAGGAGCAGCTAACCCTTTTCTGCCTACTGTCTGCCTCCTAGTGGCAGTAGCTGTACCCATGGTCCTAGGCTGCATCCCCCAATGAATGAGACAAGAAAGAGATTATATGGCAAGTTCAGAAATCTTATCTTTAAATGCAGGCCCCCTCACCTGATTGTCTGATACTCTCTAGATGTCTCCTGTGTATTTTGCAGTCACTTCCCTGCAGTGCAGCCTCCTGTCTGATGCTTATCTGGTGCCATCTTGAGGCTGAGATTTTTTAATTTCACTTTGACATCTATCCCATGATGCATCAGCACAACAGTAGCAGAGGCTATACCATTTTTGCCTGCTGGGGGGGGGGGGGACAGTTGACTTATTACCTTCTATAGTTGCCTAAATAAGTTACAACCCATAAGTATATAGTCAGGAGGCTGAGCTGTGATCTCCTCTATTATAACTGAGTGATCATAATCTGTAACTGACAGATTCTGTATTCCTCTCTGGGCACTTTCTGTGGTAGATCCATCTAATAGCATCACATAAAATAAGAAATTCACTAGAAATTGAATCCACAAACTGGACAAGTCGCTTCCGTACACAAATGTGCCGCAATACCAGTGGGTGTTTTTTTAGAAATGTTGTTCACATGTAGAGAGACGAGTCCTGAATCTTCCTGAGCTTCTTGTTCTCATTTCTGCGCCCTCAGATCAGTATTATGACGCTGCGGCTGTTCGAGCACCTACTACAGAAACCTAACGAGCACATCCTTTATAATCTGATCCTGCGAAATCTGGAGGAGAGGAACTACACCGAGTACAAGCCTCTGTGTCCAGAGGACCGAGACATAGTGGAGAATGGGCAGATCCCAGGAGCGGTGTACGTATGATAGAGCGCCCCCTCCTGCCTGTGCGGATCCTCACTTTGGCTTATATTGTTATTTTGTCTGTTTTATATAGAGATCTGGAAGAAGATCCGATATTTACAGGCATCTCTCCTGACAACACTTTGTCCAAAGAGTGGCTGAGCGCGTCTCCTCCCATCACACCTGATCATCAGAGAACTGACGGCAAAACCGAAGTGCACAAAATAGTTAACAGGTGAGTCCGGGAAATATGTGGCCCCCAAACATGTAATGAAGCGTGTCGTCTCTGACACTGGCATTATGTTCCGTCAAGTTTCTGTTGCTCCATGGGTTGAGTAGTGTAATGCACAGCCTTATCCTTCACAGCAAACTGATGAACTGGTTAGGGGTTTAAGGGATTTCTGGGTCTGGAAAAAATGTAATGAGGTTGCGGTGTAGACAAGTCAGGCATACCCCCCCCCCCCCCCCCCCGCCTCAATGGCCCTCTATCCGGTGCAGGAGCCCCCACTATTCTGATCCAAGTAGAAGTTGTAGTCACAAGACCAGTTGGCCAATCACTGCTGCGGCGTTGATAATACGATGAACGGCACATGACCTCTCTGTCCTGTGATTGGCTGAGTCCTCACATGCACACCGTAGCTTCATCCAGGAAGCCGGTCTCCTGCACTGGGGTGGGCGTTTAAGGAGGTAAGCATAGCTTATTTTTTCATCTTATTACGCACTTTGCCTGTTTATTTTTTTCAGTCCTGGAAATCAGTTCGATCCATTAGAAAACTGCTAAGAGTAGAACAAGATCCATCATCGATCTTGTAGAAATAGGATCAGTAACTCTAGAAACCCTCTTCATCTGGGTCACATGGGAATGATTAAATTAAACTTAATTGGTCGTTTCATTGGGGTAAACGGAGACCTTGGGTATAGCTGCTGCCACTAGGAGGCGACACTAGGAAAAGAAAGTTAGTTAGACCCTTTTAACCCCTTCCCTCCCCACGTAAGGGTACGTCATGGGAGCGGGGTACTTTCTGCAAAATGACGTACCCTTACGTCATAGGGATAGCACAAGATCATAGCAGATCTCGTGCTATCCCGCAGCGGGAGCCGGCTGTCACTAGTAGCCGGCATCCCCATCCCCCCTGCTGTTAACCCCTTCCCAGCCGCAATCTAAGTAGATCGCGGCAGGGAAAGGGTTCACAGAGGGAGCGCGCTCCCTCTGACTCCAGAGCCCGGCCGGTTGCTATGTAAACAGAACACCAGATACCGGCGTCCTGTATTGCCATAGCCTGTGATCGCTATAGTAATAAGTCCTGCCATGCCTTATCACAGCGATCATTAGTGCTGTAGTAAAAGTCCCTCAGAAGGACACAAGTTGTGTAAAAATAAGAGCAAAATAAAGTACAAAAAATAAAAATGTAAAAAAAAAAAGTAAAAAAACCCTTTTATTATGCTTTTTCTCATATTAGCATAAAAAAATTAAAAATCCCACATATTTGGTATTGACGCGTCCGTAACAATGTCTGCAATAAATTGAACACGCCTTTTATCCTGCACGGCAAGAAGCGTTGGAAAAAATGCTACAAAACTGAGGCAAAATGCTAATTTTTATTTTGCCTCCCAAAAACCAAAATAAAAGTGATTTTAAAAAAACGTGTGTACCCCAAAATGGTACCAATAAAAACTTCAGCTCGTCTCGCAAAAAATAATCCCTCAGAGAGCTCCGTCCATGGAGAAATAAAAAAGTTCTAGGACTTTGAATGCAGTCAGTTTAGAAAAAGAATAATAATTTCCAAAAACAGGGTTTTTATTGTGGAAAAACCTAAAAAAATATAAGAATTTTGGTCTCGTTGTAACCGTACCGACCCGCAGAAAAAAATGTATTGTGTCATTTATGCTGCATAATTAACGCTTTAAAAAATATCTATGGCAGAATTGATGCGTTTTCTCTCCCTACGATCATAAAAAAAAACTGTTTTACAATACGGTCTACGTAGCCAAAAATGGTACCAATAAAAACTAGAGTTCCCCACGCAAAAAACAAGCCCTTATACGGAGGCGTCGACGGAAAAATAAAAAATGTATGGCTTTTGAAAGATGGAGATGAAAAAATACCAAAAATCGTTTGGTCCTCAATGCCAAAATACGCCATGTCATTAAGGGGTTAAAGAGGTTTTCCAGGAATGTACTATTGATGATCCTTAGGGTAAGCCATCAACAGCTGATCGGTGGATGTCTGCTGCTTGGGATTTTTGTTGATAAGCTGATTGAAGTGACTGCAGCGTTCGGGTGGGTGCTGTTGTCACTTCAGTCTATACCAGACGCAGCGCCGTACATTGTATAGTGCCCGTGCCTAGTATTACAGCTAAAGTTCATTCACTTAAATATGACTGAGCTGCTTAAAGGCCATGTGACTGATGAACATGACGTCACAGGCTGGAGAAGAGACAGCAGCGCTCACCTGTGTGCCGCAGCCTCTACAATCAGGTGATGCACTTGAATCCCATGTGGCGGACCCCCACCAATAAACTATTGATTCAGAAAGGTCATTAGTAGTTTAGTCCCGGAAAACCCCTCTAACCGAAACATTAAGATTTATGACCTCACTTGAAGGGTGAGTTCATAGGTCAAAAGTCACAGCATAAGGACTGGTTCTGCCATGCAGAGTAACACAGTTTGGTCACAACTTAGTTTACACCACTTATGATAGTAATAGAGGAGTGACGGTCGGGTCCTGCGCTGCTCCCTGCTCATTCAGTCTGAGGGAGGGGATGCAGCATCGGTGCTCGGCCCTATTCACATCAGGTTGGGATAATCAATGGACGTATACGTCCAACGGAAGGCTGTGATGGATGGATGTCTCTGTATAGTCTTACACCCGTGGAATTCCATTGGACATAAGAATGTATACCATGAGGTATATACTTTTGTACTATAATGTATACACCAGGAGCTTTTTCTGGCATATATGCCAAACCTCGGCCTAAACCATGGAGTGAGCCGGCCGCACACACGCCGATGCAGGTTACATTGTGGCTGAACTTCGTGGTAACATAATAGGCCTTTAATTACGTGGGAGTGGTCACAAGTGACGTTCCGTCTGTCGCTGTAGTCGTCGGCCACGTTCTCCCCACAGTGCAGAAATCTCTTCTTCATCACTATTCTCATCACCCCTTTCGGCCGCCGCGACGCTCCAGTCTAAAACCGTTGTCAGAGCCTGCGATTATAAAGCCGCAGCATTAATGTTTGCTTAATTGTAGTTTTCTCTGTCTGGTTCCTGATGAAGCAAAATCATCATATCAAGTGGAAGGCACCGGCTACGACACCTACCTCAGAGACGCCCACCGGCAGGTAGAGAGCTCGGCTGTTAAAGGGACCCTGCAGTCTGATGGACATATAAAGGTCAGTCACCTGAGATTAACATCCTAGACCAATCCTACCCAAAGGAGAAGATGCAGACAATTGTAACCGCAACCCTTCTCCTCTTCAGTGACTCCAGTCCACAAGATCTCTGTTTTCGCTATTTGTCACAATATGCAAATTAGCTGTAACTGGTCCTATGGGCATTTCATTGGCAGGACTTGTCTCGCCTTTCATTTTCTCAAAACGCACCCCCCGCCTGCGGAGTGACATCTCCGGCTCCCCAGAGCCTCAGACACCGTGCAATCCGCTCACTGCACATATGCCGCGCCTCTGGAATCAACGCATGCACGTCTGGTCATCTTGATCTCTGATGGATGTTGCGACTCGGCTTCACTCCTTGTAAATCCTTGAGGAAGGTGCATGCGCAGCGAGTGGAAGCTGAAGACGTCATTGCAGAGACTGGGTGCGTGTGAGGGGAGAAAGCCTGGACCGGTCCTCTAAATGAAATGTGTGTTAGACTACTTACTGCTAATTTGGGAGATTAGAGACCCCTGTGAAGAGAAGAATTGTTACTATTAGAATTGTCTGCAGATTCCACATCATTGGGTAGGATTGGTTTAGGATGCTAATTTTAGGTGGCAGACTTCCTTTAAACGGGTTGTCCAGGACTTTTACTATTTATGATGTATCCTCAGGATGGGTCATCCGTAGCTGATGTGTGGCAATCTGCTGTTTGTGCTCCTCTCTGGGCCCACTGTTAACAATGTGGACAGTGCTGTCCGCATTGCAGTGGCCCAATTGGGTACTGCAGGCACGACCCCCATAAAATTCAAACCAGGCTGTCACAATGTTGTCAGTGCTGTCTGCTTCCTGCGCTGTCCACATTGTAAGCCGTCCTGTGGATCTCATGTGGTGGACCCCAACAATCAATTAGTGACGACCTATCCTCAGGATGCATCATCAGTAGTAAAAGTCCTGCATTGTCTAATAGATGTTGTACTAAAGTCTCTCATCAAGATATTTGCTTACAAGGGTATATTCAATGTCATTGGTGTCTTTTTCTGCCAGTACATCTGCTTACCTACACACTTCACTACAAAGTCCATGAGAAGTTAGGGGGCAGCAAACTGAGAACCAGGTCCATATCCAAAACACTATCCCATCATCAGTACACACAGCACATAACACACACAGCTCTACTACATCCATCTTGATTATCTCACATTACACACAGCTCTACTACGTAAATCTTGATTCTCACACATTAAACACACATCACACACACACAGCTCTGTTACATCCATTTTGACCCTACACATTATACATAAAGCACATGACACACACAGCTCTGCTACATCCTGATTCTCACACACAGCTCTGCTACATGGTACATCCATTATGATCCCCACACATAACACACAGCTCTACTACATCCATCTTGATTCCCACACATTACACCCACAGCTCTGCTACATACATCCTGACCCCACACATAACACACAGCTCTACTACATCCATCTTGATTCCCACACATTACACACACAGCTCTGCTACATGGTACATCCATTATGATCCCCACACATCACACACACACTGCACATGACACATACAGTTCTGCTACATGCTAATTCACACACCTGACACACACAGCACATGACACACACAGCTCTGCTACATCTTGATTCCCACACATTACACACACAGCTCTGCTACATGGTACATCCATTATGATCCCCACACATCACACACACACACACACACTGCACATGACACACACAGCTCTGCTACATCTTGATTCATGCACATCACACAGACAGCTTTGCTACATCCACATCCATCCTGATTTCCACACATCACCAGACTCCTGGATACAGTGATGAGCCCCTGGTCCTGACTCCACCCACACAGGTGATCACATGTCGGTGACATCATAACAGGTCCTGGTGGCTACTGTCGGCTTATCCAGTATACAGTTTTTTTTTACCAAACTGCACAATGGCTCCTTCCACAACAGTGACGTCACCACAGGTCCTTCAGCCCACCAGAACGCATATATCTATATTACACCCCAGTTCGGCACTAACAACCAATCAGGTTGAATCAGGGAACCCAAACATCCAATGAGGTTGAATCACACAAGCCAAACAACCAATGAAATTGCTGGAATTGTGAATCAGAACCAATGAGGTTGCTGGAATTGCTGCATGCTGCCCAACTGGGGTGAAATATAGATATATGCCACTGGAACTCTATGGTGACGGTAGGTCGGTTTCTTCTGTATGGACCGCTGAGTTGTGTCTGAGATATTAACGGCTTAGTTGTATTCTCATTTTCTTATTTTTGTCCTCCCCTTTTCAAGAGCCCTAACTTTGTTCTTCTGTCGGTCAGGCTCTGTGTTTTTATATATGTTGTAGGACCTTCAATAATGTCACCAGGGGCGGGGCATGAGAAGCACTCACATACTAACTGACAAGTAGCTGTTAGTAGTTTGATTACATCCAAAGGCTGAACCTGTCTTGTTAATATACTGCTGACACTAAAGCACAGCCCGCTCGCAGCGATCACTGCAATACATTGTCGCACGCGGTGTACCGGTGTGCGCAGCACATTTACATGTCTAGTTTCCAGCCCCTTGCTGCAGAAGACCAGACCGTCCCTCTCATTGTAATATAACAAGGACTGTATTTACTACTCCTTCGGACCAGAAGGACCCTTTCGCCTGCTTGTGTCCAGGTTTAGGAAGCGTCTCACGGCTTCTCTGTTCCCTTAGTTCCGGGATTACTGTGCAATCTGCCTGCGCTGGGAATGGCCCGGCACAGCAAAACCCATTGAGAAGTGCAATTTAGAAGCTCCGTTCTTCGAGGGACATTTCCTGAAAGTTCTGTTTGACAGAATGGGCCGGATACTGGATCAGGTAGACGCACCTTCCTTACTACACAATGTACAATGTCTAGTAAAACCCCGAAGGAGGAATGGGGCCCCCAGCCGGACAACATGGAAAACACCTCTGTGATCCTCAGGGCTCCATACAGATTAGTTTGTGGTCGTCCGAACCCATCTCGGGAGGGCCAGACATCTCTGATGTGTATGGGGGCTCTTCAACTTTCTCACAACAGATGATGTTGTGAGACCTGGAACTTCGACACCTCATCCTTCTGTTCCCCAGGAGATAAGCTGCTTCTTAAGTGTCTGATCAGCAGCTTACCTCCCTAAACATACGAGCGCTCTGCCAAACATTCATCTGTTTCGAAAGCCGGAGAAATGGCCGTCGGTTGAACAATCATTCAGCCAATAGCTGCTGAAGGTCTATGGGCGCCTTTATTATCGGATGTGTCTGCTGTTGATTGACACCGGAAGGGCAGCAAAATGATGGTGGCAGCTGAGCGACTGCTCACATGTTGGAAATCAGAGCGCTGTAATATAAGGGCCCCATGGTAGTAATATGTCCTCTATCAGATATGCCATGTGGATATCTCAATATCATGGATGAGGCCAGGGTCAGATCTGCGTTGGACGCTCCGTAAGGAAAAGGCATACATGCTGCGCCGGACGCCTGGCGGACCCTGTTGTAGTCAGTGGAGTTGGTCAGGTGTTATTTAGGTCCAGTGATTGCTAAACATGACATTTGGAATATTTTCGTTGTTCCGCTTCCAGAATAAAGCTAAACAACAGAAATAATAGCGCTGATGTGAAATGAGCCGCCATAACACTGCTATACGGGACCTGCAGGGCAGAACATGGCAGCGCTGGTCTCTGCAGCCTGGTATGGGGGTGTTCTGCTGAGAGCATCGCCATATCCAGGCGGATCACAGATGTGTCTTCTGGTGGGGGCTCTTATAATAAGGGGCTCTTAGCTTGAATGTGACCAGTTCTTCAGAGATCTGCCACTTATTGATTTGCCTCAGTAACCCGACGCCCATTCTCTCCGCAGCCCTACGATGTGAACTTACAAGTGACGTCTGTGCTGTCCAAGCTTTCTCTCTTCCCTCACCCTCACATACATGAATTCCTTCTGGACCCCTACGTCAACCTGGCCCCCGGGTGCCGCTCCCTCTTCTCCGTCATCGTCAGGGTGAGTCCTTTACTGTGATTAGTACATTATTGGACAGGGATTGGGAGATCAAGCAGGATACTAAGATCCGCTCCCCGAAGGAGGCCGATGAGCCTCTGGTGGTCCGATGTGCAGGACCACCAGATCAGCTCTGCCTCTCCCCCCAGGCACTCTCTGCTCTGATGTCTGGATGCTATCCTTGGGACACGGCTTGTCTTTGAGTTGTAACCTCTTTTAAAATGGTTATCCAGGACTTTTGGGACTTTTTAAATTGATGGACTACTGCCGATCATCTATTGATGATCCTGGGGTAAGGTCAACGCTCGGAATCACCACCAATCAGCTGATTCCTGCCACAGCTGTCATTGTTGACAGCGCTGGAAGCAGATAGTACTGTCAGTATTGCAGCTGCCCGGCTTGGTATTGCATTAAATATAATGGAAGCTGCGCCTACAGTACAGAATTGGGTCATTGCAATGCAGACAGCACTATTTGCATCCAGTGCCATCTGCGCTGACAGCGGTGCTGGGAATGAGCCGATCCTGTGCATCAGACCCCTGCCGATCATCTATTGAGCTATCCTGATGATACGGCATCAATTAAAAAAACGCCTTCCTGACCATATAATGGAAATGCAGTTTTAAGGGGGTATGGAACGGGCTCAGGGGAGTGCTGCTGTACTCTCCAGGGAACCTAGGGCACTTTTCTGCTGCGTCCCTCCTGGTGGAGACCCCCCATCCTTACAGAGTAGGGGCTGGACTCCGTTGTTACCAGTATTGGGGTCCTAGAAGCTGGAGCCCCTGACACATAACAATAAGTCGTCTGCGAGATCAGTGAAGAATGTCAGTAAGACCAGCTTCACACGAATGCATTGGTGCATCTGTAATACAGCTGAGTATCCCAGCCAACAGCAGGGTCCCTACGAGTCTGGAGCCCTGCGCCTGGGCCACAAGGCTCATCCATAGATGCACCTTTAATATACTTATGTGAAACCGTCCTGAAGGTGACGTCACACGAGGCTGTGACTGATAATGGGCCCCACTCATCTATAGCAGAGAGTTTGTGTGGCAAGTGCATGAATTTCTGCAATCTCCATTCACATGCATGAAACACTTCTTGGGTTTTAGAGATTTGTGCTACATATCTTCTCTGCATGAAGTCGCCCTTCGGGCTCCTTGTGGCTAAAGCTGAGTACCGGCCCTCCATTCCAGCTTTCCAAGGGTAATTGACACGGTACGGCTGAGCGCTCAAGCCCCGACAGCCCCAATGATTATCACTCCTGTGGGCTCACCATTCAGAGCAGAACAAAAACCGATGATCTGACAAATTCCAGTTTGTCGTTCGTTCGCTGGCAGCGTTTACGCTGGATTATCGCTCCGTTTTATACGATCCAGCGATTAACCGAACAATAGCCATTCTGTGTGTAAGGGCCCCTTACAATCCCGTAAGATCCAGAGAGCCCGGCCCTCATAACCGTCATCTCTTTCTTGTCCAGGTGGTGGGAGATCTCATTGTGAGAATCCAGCGGATCCCGGACTTCACCCCTAAACTCCTGCTTGTGAGGAAGAGGTTGCTGGGACTGGAGCCCGACGGCCCCATGTAAGTTTACGCTGCTGAACCCTCATAGTGTTCTCAAATAGGACCCAAATCAGAAAACCTGCAGCAGTCCTGATCTTCTCTGAGAAGGTTGGTTGCCAGTGTGGCCACCATGATAAGCGCGGATGCCACTCAGCTCGCCAGAGTCCAGATTGGCAAGTCTTCCTGCTCCTGCCTAGATGTACTCCACAGTCTGGCATCGCTGCA